>NC_081405.1:708184731-708555564 GCF_030272615.1 Cryptomeria japonica | reverse complement strand
ATAGAAGTTACCATGACCAAATAGGTACCTTCCTTACCTCTCACCACTTGTCAAAATTGAACTCAAAACCTAAATACAAACTGCCAAAATATAACTCTTCATGACTCTTCCACCGAACTAGAAACCGCCATAGTCATACTAGAGATTTTATCATAATCTCAACATAGCAACCTATGACACTAGTTTCTAAAACTTCGGGACTTCCAAGATGAAATGAAAAATAAAATAAATAATTAAATTAGTATGTTTGAACTCTAAGATTGAAACACCTTAATCCCAACATATTGAACCCCTTTTTAAGGAATTCATAATGTATCCCTGCAGCCATCGCATTGCATGAGAATGCCAACAAAGTTTACAACGTTAGGATATGTTCCAGAGTGCTTCATTAATTCAAAAAAAAAATCAGATCTTCCTTGCAAAATCCATTTTGTGCACATTCTGCAATTAATTTCTTTCATTCTTTGTGATGACATCTTTGGAGGAATTCTTTCAAACAATTCAAAACTTGTGTATACTTCCACATTTTGAGTACATGTCTATTAGTTACACTTCTCTGCAAGCATTCCATAAGAGTTTGGACGTGTTCTTTCAAACAATTTGTGGGTTTTGTCTTGGCTCCCACATTTTGTATTCATGTCTGCCAAAGCATTTAACAAGGAATTTCTGAAGATTTTCGGCAAACGCATTCTCTGCATATCGTGGAATCATTAAATGATATGATATCCCTCTCCCTCGATGTATTCTGACAAATAGATCATGTGCCTGTCAATGCTTTCACATTTCAACTATGTTTCAAACAGAGGATCAATTGGGGAATTTGGCTTTGCCCTGCAGTTTGCATTTGCTTGAAACTTGATAAAGCCTTTTCAACAAATCTATTTTGTGAATATCGCTGAATTATTTGCATGAGAGGGAGGATTAACCAAGAAAATATTAGAAGTATTCTATTAAATAATTCAATGTTTTTCTATTTTAAAACTTAGTGTCTTATTTCGGAAAAAACACATAAGTTTTGATTGGGATTGAATTTGGTTGCGAAATTTTAATATCAGTATCAAAGATTGCTAGATGAGCTTAACCCAAAGATTTTTCTTCATGACAAAATCTAAGATACAAAATTTTAATGTTTTATGAACATGAGACGTCAAAAATTGAAAGATTAAAATCTCTTAAACTATGAACTGGTTTCAGACGAAAATTGTACCCATGACTCAAAATGAAGCTTAGGGCGTGTACCTAAACTGATTTCCCTCAACATCTTGTAATTTTTTAATTTTTTTTTATGGAGGTCCAGACCTGTGAGCACGACAGCCTAGCAAGGGCATGAAGCCCGCGAGCTGCTAGCCCAGTGAGGGCCTTCACAAAGTATTTTTTGCCACCCAATATGGGAGCATGAGCCAATAGGTTGAACCTCTTTGGCTAAGAGCCAAGGACTAAGGGGTATCCATTCTGCCAAATTCGCCTCAGGCATGATCCCGACCTCATCCCTTATGATGTCGGAGCCTTGCACTCGGCAAGACTTGATCCCTGGTGGGCTCATTTGGAGCCATTCAAATTCACCAGTAGACCAAAGGCCCATTGACAACACCTTGTAATTTTCAAGATTCATCCATTTTGTGTTTTGACTAACATATTTTAGGGTTGACGATGATGGGATTTAAAAATGACAACCTTAGATAGCAATGACACACGTTTACACATTTTGGGAGCTCACAAAGACATATATTGATACTTCATAATATTACATCACCCTGAATGCAAAAGTTTAAATTTTGGATGTTTCAAAAATAGGACCACACACACATACGCATACACATACACATACACATACACACGCATAAAAATGAAATTTACACCTTGAATTTCCTGTGCAACCTTAATTGATCCAGGTGGAAACATTGACGGCCACCAAATATTGGAATGTGGATAGCTTGTAAACCTTACATGTTTTCCTAGGTCTACAGATTGTAGCGTTGCATTAGAAGAACATATCATCTAGGGTTAGGGCACTCGTAAAATAGTGAAGTTGTTATTGACAAATTTCACGTCACAGACAATGCATTTAAGACGGTTTATATTTTGTCAGTAAGCCAAGTTACTTCCAGCCATTAGCACAATTTTTATGGTGGGACTGCAACTTGGATTTGATAGGTTATTTATATTTTGTTAGTAAGTTAAGTTACTTCTGGCCATTACCACAATTTTTATGGTGGGAATGCAATTTGGATTTGATAGGTTATAAAATATATAATTACAATCATTAGTGGTAACATTTGTGGTAAAAATGTAATTTAAACTTGAGATTTTATAAAATATATTTGTCTCTCAAAATTTTATGAAAGAAATATCTCTTTCTTTTATTTCAATTATTGAAGATTTTGTATATATATATATATATATATATTCTCATATATATTCTTTTATATATTCTTATGTCCTCTTGTTGTTAGATTAATGTAATTAGATGAATCTAAGTTTTCAATTAGATGTTTCTAATTTTATAATTTATAAGTTTAAACTTTTCCTCTCATTGGATCTTTCTAAGATTTTTTAATTGATTCTATTTTTTTTAACTTAAATCTTTCTAACTTCACACTCTTCATTCCTTATACATGTATTGAGGATGTTTCTAAATTTCAAATTTAAGAATGATATCTTATTTACAAATGTAGAAAATATATAAAAGTGATATTTTCTAATTATTATTTGAAAATAAATATATGTAATATCTGGATATTTTTCTTGTAAATAAATAGACTTAATTATTCATTTAAAAGAAAACAATATAACATAAAATAAAATGATAATAATTATAGACTATGTAACTATGGAATAGTAAAAAACTATTTCTATGTACTAGCTACTGATTTGCCTATCGGCTTTAAATTATGCCCTCCCTTTGCATTATTTGAAACCCTAATTTTTTTTAAGTAAAATACATATCAACGATTATAGGAATTGAATGCCTATATAATTTAAATATGATTAATAAATAATTAGTTATATATTTAGAACTTTAAATTTTGCTTTAAATTTCTTATATTTGTTTATTATTTCATATTATATTACATTTAACACAATATAACTTGTTTGGTAAATACAATTTTAGAAAATTTTAAAATAGTTTAATAAGTAGAATTTATATTTTGTGTGTATTGATGTGATTTTTATGCGTCCTTTCTCTGTATTTGAATTTTAGTTTTTTTTTAAAAACTAATTGTCAATTTCAGTCTTTTTCCCAATAATTGAATGGACAATTTTGTTTTGACATTTCATAGTGCTTGAATTAACAAAAGAGATTGTTACACCTACCGATATGTTTTCCTTGATTTAATACCTATACTTTCTTCTACTTCATTCTTCTCGGGAAATGGCTAAGCATACAAATAGTCATGGAATCGTTCAACTCTTCAATGAAGATACAACCAAAAGTATCCAAAACCCCTTAATACCAGTGGATGTCACAACTACAGAAGTTGAATCATGTTTTTTTGTGAATCAAACAGAATGTGTTGGAATTGATGTCCAAAATCTTGCTTCTATTGTGTCAGATAGTTGTCATGATATTGTACAAAAATTCAAAATTTCTTGCCAAACAACACGTCTTATGGAAGAATTGGAAATCAAAAAACTTCGAGAGACGGTTTCAACATTCCAAGCCACTTGCATCAAATTAGAGGGACTATGCGATTTTCTTAAGGAGTTATATCGTAATGAAGTCTACTCAATTAAGGATACCTCCAAAATCATCCATACTTATGAGATGATTAGTTATTTCAACTACTTACAATGTAAAAAGCCTAAAATTGTCTTCTAACTACTTATAATGTAAATAGCCTACACTTATAGCCAAACTTCTATTTTTCTACAATGGAACCTACCTATATCTATCAATGTAAATTCTTGACACATTATATAATGACTCCTCTTTTGAGAAGAAATGTTAATTAAATGATTTTTTTCTTATATTCAATGATTTGTCATGCATATAAAAGTAGTCTACATTCAACATTCATCCTTTGATTATGTTATTATGTATTTTAAATTTGTAGAATATTACTTCCTTAGACATATATTCATAATGTGATTCTTTGAGGTTCAACCATTCTTAGATTTTACAAAGTAGATAATTTTAAAATGTTGTTTTTTGAAAGTTTGTTTCCATTTACCAATTCATATTGGTTTATTTTAGAATTTTCTTTTCAACCACTCTAAAATGTTGCAACTTATGTATTTTATAATGCAATGTTCTTTAAAGGGGACATATTATAAAAATATTATTCCCACTCGAATTCAACATCATGGCAACACATTTGTTTTATCGCTATCTAATTCTCATATTTCAGCTTATTCACATGCCAGATTCCTCCGACCAAGTTTAAATTGTATTATGGCAATGTTAATTGCAGATGCCATTACAAACATTCTTGCAGGGATGTCTCTTGTTGCCCCTTCTTTGCAATGCCCAAAGTGTTCTACTTATCTATCTGGCAACTTCTAATGTCTCACTCAAGTTCCTCACTCACCTCTGTAGAGAAAACCATTTTCTTATCGTCAACACATCTATTTACAAAAAATGAAATGGTGTCATTGCATAATAAATGCATGTTGTTGTATTTAGCAATGTCTATTGCCCTATCTACTGCAGAAAAACTCAGAGGATTCACATGCTCTAATCCATATGAAGGACAACTTCAATCAAAGATCTTCTTGTGTACCAACCAAGAAGTTATGTATGTACAAATCTATGGGTAGAAACAAGACTTGTCAATGGTGCACTTAGACAAATCAAAATAATTATATACAATGATGGTGAAAAACCACCTCAACTTCCCTTTATCGTTGTTGTTCGATTCAAACAGTACATAGGCCCAGCTTGGGATCAAAACAACCCACAAAATGTACAGGTGTAACTCTAATAAGTCGTGGTCTTCGACGTCCAATACCACTAAAAATGGCATGGGGCTTAACAATACACAAATCACAAGGGCTCACCCTTCAAAGAGAAGCAATCGACATTGGTGACATTGATCGACAAGGCTTGACATTTACAACTATTCCAAGGGTCCATGAACTTGCAAGTCTTCGTATTCACCCTCCATTCACATTCCAAAGATATGCACGCATACAAAAAAACCCATATGTTGCTCAACAAAAAGAAGAAGAGGCACGACTGACAACATTATCAAATGTACACTCTTCATCCAACCAACCATAGCTACAAAACTCCATGTTTGTTCCATCTTCTATTTCTACAATACTTATACCTATCTTCTAAATCTTACTAAGCATGCATTATCAAACATTAATAATTTTACTATGTTCTCATGCTTCTATACATAATGAATGCCAAAATTTTCTGAAATTTTAAAATCTTAAATAATTGATAAAACAAATTTTTATATTTCAATCAAAATTAATGTAACATATGTTCAATTGCCTAGAGTTTGTAACTATATGGAAAATGTTCTATAGAACTCTATTTGACAAATTTGTGGTGTTTGTAATAGTGTGTGTGGTGTTCAAAAGAATGATATGAATGAGGAAGATGTGCAACGTATGCAAAAAAAATAGGACCTACTCTTTATATGTTACTTATGCATTTGCTTGAGACATTCCAAAGAAATTTCAAATGTAAAACTTATGTTCAATTCCATAATGTTTACGATTATATCGTGCATTTTCGACATATTTGTTTTTTTAGAAACTATTAGTCATTGATCATATTTCCATATTTATATATGCTACAAATTCTGAAATTTGAATCTTCGTACCCTTCATTCCAATCACCTTCTTTTGCTGATAGATGAAAAATTGCTTAACTTGTTTAGCTTCTTCAAAAAATGAACTATAATATATAAAGTTAACAAATTTGACTTTTCCACTATTCTTTTATTTCCCCTCTTCAGTGTTTTGTCCAATGTTATTGCATTTGGCGTAACCATTGCACACCAAGGTGCAATTTCTAGTCTTAATCATAAATGAAAGTGTAGATTTAGTTCCAAATTTTGGACCAAAATGAGTCCTCAAATATAATTAAAAAAACTAAAGCCAATTTTAAAACACAAGTGTTGCCTTGGAAAATTTTTAATTACAAGCTATCTAGTGAGGATAGATTGAAATGTATTATGGTTTAGCTAGTTGACTACTCTTTTTGCCAAAGTCTTGAAAATATGAAACATAGCTTCTAGGATTAAATATTAGTTAAGAAGCAACGAACTAATGTGTTTAAAAACTTGAATCCTGTCATTTTTTATCATGAGTTGGATTGGAAAGAATTTGGTTTTGGTTTTGGCAAGCATATATTAACTAATGTGATCATTGATTCAATTGGCCAATTTTTTTAAAACCACACATGAAAAACTAAATTTGCTATCATGTTTTTTTAAATATTTTTCATCAAGTAACTAGTAATACTTTAACATCTTTTTTTAAGTGGTATTTCTAGTTTCGCAACGCCAAGTATTAAGCAAGAAGAATGTAAACGCCATGGATTGGCTCCGACAAATCAAGTAGCAAGTTTTGTTATTTTTGTCCGAAAACAAGTTTAGTCAAAGTAAAGTGATTCTTTAGTTTATGAAATGATATTATATTGTGTCTCTCTTTTAGCCATATAGTGGTTGAGCCGTAATTCTTTGTAGTCTAGATTTCTCTTTCAACTACATATTGGTAGCTTTCATTCTTGTAACCACTTTGTTCCCTATTTCAAAAAATTAGATCCAACTAGAGCTACTAAATCCTTAGTATAGTATGTGTATATTATCAGCTTGGTTTTTAAACAATCACATTCAACTAGAGCTTTCTCTAGTGTGTGTTGAAAGTCCTCGCCTCTTCTCCCGTCTTCGCTGCATGGTCACCCTCATCTTGAGAAACCTTCCTCTACTTACCTTACTCCATTAACCTATCGTATTTAGACCTTACCTTTGACTTGGCACATCAATGAGCACTGTGGGGTCATCTTCTTTGAGAAAATTCTATTAGATAGATCAACTCAGGTGTATTTAGTGGGGGAATGTCTAGCTTCTATTAAGAAAAGCATCTATCATCTATTCTTTGTCATCATTTACTACATCTTATATTTATTTTTTTATAATTATTTTGCTTATATTTTAATTCCTTTATATCTGCCTAGATTTCTAAATTTTAGTTTAATTCTTTTTCTCACTATCTTAGAGATTCTTGTAATTTTAGGAAACTAAACTAAATCACCTTCATTGTTTATGAAATTTTTTGATAACAAATATCAATTGCAGTGTCATAAATTGTACTTCTTTAACTAATGAGGCCAATTTCACACTCTCCTAGCACTCATTTTAGTGTTATGAGACCATTTCTAGCCTTAAATTAATCTTTAATACAATAATATGAGTCCTTTCTTATTTTAAAACCTCAATGCATTCTTATTTAAGCC
Organism: Cryptomeria japonica; assembly: GCF_030272615.1. Classification (NCBI taxonomy): domain Eukaryota; kingdom Viridiplantae; phylum Streptophyta; class Pinopsida; order Cupressales; family Cupressaceae; genus Cryptomeria; species Cryptomeria japonica. The sequence continues at coordinate 708,548,150 of NC_081405.1, read as the reverse complement.
CTTATTTTGGGTGTACCCTTTAATATTGTTTTATTTTAATTCCATGTGGGTCCCATCTCATTTTAAGTTTTACCCCCATTTAAATTTTTTCAATCTTAATATAAATTATAGATCCAATATCAAGGCCCTAATATATCGCTTCCCTTAAAATTCGAGCCCATTTTGTCAAGACTATGACAATCGTTACAGTTTCCGACAATTTTTGGTTGAAATTTTCAAAGTAATGTGTTGGCCTTGGCATTTCCAAATTTTTCCTCAAAATTGGGATATGACCATTTTGAGTCGGTCTTTTATCAATTCAAAGTTATAATTTCATATATAAGAAAGTTAGCCTTCATCGTTTGCCAAGCATTAGGAAGTGATTTTGAAGTGCAATTCTTATGATGAGAAAGCTCTACTTGAAGTTAATTTCCTTTGCAGATTCAAGGATAAATTAGCAATATCAAGTCTTCATCAACATTTATTCATCATAACGGAAGCTTCAAGGAATGCTGGAGGATGATAGGGAGTTGGTGGCTGATGATCGAGGCTTGTATGTCTCTCTAAGGGGTTTGGTATGATTTGGCACAAACCATAAGACATTGACACAAATATAACAGGTTGGCAAAACAATCACTTAACCTTCCAAATGTCTACTCTAGTCAACAAATGGTTCTAGAAAGATCAAAAGCCATAATGCAAAGCACGTAACAACATCATATCAATACAACATCATTTATTTACTATTTTTTCATGTGGTTATGTTCAATTTAACTAGTGCAAATCAAAATATATTGAAACCAATCATCACATGCACGCTAGACAACATAGTCATGAGATGTAACAATTAGGTTCATACTTAAAATACAATTGAACTCCTAAAAATTGAAGAGAAGTAATATATAGACAATATAGTTAGATTCTCCAATTTGCAAGAGCAAATAATGAGATGCAAAGAACTGCAGAGCATTCCTCTGACCCATCTTGATGAATAGTAGAATAGTCTCAACTTAGTAGGCCTTGGAAATGGTAATATTGACTTTGGTGACATTAAAAGAGAAACATACAAACTAAACATCCTCCTTTGTCTTACTTTCAAACTATGCACTCATATCTTCAACTGTAGAGAAATGCAATAAATCTCTTGAGCCAGAGACATGAATACTAGCATAACATACTTGAACTATATCTTTACAATAATCGATCAATTAGAAACATTTTGACATCTAATCATGAAATTCAAATCGTCACATAATTTGGCATCCAACCATGAAAACAAGTTCAACACATTTTGACATCCAACCATGAATATTCAAGCATAGAAACATAGGTTGAACACACTGTCACCATAACATCAATCTCTTCTTTAGGATATCTAATTAAGATTATTCAATACACAACACACTACTCCATATATGCAACACAACATACTGCACCAATCACATCATCAATGAAAACACCATATTTGCAATTGTATCCAATTAACATTGATGACAACACCATATATGAAACAATATCCCCCTTTTTTCGTTGATGGAAACACCTACTATGTGCTCCAACACTCTCCAATTTCTCTCCCCCTTTGAGACTAAGGGTAAAGGGTAAGGAGTCTTCATTACAATCTACAACTATAAACATGCTCCCCCTATTAGCATGAACTACCTACTCCCCTTGAGAGGTAGCCCACATTAATCTAGGAAAAAGATATGAAATGAATTGCTCCCCCTAGATAGATGCAACATATTATACATCTAGTTGGAAGGATGGGAAACAATGCCTAATTTTAATTCGAGATACTCAAATGTGTCCTTTGAAATATATTTTGTAAAAAAATTGCAAGTTGATCCTTTGTAGGTACATATTCCAATTTTACTTCTTTCTCTACAACTTTTTCACTTAGAAATTGATACCAAATAAATATATGCTTGGTTTTAGAGTGCATCACTAGATTCTTTGAAGTATTAATGGAACTTGTATTGTCACAAACAATAGGAATGGGCTCATCATATGTTACCTTTATTTCCTCCAAGGTCTCTTTCATCCACAAAACTTGGGTTCAACAAGGTGTTGTTGTGATATATTTTGCTTCTATTGTTGATAGGAAAACTAAGTCTCACTTCTTACTAAACCATGGGACTAATCTGCTTCCCAATAAAAAGGTTCCACCTCTTGTATGTCTTCTATTATCCACACTATTGGACCAATCAACATCAGTTTAAGCACTCAAGTCAAATTCATTACCCTTTGGGTACTATCCAAAGTCCAGAGTGTTCTTCAAGTATCTAAAGAATCTTTTGACTGCCTTCATATGAGTTTCTTTTGGATTTTCTTGAAATCTTGCAACTAAATACCGCATGCACAATATCAGGCCTGGATGTAGTCAAGTATTGTAGGCCCCCAATCATAGATATATATTGAGTTTGATCGGTAAGAGGTGACTCACCAACCTTGCTCAAATGACAACTTGTTGTCATGAGAGTTCTCAAGGGTTTGCATTATTCCATACCAGACTTCTTCAAGATTTTCTTAACATATTTAGCTTGAGAGATAAAGATACCATCATCTAATTAAGAAATTTGAAGTCCGGGAAAAAATGACAACTCACCTAACATAGACATATCAAAATTCCTTTAGCATTTATTCAACAAATTTGTTACACATTGCATCATCTCAGCCAAATATTATATCATCAACATTATTGTAACGATAATAAGATTTATTTCATCCTCAATTTTGGTATAAATATTGCTATCTATGGTACCTTTCTTGAAACCTTGTTGATGTAAATACTTGTCTTGTCTTGCATATCAAACCCTAGGGACTTGTTTGAGCCTGTATAGTGCCTTCTTAAGTTTGCATACCATGTTTGGGCCTCTGAATAGTTGAAATCCATCAAGTTTCTCAATGTAGACTTTTTCTTCTAGGTCACCGCTCAAAAATGTAGATTTGACATCCATTTGATATATCTTGAAGTTTTTATGAACAACAAAAACAATAAACATTTTGGTTGCTTGCATTTTGACATCTAGAGAAAAAAAATCTTTAAAATTAATTCCTTCCACTTGAGAGTAGCCTTTACATACCAACCTTGATTTCTTTCTTAGAACCTCTCCACCTTCATTCAATTTGTTTATAAACATCCATTTTGTTCCTATTACACTCTTGTCTACAAGCCTTGGAACCAATTTCCAAGCTCTATTCTTCTTAATTGATATAATTTAGTTCTTCCATTGCTTATATCCATCCTCATCTTGTTAGAATCAGAGATCAGTGAGAGGAGGGGGGTGAATTAGTGATCTACCAGAAATCAAATCCTCAAACTTATTATTTATCCACCGATTAGCAATGCATAACAAAAAAGAACATAAACATGCAACAAAGAGTACATAAATCCACAACACTAGAATTTTTACGTGGAAACCCGGAAAGGGAAAAACCATGGTGGGGCTGGAACCCATAATATTCATATACTATGGCCAAGAGTACATAAATATTACATAGATGGGGAATGCACTTGCATTCAGGCTCACTGCTCAAATATAGTTGTCTGGAAGGCTTCAACCTTGAGGGAAGTCTCATTGAGTTACAATTTGATTACAATGAGAATATACAATGAAATGAACTTTTAATTAGCATCTAACTATGCAAGAATGAGTTCCAGTTAAGCACTGAATCTCTAACTGTCTTTGCTCTGTTGAATACTCTGTTTTTGTCTTAGTCAGCTTCTGGTTGGTCTGAAAGAAAAGTCCGCACGTGAAACTGCGCTCAATAGCACCAAAATGGATCACCACACCACTAACACACACCGAAAATAAATCGCCAAATCGATCTTATATATCTGTTCTTAACAAAAAAGCAATCTCCTTCAAGTCAGCTTCAGTCTCGAACAAAACATAGCACTGGACCAAAATATTATAATCACTCGCTTCCTAAGGGTCTTCCCAATCACCGAGATCACAAAAACAATCACCAAAAATACCGCAATCATCAAAAATCATTCCGGACCAAAACATTACCGAAATACCCTATTATACAAGTTAACTCCCTACCGGTTAACTCTAGCTTTCCGATAAGATGAATCACGACTGCCAGATAGAATCACCAAGAAGATTTGCCATCAATGACAACCCTAGGCCATAAATTAGGCATCGAAAGTCACTGGATGAGTGTCAGTTTCCAACAATCTCCCCCTTTGGCATTGATGGCAACACCTGTGAAAAATGGCTGAGTGTTGAAACCTATACACCGGATGAAAGAATAAAAGAATTCTAAGCCTCGACAATCTAAAAATCTGCATCACCAAACTATACACTCTATACACAATTACTCTGTACATTTTTCACCTCACCCCTCCCCCTTTGACAACAATGCCAAAGATGGGGTGTTGCCCAAAATTGATATACAGATTACAAACATTTTACAAATACTTGAAGAGGTCAACATAAATAGTCTTCCAAAATCCCAGGTGAGTTTCCCACCCACTCTTTAGGTTATCCATAATTGTGATAAATGCATTAAGTATAGTAGCATGAATTTCTAATTCTCTCAAATATGATGATACAAGCCGGGCAATTTCCTTCATACAGTTTGCCTTATTACTTAGCATAGTATCTAACCGAATGGCAATCAAGTTCCAGAGTTCACCCTCTTTCCTCGAAACTTTCTCCTTATCCACTTGAAGGCTTGAGATCTGATCATTTAAGGCTATAATATGTCCTTCAATACTTCTGGTTAATGCTACATTAGGGTCAAAAGATTGAGAAATACTAGCAAGCTTGCCCTGGTAGACACCTATCTATTTATCAATATCAATAGTGAACTTAAGCAAAGTGAGGCAAGATTTATATAATTTACCGACTTCTGACAATGTGTCATAAATAGTCTACAATCTCTTATTCAGTGTTACCCTATCATATTCAATCATTTTCAGGAATGTTTGTTTTCTAACTTCCTTAAACCTGTCCAAAACTTTTAGAGTAGTCATCTTCTCCAAAGAATCAAAATTGGTATTTACATTGTTAATCAATTGTAATAATTTATCGGAGGGGCTGTTATTTGAATCTAATTGTACATTGGAAGCCACCTTCTGCAAAACATCTATAGACATCAAAATTATCTTTTTGTCTTCATTCTCTGATTTCACCAGATCTTGACTAGCTTGAGCTTGCACTACAACAACAAGAATAAGCTTCTCGGCAGGTGACATCTTCCCAAGATCAACTGAGCCATCAAGATTGATCAGAATCTGAGGCAGGATCCCTATAACTAGAGGAGTGGCAATTGTCGGATCAGCTATGCCTTTACCTTTGTCCACCTTAGTTACCTCAGCTTCTCCTGACATATGCATCCTTCTTCTCTCCATTCTCCCCAATATCAGTCTATTGAATCACAGGGGCTACAGAGTTATCTATCACCAGAGGATTGTCACCAATCTCAACATCAATTGTGGTATTACCTTTGTCTTCCAGTTGATCTTCAGACTGAGTCTCAACCTTCTGACTTCCGGAATCACCTTGCTTATCTTCCAGCTAAGATGGTCTAAATGCATCTTTGTACAGAGGGTCATTCTGAATAATCTTTTCCATATTTCTTTTGTCTCTTTCCCCACCTCCTCTACATTCCCAATCATTAATCTGTTGATTTTGTTCTTACTTTTGAATTCCTTTCTGTTTTCCTCTTCAATTAGTCTCTCTGCTTCGTCATGAGTAATACAAGTATGTCTATTTACTAGCTCTCTCTCCTTCATTTCTCTATCAATTTTGCTTTCATTCATTCTTCTAGCATCTATTAAACTGTACAAGTCCTTTGGAATTGACTTTTCTAATTCAATTAATGTCTTACTAAAATTATGTAAGTATAATACTACTGCTTCCTCAACTTTCCTTTGGTCACCATCATCAAAATGCTCAAAATTTGTTTCAAGATTCTTCAAATTGCATCCACTAATATTTCATTTATCAACTGATCTGTTGATAGTGGAGGAATGATAGTGTACTTACCTTGTATGTTGTCAGACTCAAGGTCTCTGTCGAGTTGAATTTTGACCTGTCTACCTCTTTGGGATCTTCCAGTAGGGGTAGGATCTGACTTAGTCTTTTTTCTTTGTGCTCCACCAGATTGAGGTTTTCTCACTAGTCTAGCAAACTCTCCCTTTTTCTTAGCTCTTCCTGCCTCTTCCTCAAATCCAGTTTCTAAGGCCATCAGAGATACTACAACATAGGTTCTTTTGGGTTCTTCTTTCTTCTTCAACACACCTTTTCCAGATGGGCTAGGTTTTGCAGGTTGTGCCACCGGAGTGGGAGTGAAATTAGTTACCTTAGGTTTTTCCTTGGAGGGAACCGGGTCAACCTTGGGTTTCTTGGTTTCCTCTTTGGCCTCCTTTTGAGCATGTTTTTATCTTGCTTTCTTCACCTCGTCCTTGGTGAAACCCATTTGAGCAGCTACTTCTTCTGCCATCTCAGTGACTTTTCTCTTTCGGGTAGGAGCAGTGAACTGCATATGTAAACTAAGGTCCTTTTCCTTGAATGTGCCAAATCTCCCTTCCTTGGGATCCACTAGTTGACTCGGAAGGTGTTGTGCACATGCCTCAAGTGTACCAAAGTCAACTTCATACCCATGGGCATGATCTAGACTATTTGGGGCTCCACTACTTCCATCAAACACTAATCCTTATCAACCATGAAGCAAATAGTTTGCTCATATTTCTCAACTACCTCCTTCAGAATCCTCTCCCTATTCTTCATTGTGGCTTGGAAGTTTTAAAAATATCCCAGAGGGTAGATATCCTCATGGTTGCATCACCAACTCCCCATAGACCTTCCTTGATCTGCATGGCCACCGGTCTATCATAGGCCCATTGGACCTTACTGTTGATACTGGGTATCTCATTTAGGAAGTAAAGTGCCAGACAAATAAGGAGTGTACCAAATTTAAAAGTATTCTTTTTATCCTGCTTAACTTTCTTCAGATTGCTCAATAATTCATTCAGAAGTGCAGTGCACAAATCATACTTATTATCTTCCTTGAGCATTTGGTACACAGAGTAGATAGCAGTACTGGAGACAGAGTTGTATCGATTAGATTGGTAAACCTTGTATCTGACTACCATTGAAGCAAAATTCACATCATTCTCCAAAATGTCATTCACAGTCATGGCTCTGGTGTTAAATTTGGATCCAGTGGTAGCTATGACGGTGTCATTTGATACTTTTCTTAAACTGGGCACATCACCAGTTTCAACTAAACCAGTTACAACATGGATTGCTTGCTTGTTGATTTTGTGAGGCCTATCAAGCCATATAAACTCATCATGTACGCGGCTAAGGATGTAGCGGATCCATTATGCCTCATCAAATAGCAGAAAATGCATGAACTATGAGAAACCCTTATCCTACAACACCTTATATTCGGGTTTGAGATTTCCCAAACCATCGGCCAAATGCTTGTTGAATAGGTCCAACATGTCTGCATTCCCAATCTCTTCAAGATCACAATGAATGTATGCCCTGATATCTTCATTGTGCAACACGCCATAGGGCATGGATGAGAATGCACCTTTCTGATGATCCTCGACCGATTGAAATGGATGTTTCTTAAAGACTGGACAAGCCCTATCCTTAATTTCAACCACCAAAGGAGTCACAATACCAGAAACTGAAGCCATTTCAAATCCTAGGGTTTGTGAAAAACTGAAAAATCTAAACAGATAGATACCTTGCTTCACAACAGGGCGCTAAAATTCACTTAGAAGTTTTTGAAATTATTGTTGAGGTCACCAAGTTGCTTTTCTCTCTCCTCTGCTCTTACTCACTTGATCGCATTGGGACAAATGAAGTCTTGAGATGCACTTTTATCCTTCGAAAACCTATTTTTTTACTGTAATAAATGCAGTAATTGATTATCATGATCTTCATGAAATTTCATACCAGAGAACAAGATCCTTCAGAAACTTTCGGATATCATCTGCACATATGATTCAGTCCTTCTGCAATCTTCTGGAATCGATTCTAGACCACCAAAGAGGGGGTTCTTAGAATCTGCATGAAAAGCTCCCCCTAAGGTATAAAGCCCTAGTTACCGATTGAAGATCCTGCACCGGATTTGGGTGCAAACCCGTTGTCAACTTTGGATTCATCCTTTCTCACCCACATCTTCTCATTCTTCTCCTTGATCTCTTCTATTTTTGCTTTTCCTTTCTCATCTGATTTGTTCTTGTCTATCAGAGCATTGTTCTTGCTTTTGCAATACTTTGCAATGGGACCAGTTTTGTTGCATGCTCGACAAACAACATTATTCTGCATAGGTCTGAAGTTCATCTGATTTGGTCTTGTCCTGCACTGATTAGAGATGTGTCCAAACATTCCACAAGCATAACATCTCTTAGCTTGAAGGTTATTCACTACTGCTCTACACACATTTGACTTGAGTCCAAAGTTATTGCATATGAAACACTGACCAGTAAAGGTAGGAACATTATTCATGTTGTTCATCATATTGTTATTGTTCATCATTCCATTATTCATCCTACTTCTGCACTGACTCACCATATGACCAAATTTGTTGCATGTAAAATATATACCATTAAATTTATGAGCATTAGGTTGTCTTATCGAAGGATTCTTTCTCTTCTTCTGATCAGGTTTAGCATTTCCTTGTCCAGATCTGAAGGATTCACCTTTCTCAAATCCTAGACCTCGCATATCCTTTCCATGTCTCTAACTTTCCAGCATCTCATCAAGCCTTGCTAAACTATCTTTGAATTTGTCTTTGTATTCATTGGCAATAGCAAGTTCATCCCTCAAGGTAGCAATTTGTCTTTCAAGTTCTTGACCATTATTCCTTGATTGTGTCAACTCATCATTCTCATAGGTAAGTCTGAAGCATTCATCAACTCTTTCCTTCAATGATTGTGCCAGATTCTCTTCATTCTTCTTCCAATTCTCAATTTCCTTAGTCAGTCTCATCACAATGGATTGCATCTCATTCTTTAAAGCAACATTTTATCTCTCAAGATTGTTAACCTCATCAACTTTGTCATGGTATTCCATGATCTGATCTTCTTTCTCCTTCAACTTGTCCATTGATTCCTTCCTCTTTTCTATACAAATACTTTCTTGATCCTTTAGCTCACTAATGAATTCATCAACAGCATTCAGGTTCTTCTTCGAGGTACATACCTCACTTCTAGTTGCATCAAGATCCTCAAGTGCCACATTGAGTTATCTCTGCAAACCAGAATCCATAGAATCAATCTCCCATATCTTCCTCAAGCGGTTAAGCTTCCTTCGAGGAACTAGGATCTTATACCAATTGTTAGAATCAAAGATCACTAAGAGGGGGGGGAGGGGTGAATCAATGATCTACAGGAAATCAAATCCTCAAACTTATTCTTTATCCACCAGTTAGCAATGCATAATAGAAAAGAACATAAACATGCAATAATGAGTACACAAATCCACAACACCAGAATTTTTACGTGGAAACCTGGAAAGGGAAAAACCGCGATGGGGCTAGAACCCACAATATTCATATACTATGGCCAGGAGTACATAAATATTACATAGATGAGGAATGCACTTGCACTCAAGCTCACTGCCTAGAGCTCACTGCTCAAATATAGTTGCCTAGAAGGCTACAACCTTCAGGGAAGTCTCACCAACTTACAATTTGATTACAATGAGAAAATACAATGAAATAAACTCTCAATTAGCATCTGACTATGCAAGAATGAGTTTTGGTTGAGCACTGAATCTCTGACTATCTTTTCTCTACTGAATACTTTGTTTTTGTCCCAGTCAGCGACCAGTTGGTCTGAAAGTAAAGTGAGCACATGAAACTACGCTCAATCGTACCAAAATGGATCACCACACCACTAACGCACTGAAAATCAATCGCCAAATCAATCTTATATATCCAGTCTTAACACAAAAGCAATCTCCTTCAAGTCGGCTTCAAGATGTGTAACATGTAGGTCCAAGTCAACTTCAATCTTGAACAAAACATATCACCGAACCAAAAGATTATAAGCACTCACTTCCTAAGGGTCTTCCCAATCACCGAGATCACAAAAACAATCACCAAAAACACCGCAATCATCAGAAATCAATCTGGACCAAAACATTACCAAAATACCCTGTTATACCGGTTAACTCTAGCTTCCGAATAAGATGAATCATGACCTCTAGATTGAATCACCAAGAAGAGTTGTCATCAATGACAACCCTAGACCATAAATCAAGCATCGAAAGTCACTGGATGAGTGTCAATTGCCAACACATATTTGCTGGCATCTTTAACAATTCTTGGTTCTATTTTTTACAATAAGAAAAAGTTCACTTCTTCATTCATCTTTGCAACTCTTCTCTTGGTATGCACACCTTTATTTTTATCTCCAATTATCTAATCTTTTGGATGATTCTTCTAAACATATTTGACTAGAGTTTTAGGATTCTTCTTAGGTGTTTCCTCCTTCTCTTAAGGTACCTCTTCTTCTTTTGTGCTTGGAGGTTGAATCTGATTTGTAGCCTTTTGCTTCATATGTGTTATGATTTAAATCTTCAGAAGCTCTAACATTTGCACTTTCAACAACCTTTTTCATTCTTTTAATGTATCATCTATAGGCTTTGCTTCTAGTTGAGTACCCAAGGAAAATTCCTTCATCAAATCTCGAATCAAACTTCCCCAAATCTTCTTCATCTCTCCTGATATAACTTTTCACTCACAAATAATCTGAAGTACTTGACAATATCAGGTATTTAATGCCACAACTCATAAGGAGTCTTGTCACTGTTCACTCATAGTTGTCCTTTGTTAATAATGTAGACTACAATATGAACTAATTTCTTCCAATACATATCAAGTAAATTAGTTTCTTTCAACATTGTTCTTTACATCTCTTGAAGAATTATATTTTTTGTTTCTACTAGTCCATTTTTCTTAGGAGTTCTAGGACTAGAAAAATGCCTCTTTATCCCATGTTCCTCAGAATTTTTTTGAAATTAATTTGATGTGAATTCACCTCCTCAATTAGACCTTAGACACTTGATTCTACTGTTCATTTCATTTTTAACTGTTGACTTAAAAAATTTAAACATGCTAAAGGCCTATGATTCTTCTTTAAGAAATTAACCCAAGTCATCCTATAAAAATCCTCAATTAGTAACATGAAGTATCTTTCACCTTGAATACTTTTTGTCCTAGTTGGTTCACATGAATCAACTCCAAAGGTTTTTTGGACAATAACTCTTTTATCTTGAAGTCCTTGTTTGGTTCCCAGTCTGACATTCTTTGCATATTGTGTTTGCAGGCTTGACAATCTTTGGCATGTCTCTGATTGCATGTGTAGAGTTGATCTTTACAAGATTCTCAAAACTCATGTGTCCCATTCTTTTGTGTCATATCCAACATTTAATGGTTTGCCCTAGAAGTTATCTCCTCTCATTAGCTTCCCTTGAGTTATATATATTGCCTTCAGTCCTAGTTCCTTATGTCATCAATCTTCCAGACCTTGCCTTCCTAATTTCACAACCTTTTATCATAAAAAGTAAGATTAAAACCTTTGGCTCATGTTTGACTTACATTTAGAAGATTGTGCTTGAGACCCCTGATATAGAGAAAATCTTATGTCTTATTCTTTCCATCAATATTTACTGTGCCTTTTCCACAAATCTTTGTAGAAGAATCACCCCCAAAGTTAATTGATCTTCTATTTCACTTTTTAAGATTGATGACCTTACTTCTATCATTTGTCATGTGGTTAGAACAACCATTATCAATCACCCAAGATTTTGTCTCTTCTTTTGCATAAAACATGGTCCACACAAGCATGGGCCTTTTGATGTTCTTATCATCTTTCAGAGTGCAAGACATCTTCATAGGATTAGGATCTTTAAGAATAGTCTTCTTCACACATTTTCAAGGTCACTAGTATTGTTTCCAACAATCAGGGCCATGAAGAGAGCTTCATCTCCATCATCATCAAGAGCACTGAAATCCTCATCATTCGAGGAGTAATAGATCACTTTGGAGTATAGAGTTCTTTTGGAATTGTTTCTCTTGAAAATATTGTTATTATTTGATTCTTTATAGGGGTGTTTAGAAGCATAATGACCAATTTTTCCATAATTTAAACATTTGAAAGGTAAATTACCTTTGTATTTTCCAATTCCCTTCTTCAACTTTCTAACAAAGTTCACTTCTTCTTCATCAAAACCATTGCTCTGATTAGATGCTTCAATTCTCTTTTCCTTTCTACTAGTTTTGAAAGTTGCTTCCTTCTTAGGGGATACTTTATCACTCTCTCATTTCAAAAGCAGTAAGTGCACTAAATAGTTGATCCATTAAAAAGATATTTAATTCTCTAGCTTCCTCGATAGAAGACACTATAGGATTATAGTATGTGAAAAGATACCTAAGAATATTTTGCACCACAATCGGTTCTTTCAATTCTTCTCCAAGGCCTCTGATTACATTGACTACTTCATCTACAAAAACAGATAGCTAGAAATCTCCTCATCTTCTGACGTTCTTAGGTTCTCAAATTTACCTTTGTAGATTTATAGCTTGTCTTGCTTTACTTTAGTATCTCCTTCATAAATACCACTAATATTCTCCCAAACATCCCTTGAAGTGGAGCAATGCATCACCTTTATGAGAGCAACATCAACTAGTCCACTCAAAAAACATTTTTTACATTAGCATTGTTTTCATATGCCTTGATCTTTGTCAAATAAGTTGGAGGAACAAGAGGAGTATAATTATTCTCAACAAATTTCCAAACACCAAACCCTAAAGAGGTCAAATAAGATTCCATCCTTATCTACCAAAAAGTGTAGTTTGTTCCATTAAACCAAGGTGCCTTGTGAGATCCTTCTTGTTCCATCCTAAATCTTCCTCAAGTTGTTAGGCTTATTCCAAGGAACTTGGATCTAACACCAATTGATAATCACATAGAACACTAAAGGGGGGGATAATTGTTGAATGAAATCTTAAAACCCTTCAACACCAATGAAAGCCAAATACTTCTTACAACAAATCAACAAAAATGAAAAATAGAAAGAACAAAGCATTGAACACCATTGCATACGAGAACACCAAATTTACCAAGAAAATACAACAAGGGAGAAACCAAAATGAGCAAGTCACTTGAATCTACTATCCAAACCCAATCTTATAATAAAATAAATAGATTTACAACTTTGTTTTGGGGCTACAACCCAAGGAAGATACAACTCCTTGAAAAATAGTTTTATGGCTTTAACTAAAGGAAGTTCACTACTCCCTAATGATTAAAATATTAGCAAAAGAGGATACAACCTCATAGTATCATAAATAATTGTTCAATTCCCACAACAACACTTATGCACCATCGACTACCTTCGAGTCACTGCCCCTATCAAAATTTAGGACTTATATGTATGCAGATGCCTTCAACTCACTACCTCGGTATAAATTAAAAAAAATTTTGCACACTTCACAACTGCCACACAACCACCACTCCTTTTGCAATGATTTGATCTTTCATTTATATAATTTACAATCATCAACAAACTCTCCAAGTCAGTGAAAATGAAGCATATGAACACGAAACATGCATTGGCCAAAGAGGTCAGCCTTAAGAACATCCACAAAGAGAAGAGAATAGTTGTTGTCCAATCCAAAGGATAAACAAAACCTAATTCAACTTAGAACACACATCCATGCTTGCCAAAACATCAACAAGTTGGCACACATTGTTGGCATTTCATGAAGATTGCATTAATGAAGTTTAAGTGTTGTCATTGATGTCAATTGTAACTGGTAATGGAGTTTGCAACCGGTAGTTGAGCAAGTGATGGAAACCGGTATTATAATTGAAGCAGTGAGATCAACCGGTAACTCTACCTGTTGATATGCCAAACCCTAACTGATGGAGCTTGGTGAATCGGTTGTGTTGATCTATGATCAAATGATGATCGGAGATGATTATGCCACGTATGCATGATGCACGTGATGAGTTTCAAGTGGTTTTTGGCAAGTAGAGATACCTGTTTTATCTTGGGAATGAGCGAGTACATTGCATGAAGTGGAAACCGCGTGATGAGTTGCAGGATTCGATGAGTGGTGATTAAGATGCGGTCAAGGTTGTCTTGAACAATGTGCTGATGATTTCTATGTGATATAACGGTCATGTTTGAACCAATTTGTTTGTAATCTCTATGAGATATTAGGTTTTGTGATGTGTTACCGACCTATTGTTTTGCTTATAAGGTCGATGAGTTGTTTTGTTGTAGAGTTGGCAATTTTGGTTAAGTGTCAGTGTGATTGATTGTTGAACCAGAAGGAGTGTCTGCAAAATGTTTGAATCCAAATAGGAGCATGAAAAGGATCTGATCAAGCATAGTAGTGCTATTACCAAATCAGCAAGACCATGTTGTTCTCTAACAATTACAACAATTAAATCCCTTAACCAGGTAAGCTTTAACATGCTTAGTGTTTTCTAAATCCTCTAACCAGGTGATCCATTAGCTCGGATTTCAAATCCTCTATCGAGGTTACTCCTAACAGGCTATTACCTTTAACAGGGTATTGTAGTCAATCCCTTAACAGGGTTGTCCTTAACTGGACTTGTTCCTAACAAGACATTTTTGTAAAGCTTCTAACAAGGCTTGGCTCCTAACAAGGCGAACTTTAGAAGAGATCATAATACTTGTGGGTATTCATCCCCACCATGGTTTTTCCCATTTGGGTTTCCACGTCAAAAATCATTGTGTCAAGTGGTGAATGGTTTTTGTGGTTATGTTTTGATATGGTTAATTTGTCTAACTGGTAAAGTCACCTAGATATGTTAAGATGACTGGAAGCGATCTAAAAAGTACATTTACTAATGTTAGTAAAGTGTTTTGATGTTTTGGTTAAATGGTTTGAGAGTTTCAGATCTATTACACTGTTATTTTCTTATGCCAGTCAACCGGTATACTTGATAGTGCAGTTGCAGTTTGTAGTTCAGTGTTTGAACCAGTTAGTTCAATGATGGATTTATGAGTTAGGTTTGAGTTTGGTGAAAGTTTAGTTTATTTTCTATCTACTGATTCACCCCCCCTCTCAGTAGTTGTCTGAATCCTTATTGATTCATCATATCATCACACATACTCCAAGTGAATTGACATGAAATGTATAGGCATGAAATGTGCACCCCTAAAGGAGTTCAACCCTAAACACTTTTGCAATGCGAGTTAAATCATTATTTACATCATCAACAAACTCTCCAAGTTAGTGAAGATGAAGCATATCAACACGAAACGTGCATTAGCCAATGAGGCCAGCCTTAAGAACATCCACGAAGAGAAGATAATAGTTCTGGTCCAATCCAAAGGATAAACAAGACCTAATTCAACTTAGAACACACATCCATGCTTGCCATAACATCAACAAGCTAGCACACATACTCCAAGTCGATTTGTATGGAATGTATAGGCATGAAATGTGCATCCCTTAAGGAGTTCAACCCTAAACACTTTTGCAATGTGAGTTAAATGTGGACCGAGGTAGGAGATAGACTGGACCCAAATCATCATAGCACACCTCTCCATGTTGGCACAAACCGCAAGACATTGACACAAATATACCAGGTTGGCCAAACAACCACTTGACCTTCCAAAAATCCACTCAACAAACAATTTTGAAAAGAATAGGAACCATAGTGTAGAGCACATAACAATATCATTACTATACTATTCTTTCACACCGTCACATTCAATTTAGCTAGCACAAACCAATAAATAATCAAACCAGTCATCACATGCCAAGAAACACAGTCATGAGATATAACAATTAGGTTCATACTTGTGGTAGACCTTAACACTTGAAACTCGAGGAGACATAATATACAGACAATATGGACAAATCTTTCGAACTATAAGAGAAAATAATGAGATGCAAAGAAGTACAAAGCATTCCTCTGACCCATCCTCATGAACAATAGAACAGTCTCAAGTCAACAGACCTTGGAAATGGCAATATTAACTTTGGTGATCTAAAAGATAAACATACAAACTAAACATCCTCCTTTGTCTTACTTTCAAACTGTAGATTCATATCTTAAATTGTAGAGAAATGTGGTATAATCTCTCGTGCTAGAGACACCAATACTGGCACAACATACTTGAGCCATCTGTTTGAAACAATTGATCAATCAAGAACATTTTAACATCCATGACTGGACTTCAAAGCATCACATAGTTTTACATCCAACCATGAATTTCATATCAACATATTTTTACATCCAACCATGAACATTCAAGCATACAAACATAGGTTGAACACACTGTCACCATAGTAGCAATCTCCTCTTTGGGATATCCAATTAAGAGTGTTCAATACACAACACACTAGTCCATATTGGCAACATAACATAATGCAACAATTATATCATTAATGACAACACTATATATGTGTAGACGCCTAAAATTATCCAATCTAATTAAATAAATATCTTTATTTATTTAATTATTTTAGCCTAATTCTTCTATTAATTGAATAAATCTTTATTTATTTAATTAATTCATTTATCCTCTTCTAGCCTTATTTCTCATTTAAATAAATACCTTTATTTATTTAAATTGTCATTTTCTTAAATTAAATAAATACTTTTATTTATTTAATTGATCCCACTTCTTCTATTAATTAAATAAATCTTTATTTATTTAATTAATTCGTTAACCTTTTCTACCCATGACACATGCCATTCATCTCTTAATTCCTACACTACCTACCCTTTCATTATTTTATTATTTTCTCTACCTACCCTCTAATCATAGCCGACCATTTATCTTTTACACCTCTCAATCTTATCCCTCCATTTCTTATAGTGTCTTCTATATAAGGAGATGCTTCCTTCATTATCAGACCCCTAGACATATACATTCTAATCAAGCATCCTAGCATTTGAACTTTCATATGCGATCCTACTTGCAACCACATTTCCGTTCTTTGTTGAACTCTTGTGCACACATAAAATCTGAGAGCAAATATATCAAGCAAGATCAATGGAGATAGGAAGAATGGAGATTCAAACCCTATTGGACATGTGATGGTATAATCTTTGTGATTTTATTTGATTTGTATTGTCTTAGGTAATCTTCATATGTTATGGTGGATCTTTGTTGTTGTCAGGCTAGGGTTTTGTGGTTGAATTCATTTAGTCTTTCAATATTGTTGTTATCCATTTTCACCATATACAATATGTACAACAATCTCCAGTTGATATCAATGACAATATTGTTGGAAGTATGTGTTGATGTGTTGTTGTGTTTGTCATTGATATCAAACTTTTGTTTCGGGTCGGTTTAGAATGTGTATGGTCTGGAATCTCTATGGTGCAGAGTTATCTTGTTGTGTTGTTGATGTTGTAGTTGTTCTATTGGTTGTTTCAGAAGTACTTGGGTCCAGAATATGTTGCTGGTGTTGAGTATTGCTGTTATCTTCATTAGATATAGTTTTTCGTATCATGAATATGATGGTTTTGTGTTCCAGAAACATCTTTGTGTTCTTCGGGTGTTGTGTTATTGATCGTTGTTGGTTGTGAGATTTTATGTTTGACCTATCCTTAGGTCCAGATATGATTTGTGGAAGCGTGTTTGATATGTTATGGGTCTCACCGTAGCATGTAGAGATCCGGATTTGAGTTATTTGCATTGGAGAGTACGTTCTTGACCACTAATTGCTTATATGGATGCATAGTGTGTGGATATTTTGTTGGTTATGTTCCAGTGATTGTGGATCAATGTTCATTGATTTTTGGAAGATGTGTTTTGGTCCCCTCTTTCTCTTGGAGTGGATCAATGTGTGTATTTTTGGTTCGGAAAATGTATCTTGATTTAGGCTGACTTGGTTTAAGCTTTGATGATCTATATCGTATATAAGGATGTGTATGATTGAGTTGTGTAGTAAAGCAAAGAAGAAGAAGAGAGAGAGGGGCAAGGAACGAAAGTGTGTTGAATATAGATGCAAGGATAATCAATGAGGTTTGGTAAAGAGCAGAACAAGAGTTGTGTTCGAATGATATTCAAGTTGTGTTGAGAATGTGACAAAGATTTGAGATAGAGTGTTGGTAGTTGAGATCAAAGTTTTGTGTGTTGATATTGGTCGCTTGATGCAGAGTTCAAGGACAACTTCATGATCAGGAGATCCTTCTTTTCATATCATTTTTTGTATCTTTCCCTGAGTGCAGTTAGCTTTAGGTTTTTCAAGTCCTCTTTTGTATCTTGCCCCATGAGCAATTAGCCTTGGTATGCAAGTCTGAAGTAGTTAGCTCTTTTCTTTATAATCTGACATACATAGTGGATATATTTTTGTGGGTAGGTGCTCACCATGGTTTTTCCTTGTTTGGGTTTTCCACGTATAAATCTCGATGTTCATGTGTTGGATGTGTGTTGAAGTTTAATTGTTTATGTGTTGCATTTAATTTTTATTTTGGATTTATCCCTGTCCCCTATCAGTCTTGCCTTGGGCTCAATAAATACCATATTTGCAATAGTAGCATAGTGATGAAATTAAGAAAATGATAATGGTAGACATGGTCCTTTGCTGAATATAATTTTCATTATAGGGAATATGGATTTTTCATGCAAGCTTCACAAGATTTTAAAGAGATCTTGTCATGCATTCTTGGTTTGTGCTTATATTAATGAAATGTCTTATAGCTTGTCAATTGCAATAAATAAATTCCTAGAATGATATTTTTTTTAAAAATTGTTAGAGCAAATTGAAGAAAAGTTACAGTTTCCAAGTACTATCCATCAATGTACAACATTTTTAAGATTTCAAAATTACCTTTGGGGAGCTTCCAAGGTATTGTTTTATGGATGACTATGTTGAATATATTACCATAAATAATTAAATGACAACCATAGATGTTGGTGATATTCAAGGTTGTGTTTTGCATCTAGCATACTTAATTGAATTCCAAGTAGCTTATAGTAGTTGTTCTAGTGTTGTTTTCACTATAATGTCTTTTTAAAGTGACTTGGAATGGTTGTCTCTATTTTGCACTCATTTTAAGCATAATTTTCTAAAACCGTTTTATATTTTAGTGTGAACAAATTTCCACAATCCATGAAACTATCTATTCAATGCTTATGGATTTGAAATTTTCAACTCCTTGAGCTCTCTCTCATCCTGGTGATGGTTCACTAGTGTGACCTTAAACATTGATGCTAAAAAATTTACACGCAATCAAATCCAAAAACACTAATTGATAGTTTTATATTTTGTTATCTTCAAGATTTGTCTTTATTTTCATCTCTTCCATAATTATTATTAAACAATATTTACGGCTACATAATTTTTAACATTTTGTAAAGAATCTTGATTAAACAAAAGATAAATAAAAAATTGCTATTTAATTATTTGTCATTAAAAACAATTGCATTGAATTAATGTATTGAAAACTAATAATAATATATGAATTAAAAAACTTAGGTAGATAAGATTTTGAACACCTATGTCATTAGGTAAGTTAGATTAAAGAAAATGGAAGTTTTGTTTGGGTCTCCTTAAGTATATATTCTATTAAAAAATAATCATTTAAAAATAATTTTATTGCCCATCATATTTTATAATAGATTCTAAGCTTCGTACGGACTTCCCGCCATTTGTCCTCTTTTTAAGTGCAAAACGAGTGCAAGGTGGTCCCCACACGCTATCCTCATAAGTGCACAACGTGTGGAAGGTGGTCCCCACACGCAATTTTCTGTAATTATCCTCATAAGTGCAAAACGTGTGGGTGGTGGTCCCCACACGCTTTTATTATAAAGATCGTCACGCGCTTTTAATAATGCGCTAACCTTCCGGGAGATTCTCCTGTTAAAAGACGGACTTTTTTTTTTGCTTTAAAGCTTGCTTTTTTTTTTCCCGAAAAAATACAATCCTTAAGAGAGAAGTATGATAATATTTTAGTGCACACCCAACAAATGTGAATCTATTAAAGTAAATGTTCTTCAAAGTTGAATATTGGGTCTCTTTTCTTTTTTATGAGTGTGATGGATGTGCTTTGATATATTAGTAATCTGTTTTTTTTTCATTTGATTCTTGTTATGTAGGGTGGATTCAATTGGCAATAGCTTGTTAGTGGAGTTATGATCTCTTTTAATGTTTTCGACAATCTTTATAATATTATAAATTTTGATTAATTTTGATTAGATTATGGACATTTGTTTAGTTAGATGTGCGTTTGATTAAAGAATTCTTATAATATTTGAAAATTGCGAGTTACAGGAAAGTGAAGAATGTCAAGCTTTTAAAGATATATAGAATTGAAAAAATAATTAAATAGTCAATCTTCAAATGTTTGAATTATATCTTGTTTACAAATTTTATAAACTATATTCTTAGAAATGTTATCTACAAAGAGGGCTACTTTTCAATATAGCACATGGTTAAAGATTATGTGCATTGGATAGAAAATGAGAAGGCAAAATGCTTGGCGAAAGGGACACAACCAAAAAGACATGATAGTATGTTCTTTTTTACATAAGGGGTTGAGATTGAATGAAGCAGAAATAGATGTTAATATTGAGTTTAGATTGAAGAAGTTTCTAGGCTATAAGCTAGGCTCGAGAGTTGGCCTTGAATTTCTAGAGGGCTAAGACATTGGAGTTGGAAAAGGTGTGCTTTCATTTAGCATTCAACTTCTATTTACATTGGAGAGAGAAGGGAGGATTTGTAAATAAGTTTAAGCGGGAGAGCAAGATTTTACATTCATTTGACCACCTCAAGAAATTTCTAATATAAAAAATGAACATATTAAGTAGGGGAGGAAGTGAAACCAACAAGACAATTTGAGAGATGACTAGGGATAGCTTTATATGTATATGTATGTGTGTGTGTGCTTGTATGTATGCATGTATGCACACGAGCGCACACAGACACACACACACATGTGTGTGTGTGTACACACACGTACATACATACAAACATACATATGAACACACACACCCACACACACATATATGTGTGTGTGTGCACGTGTGCATGCACACACACACATACATCATATATGTATGTGTGTGTGTGTATATGTATATACATAGATACACACATATATAGACATATGTATGTATATATGTATGTATGTATGTATGTATACACACACACATGTGTGTGTGTGTGTGCACGTGCGCACACGTGTGTGTGTGTGTGTATCCATCCTCCTTTATGAACTTGAAATAGAGTGCACCCTAATTTTGTTTGATTTTCTCTTTGATAGTGATGTGGATTTTTCTATAGTAAAACTAGCATAACCTTGGTATGGAAATGATAATGAGATGATAAAAGCATAAGTGTGCTTGATGTTGATGGATAGCTTGATTAGGTTGGATCCCTCTAGTTATAGAATTCGTAAGAGACAAAATCAAGGGATAGGATTGATTGAAGATGGATGGTTAAGATTGATTGAGGATTAGGGTTTAGCTTAAAATTGTAGCCATGTGACAAGGGTCGCATGAGGGGGAGTATCTAGGTTTAAGATTAGTTTTAGGGCAACATCCTTATGTAAATGGCTAGAATTAAGAAGTTTAGCTCAAAATAAATGGATAAGACATAAAGCTATGTTGACTTTTAGGAAGGCATCTAAATTCAATGAATGGGAACAAGGATTAGTTAAACATGTGAATGAGACACTTGTCACATGATGGAAATTTTAGATTATGATCCATGCGAACAAGTTAAAGGGCTATGATTTAATGGAGAAGGATAAAGAGATAAAGTTGAATAATGAAATTAATTATTATTATTTTGATAGAGTATAAAGCATACAAAAGGTCGTACAATTTGAAATTTTAGGACAACATACAGTTGCATCATTCAATCAAACCTAAACAAGTAGTAGATCATATTTCCTATACGATATATGTCATTCTATTACCTACCATCCTACTATGTATATGACTGTTTGAAATCATAATATACAAAAAAGATGCCACGTGATTGCCAAGATTTGCGTGTCATATTTTAAAACTACTTAGAATATTAGTAAATTGTGTATCTTTAGGGAACTCAGATCTTTAGCTTTCCTGCATGATAGATTGAGATCTTCCAAAATCATAGAGATAGTAGCAAATTTGGGAGACTTTGGGATTCATGTTGTTTGTCTTCGAAAGTTACTATTTGCACTATACTTGTCTAAGTCTCTCCATCCAAAGGGGGAGTCTATGTCTAAGATTGCTTCATTGGAGTTAACCACTTCAACAACAAAGCTCTCCCCTTGATTGAATTGAAATTTGGCATTACATTGCTTCTTCTCTTTCTTTTCTCTACTGGACTACTTATCATTGCCTTTATCCTCTTTCATCTTGCCTTCATTATATTCTTTGAAAAATTTCCTCAATCCTTGTACATAGGGTCTATTTTACTCTTTGGTATAAGCTCATGTGTGCCTATACATAGCCTCAGATGAATTTTCCCTAGTTGTGCCATCCTCTAATAGCTACATGAACTTGAACCTTGAAATATCTATGGTCACAGTTACTTGCAATGCAACATTGACAAAAATGAGTCTCTTACAATACTTAGTAAGTGCCCTCTTACTTCCTTGAAACTTCTCCTCATTCCTTAACAATCAAATATGTCAAAGAATTTTAGTAGAAAGTATTAGCCAAAAAAATTACAATTATTGTTCATTCCATGAATAGTACCAGTTAGAATTTTAGCAATAACAAATTCATTATACCATCATTTCAAGTTATAGAAAAACAAATTCCAAATTTCTTTAGCCATGAAACAATCAAAGAAAATATGATTGATATTATCAGGGTTTCTACACACATTGCTTAATTCATCATTGTTGTTGAATAATTTATAAGGCAAACTTTGCAACAAAATTAACCATTTAAAAATGCCCCCATGGGCTCCATAGCATTGTTCCAAAGCTTACTAAGAATTTTGCCTGATTTTGCTTGACCAAGTAACCTACCAAACCCAATTAAGATAGTAAAAGAGATTAGTACCATTACAAAGAGTTACATAAGTAGATCAATATAACACTAGTTTTATGCAATGAAGTACCGTTAGACCATTGAAACTTACTATAGTTGTCATTATCAAAGTAACATATCTCAGGGAGAGAAAGAGGAGTGCAAGCTTCTCTCAGCATACTGTAAGTTCTTCAATTAGATTGAGGGAGACCAAATTCTTAGCCAAGAGAGGCCCGAGACCTCAATTGCCCCTCATGTAGGATGTCCTTAGCAGAACATCCTTGAATAAGAGAAAGAGGCCTATCTTTATAATACAAATTTCACTATATGGATCTCTCTCTATTAATCCTATTACAATAAAAAATGATATCTTTGTTGGTAACCAGGTTCTTGACTTGCTCCCAAGCTTTCCATATAGATTTGAGTACAATAGATCCAATAGGGTTAACTAGGAAACTACCCATTAGTAAATCATTGAGAGGAAGCATTTTCTAGGCCTTAGCTTGTTTGGGAATAAAGAGGCTAATTTTGTTTCTAACCAGTACCTTCCAAGGTTCCTCCCCTTCAAATTCTTTAATGATCCATTTGGCTGTAAGGTATAATATGCCTTTGATCTTAATATATTTTAGACCAAGCACTGCCCTCCCCCCCCCCAACTTCTTATCCATACAACACCATTGTCATTTTAAAGAGTGTTGTTTACCCTTCCCTTTTCCGTCAGACCATAGAAAGCCATACATGCATAGTAGATGTCATAGGAGGAACGAATCTTCTAACGAACTTGAATTCTTCCCGCAAGAGATAATAATTGCTTGTTCCACTTCCCAACTTCGTATCGGTTCTCCCTTCAATCCAACTCCACATGCCTCTTAGGCATGGATTGATTGCAAATGGGATGCCTAAGTATCTAGCTTTCTTGGTAGGCCCGCCCCATTGGAAGTTGTATTTATCTATCCATTGTGGGGGCTCTTCATTCCACCCTAACATAATATAATTTGAGTTAGAGAGCTTTGCCCAAAAGCATCACAAAACCATGTGAGTTTTTTTTCATCATGGATTACATATTCTCTTCATTGAGCTCTAGAAATAGAGTTGTATTATAAACAAATTGTATATTTAGTAGATTTTCCTTATTGGTGAGTGAAATTCCCTTTATCTTGGGAGAGAGGGAGGATTCTTTGGGTAGATAGTAAATTGTGTCTAACGCAATAACAAACAATGCAAGGGCTATGGGACAACTAAATTTGATGGACCTTTCAAGGTAGAATCGTTTAGTAAGAGAGACATGAACATCCACTTGAGCATTATCATTTTTCATAAGCATTTTAATAATATGATAGAAATTAGCAAGGAATCCAAATTCTTCAAGGGTCATGATTAGGAAGGACCATTCAACTCTATCATGTGCCTTTTCAAAGTCTTGTAGGAACATGACAACATTTTGATTGGATATTTTGGCCCAATTCATGACTTCCCAGCTTGTCAAGTGGTTTTCCAGAATATACCTACTTTTGATAAATCATGTTTGGGTGTTGCTAACAAATTTATGAAGAATAATAATCATCCTCAATGCAATAATCCTAGCAAGAATCTTGTATGGCACATTTATAAGATTAATTGATCTTCAATTCTTAATGAGGGCCTTGCCTCCATCTTTAGGGATCATTTTTTAGATACCTCCATTAATATTGGCTCCCAAAGGTCATTTATCCAATGCCTCTTTGTATATACCTTTAGCAGGTCTTCATTGATTTAATCAATACTTTTTGTAAAATTTCTCTAGAAGCCTATTTGTTCAAAGAGATTTATCATTATTGAGTGTATTGATTGCTTTCCTGATCTCCTCTAGAGTAACCTCCTCCTCAATATTGTCTGGGTCTTCCTTAGCGAGCATCTTTGGAATGAGTTTCCTACAAAATTTTATGGAATCTTGACATTTGGGGCTATGACCCTCAACAGTGAATCATATTTTGTAGAAATCAACAAAAAGGTTTTTGATAACCTCTTGATCTTGGACTATTTAGTTCTCATCCCATGTCTTATTAATTATTTCTTTGTATTCTTTATGTTTTAGATACTCGAAGAAGAATTTGGTCTCTCTATCCCCTTCTTCATCCAATTCACCTTGGCTCTCACTCTTAGGCCCCAAATATTTTTAATTTTGATTCTTCTCAAGGATTTTTTTACCAGAATCAGAGTCTCATTAATCCCTGTGTGGGTTGGATCGTTTGGGAGTTTTAGTTATGTGATCAATAGTTCCTCATTCAATAAATCCTCCAATATTCTTTGACCAATTGCTTTCTTCTTCTCAATTGTTTAAAAGATAGTCTTCCAAATATTGACATTTTGTTCCCACCTCTCTATAGTTGAATTATTCTGCATACCCCACTAGTTAATTTGTCTCAAGATATAGATAACATTGAGCTGCAATCCTCATCCTTAAGGAGGTTAACATTGAGCAAGAAGTTACTGCTCTATTAGGAGTTACACCAGGTGAACCATATGGAGTTGTGTTCATCTCGTGTGCCTTAGAGGGGGTCAAATATGCTTAAATTTTCTTTCATTTTAGACCAAAAGTATTTTTATTTCCTTTCTATTCAAGTTTGGACCCCCCCCCCCCCCGTTTTGTCTTCTTGGTGTTCAATCATGTTAAAACCCTTCTACCCAACAACAATAACAAAGTCAAGGCTAGGCTCTAATAACAATTGAAAGGAATCAAAGTGTAGAATAACGCTTCGAAATGATAAATCTAATAGGAGAGTAAATGCAAAAATTTCTTACAAATCCTTTATCTAATATAGATTAGATAAGCACATAACACCAAATTTATGTGGGAAAATTCTTTTGGTACTCCAAAAGCCAAAGCTCAATTGTATTAATAACATCAATCAATGAATACAATACAATTCATAGAGACAATGCCCTTCAAAAGTGACTATATCAACAAAGAACTTAGGATAAAATTTAGCACATAAAAGCTTCTTAGAAGATATCCAACTTATCATACAAAATACTCTAAGAAGCCACATATTTATAGAGCTCAACACACGCGGAAAGCATCCATGATTTCCAATTACAACTCCAATTCCAAAGAGGTATGTGGTGTCACAAACAATTCAAGTTGTCATTTCTACGACACGTTGCACATAACAACTTTCCAAAGCACTAACATATAACTCATCTATAATGGTCAACTTTCCATATGCAACACCTACCTCACACCACTTGTCAAAAGTGAACTCCACCATAAATATCAATTGTCAAATGATAACTCTCCATGACTCTTCCATCGAACTAGTTATCATCATAGTAAATAAATGAAACTGTCATAGTTCCAACATAACAACCTATGACACTAGTCCCCTTATTCTAGGACTTCTAAAGTGGGTGCAATAAAATAAATAATAATTAAATAAGCATGTTTGGACTCTATGGTTGACAAACCCTAATCCCAACAACCTTATCCTAATAGATATCTAGGGTAGATTGTAAAAAAAGTGCATGAATGGCTATAAAGAGCTCTAAAATGCCCTTCCAATGTCATAAGAACTATAAAAAATGGAGATCCAAATAAATATTTATAAGCTCGAGAGCCAAACATGAAAATCCAGCTTTAATAGGTGATGAAATATAGCAAGAAAATTGAGAAAAATAACCACCATCAAAAAATGCTTAGAACTAACCTTTCAACAACATCTCATTTACCATTGAATTACAACATTGTATGCCCAAGTTATACCAAAAATGAAAAAGTATCTCTTTTAAGGCAAATCAGGGCTAGGGCGGTCTAGTGATGTACAACTAACGTCATGTTGAAGTTATTTGAAGTTAATGGATGTAATATGCCTCCAAATGCTAATATATACCAACTTGTTAGAATATTTGATGGAATCTATGAAATAATAATGAGAACAAAAAATTATTGTCCTAATTTGTAAAACTGCCTATAAGTCATAAAAAACCATATAATTTAGTTGCAAAAAACTATTGAGAAATGTCTAAAACCATTGAGGGAATCTTGAAACTTCTAATAGTAAAAAATTGTCATCTTTGAATGAAAAACCATTGAATACAAAAACAAAAAACCTCCAAAAGTTGTTGAAATCTAATTATCGCTTGAAAAAGACAGTCTCAATTGTTGTTTTTGAAACCATTAGTAAAACAAATGGTTATCAATGTTGTACGTTGATTGCCAATAGAGCAAAGGATATCACTAGTAGAGTGGTAATAAGTGGCAAGGTTGGAAAACCTAATATTGGTGGAAAGCATTTGTCACAAAAATTAAAATGCTGCTGATAAATGAAAAAATGCCAAAAACAAATGTTAACCTACCAAAAAAATTATAAAAACATAAAAAAACTAAATATGCACTATCTAAAAATGAAAATTGGCTAATGAAATTTGATGCAAGAAACCATAATTTTATGCAAAGTTTGATGCAAGCCTTGCATAGCGACTACCTAGCAATGGTTATGCCACACAACATTATATGGTTGTACAATGTTTATTGAGATCTATGCAACCCCTCAAAAAAGTTGACTCTGATTTCAACATTTGGATAAAGTGTACATAGAGTTTTTGAACAATTTGTATGCAATAATGAGGTTTGATTTTCTTTGAGATGTACAATTTTATCACTCAAGACCAATTTTTTTTTTTTAAATGAATAGAAAATTAAACACATATCACAAAAAGAGAGAAAACGTAATAAGAATTACTATGGAGGTCAAAAGGTCTATTGATCCAAAAAAGTCATGAGTAATTATGAATATGCAATCTTCTGATGTGCATTAATAAATAGTACAACGTTGAATCTTTATAATAAGAAAAATGCAAAAAGCAACGCTAGATGAAATCCTACGTGAAGATAAAATTAGATCATGACATGTATCCTCATCTTATGACTTGAGATAAAAAAGAACATGACCTAAGTAAGCTTAAGTATCTACTATGGAAACTGATCTAATTAGTTATGTAGACACATAAAAAAATTCATTAAAATGTCCTCCTAATTAAACTTAAATTTTCCCATTATCGGGTGGATACTTATTATATAATATCCTTATTATCCATTATTCATAATATATTATCCATTATTATTCTTTGCTAGATTATAATATTCATTCATCAATATTCACTATTTCATTATTTCTCATTACATCATAATAGTCATAATATATTATTAATTCATTAAAATCCATTAATATATTATATTATTAAAACCATATTCGATCCATCCTCTATTTATCTTGTTTCACTCCCACCTATTACGCTCACCTAATGAATATTGGATAAACACTTACACCTCCAAACCAATATTTAATCCCACATTCATCCTACAACTTGGATCCACCCTCGGGATATCTATTTAAACCCAACTGTAGACACCTAAAAATGTCTAATTAATCATGTACTAATTATTCGTCTAAATTAGTTAAATAATTATTTAATTATTTAATTAAGTTAATTAATCTTATTCTTCTAAATTCATATTTCTTCATCATCTTACTAATTATTCTACTTTCAATTATGTCATCGTTTAATCATTTAAACCATTTTCTAATATTAATTAAATATTAATTATTTAATTAATTATGATTTTTAATCCTTCAATTTTTTTTTATTTAAGGGGTAAACACTTTTGACCTGGAGCTATGAACCAGTGAGGCCACAAACGGGGGACCCCATCCCCCTGAACCTTGGTGGCCGCTTCACCAACGAAGTGTTTTAACCGCAACACTACATGTCCAAAGACTTTAATCCTTCAATTTAAATAATCTTTATTATTTAAATAAATTCATTCTTAATTTCTATTTCTAATAATCTAATTAACCCTTTTCTAAATATTAATTAAATATTTTTCTTCTAATTTCAAATACATGTGCATTATTTCAAAAATCAAATTGAAAATAAAAGTCAAGTTCTAAATATATTCAAATATCAAATTGAATTTAAAATAAATTCAATATTTGAATTAAATCTCATGCAAAGATTAAATTGAAAATCCAACTTAAAGTTCAAGCACGTACTAAATTAATCAATTCAATCAATTAATCAATTAATTCAATTATCTCTTCAGTCTCTATTTCTATCTTTTAGTTAGCTTTTTCTAAATAAAGCTTTCTTTGTCATCAATCAATTATCCTCCAATCATCCTTTTTCATCTTTCAATTAGTTTTTTTCTCAATCAGTTAACTCATTTAATCTATTTAATTTATTATGTTTCACCTCAAAATTAGCAGTTCAACTATCAATCAGCATGTGATCTCACCTGAGTTCCACCTCTCAATCAATCTCACCCAAAAATCTATAAATTGAACATTCAATCTCCATTTTCAATAATCATGATGAATCACAAACTTTGAATCTTTGTGCCATTTGCAGGTTGCCAGCACGATATCTGAGAGCCACCATACCACAAAGAAAATCTGTCCACTTAATTAAATGAATATTTAGTATTTATTTGATTATTGTTACCGCGTCATTCTTCCTTCATAATAAGAGTAAATTCCCCTTTAAAATTTCATTTGGAGTCTTTGTCTTTCTTGCAATGCCTCGGTTTGAGCCCTTAGTCCGTTTGTAAATTGTCTTTAAATAAAAAAATGTCGAGTTTTAGTAATTGGTTGAACTCTGTAAATGCATTGAACCATCTTGAATCAGGTTCATTCAGTTCAATTAGATTCATTCAGTTCAATCGGGTTCATTCAGTTCAATCGGGTTCAAAAGTTTAGTCGAGTTCAAAATGGTTCAAAGTAGTTCAATAGGATCCAAAAGTTCAAACAGTTCAGGAATGTTCAACATGTTCAATGAAGTTCAAAGGTTCAACGCACAACCAAAATGGAGAGGCAAAGCAATCAGTGGACAAATTTGGTCAACCAACAAAAGTTTGGAAGAGGGATATTGATTCACCATTTACTCAGGCAACAATTGGTTATTTTTTTTAGAGGATTGTGAAAGAGTTAGCATGAAGAATGTTTATAAATTTCAATGCAGCCTGTAAATACAAATTTTCTGAGATAGCAAAATCAGTCTCTGTGCAGGGGGTATGTCTCTCACTTCAATCATTGGATCAAGTTGGATTTCGGATATGTTTTATGAAACCTATTTTTACAAGTTCTCACCAAAGGAATTATGGAAATTCAATCTGGTCTGCAAGATACACTTAACAGAATACAAGTCTAGAACAAAGAACATTTTCTGATTTTTGTGACAGAAAAACCATCATGTTGCGGGGGGAATATCTTTTTATTCCACCGTTGGATGTTTCCCATTTTTTGATATGTCGTGCACAGACAAGTTGTGCATGTTTCCACTGGAGAGATTAACCGAATTATGTCTCCTTCAAAAGATATGGATGACTGAGTGCGGGTTTGTCCAAAATGACCAACAACAACCAAGTTTCTTGTTTTCAAACATTAAAAAGGCACGACTTATATTTGTAACAATGAAGCCCATAATTAATTCATAAAGCTTATGTGTTTTAAGTTATAATATTTTCATATTAAAACATTATGATTAAAGATTACATTGAAGCCAAGAAAGTGTTGAAAGAATGAAGACAGTTATTTATATCCAGCTGTCAGCATATGATATGTTAAGATTCAGTTTTTGGAACTGAAAGTGTCTCGCCAAGAGGAAAAGAAGGATAAATATGCAAAGAAAGAGATAGAGAAGGGGTTAGAATAGTTGACTTACTTTTCTGGTTTTTAGAAGTTATGTTTCATGAAGTTTCTGTTTTGAAGAAGGAAAGATCAGACTTTTAAATCTAAAATGGAAAAGGATTTATAGATGTATTATCGTGCCTTTGTTGCAGGAGAATATATATATATATATATAAAGATCATATTGTTTTTGGGAGAAGGAAAATCTGTGGGTTTTGAATTAGTGTAGATACATATCTTTGCATATGCTTATCTAATCAAATAGCAGTAATGACCTTTCTATTGCAGAAAACTATTATTTTTCTGGTACTCCTTCCTTTGGGTGTTTGTTCTTAGGAAATGATTTGTGTTGGAAAACATATTCGTTTTCTCTCATCTGTTCGTTTCTTATTGGAATTGTGGGAATGGTGTTCTGAACTTTGATTCAGTTACTTTCATCTCTTGCATTGTAAAGATTAGAAAGATGGTTTTTTTTGAAAAATGTGTGAAATATTGGCCTCTCGTTTAAGAATGAAGCAGGCAGCCTTTCTTGCTTTCCGGTTAAAAGCAAATGTGTGGTTAGAACCAATTAATTTATTGAACATCTGACCGGAGAGCTGTACCTTGTAAAATTCAAAGGAAGATTATCAATCCCATGATAATCGATCCAACTGTTAGTGCTTTTTGTCCTTCATTCTGGGCATTGAGAGTTAATTTGCATATTCATTTTTGAAAGACAAATCTGTTCACTAACAATTATTTAACCATCAATCAATAATTAATTAAATTAATATTTAATTAATTCATCTTAACCCTCTTCTCCTATTAATTAAATAAATTATTCAATTTATTTGATTTAATTCACTTAACCAAATTCAGACTATTAATTAAATAAATAAATCATATTTGTTTAATTAAATCTTCTCTCACATTTAATCCCCCAAAATCCCATCTCTCACATTTAAATAAATTGACATTTATTTAAATCACCTTTATCCTCCACCCACTTGCATTTTCCTACAAATGCAAGTTGTACAACTATTTTAAATAAATAAATTATTTATTTAAAGTCCTATTTATCCTCACCCACTTGAAATCTTTAATGGTTTCCTTTAAAGCCTTCAAACTTAATGACTTCCTTTTAGAGTCTTCTCAAACCTTTAATGGTTTCCCTTAAAGTCTTCAAACTTAATGGCTTCTTTCTAGAGTCTTCTTAAGCTTTTAAAGGTTTCCCTTAAAGTCTTCAAGCATTTAATTCTTTATCTTCCTTTTCTCATGTAAATAAATTAAGATTTATTTAAATCCAAAATTCACATTCATATTTAAATAAATAAATATTTATTTAAATATCTATCCAAATGCAAATTACACCATTTAATTGAAATAAATGATTTTATTTTAATTGAAAATCCCAAAATTCTTCCCACTTGCATTCTCCTACAAAATCCACTTGCATGCCTATATATCTTCTAGATTCTTCTAACTCTTCTAATTAGCCTAATCCTATCCTAATCATTGTCACATTCCTAGATAAAAAGGAAGTCACTTCTCAAAAACCTCTAAAGTCTTCCAAACCATTAAAGGCTCTTACATAACCATTTATGGTTAACTCACCTTTTACCTTTGGTTAGAGACTTTCCTCTAACTTAACCATCCTTTTGACTCATGGGTCTCTTCAAATCATTTATTTCTTTGACTAAGGTAACCATTTAACCCTTGCACATTCATTTATCCCTTGGATAAAAGGAATATCCATTAACCTAACCCTAACCCAACCCCCTAGGGTAACCATAATGTCTCCTCAAGCATTCAATGCTCCTTATCTCTCTTCTCAAGCCTCCTCATGGTGACACTTGTCAACATGGGATTGGGTTGAAAGTCTCACATGGATTGAATATATTTCAATCCTAACCCTTGTTAAGATTGCTCGATCTTAACCCTTCATTTCCCCATTTGTTTTATAAATATAACCCTACTCCTCAAGCAAGGAAGGAAGCATTAGAGTATTGTTGTTATACGGGTATTAGCATAGAGCTTTTTCATAGCATCACTATCTACACTTACATAGCATTTATTTATCATATTCAACCATCTTGAATCTCCATATGGCATCCATGGCTAGTGCTAAAAGCTGAGAGCTAAACTCGTGTGGAACTTGGAGAGGAGAGGAACAAGGGAGAAGCATCAAAAGGCATCATGGAAGCATCTTAGGGAGGCTCTTCTCCTTTCTTTTGTTTCGTTAAACTTCTTTCATGCTTTTTGAAACCTCTTTTGATATGTTTGGAATGGTTTTTAGTTCTTTGTTTTGGTTTTATGGTTGAAACTAACTTACTAACATTGAACTTTGGGACATCTTAGCAAATGATATAGTAGGAGTGGTGGAGGAGTCAAGGATAGGGGGTTTTGTTTTAAAGAATTTCAACAACACTTTTATAGCCTTAATTCCAAAGAAGGCAGAGTACACATCTTTTGATGACTTCCGCCCGATCTCATTATGCAATACCATATACAAGATAATATCCAAAGTCATGGCAAATAGATTAAAACTAGTCCTGGATTTGGTCATTTCTAGTGAAATTCAAGGACAGGGGGTTTTGTTTTAAAGGATCTCAACAACACTTTTATAGCCTTGATTCCAAAGAAGGCAGAGTACACATCTTTTGATGACTTTTGCCCGAGCTCATTATGCAATACCATATACAAGATAATATACAAAGTCATGGTGAATAGATTAAAACTAGTCCTGGATTTGGTCATTTCTAGTGAACAAAGCGGTTTTGCCCCAGGTAGATCTATTTATGAAGGTATCATCCTCACACATGAAGTTGTTCATTCCATTCGGACAACGAGGACATAAAAGATGATGGTTAAGGTGGATATAAGGAAGCTTATGATGAGGTGAATAGAAACTTTCTTATGAAAGTCCTTTGGAGATTTGGTTTCAGTAAGGAATGGATTGCATGGGTGCAAAGTTGTATCAGCTCCCCTCGATTTTCAGTCATTATAAACGGAAGCCTTGAAGGTTTTTTTGAGTCTAAGAAAGGTATTAGGCAAGGTGATCCTCTCTCCCCCTTTCTGTTCATTATGATGGCAGAGGTTCTTGGGAGGTTCATTTCCAAGAAGTGGGAAGAAGGGCTTTGGAAAGGTGTGCAAATTGTAGCAGGAGTGAATCCTTTAACACACCTGCAATTTGTAGATGACACTTTTCTGGCAGGGGATGCGACAGCTCGGGAAGCTCGAGTTATTAAGGAGGCTTTGGATGTGTATGAAAAGGATTCTGGTCAGAAAGTAAATTGGTTCAAATCTGAAATTTTCTTCTTTAATACTAAACCTTGTAAGCAGAGGGACATTTGCAGAATTCTGGGCATGAAAGTGGGGTCTCTTCCAGGTAAATATTTCAGAATTCCTTTTTTCAGGGGTGAAAATAAGTTTGATCTATGGAAGAATATGATTGATAGCTGCATAAATAGAATGGATGGGTGGAAAAGCAGATGGCTTACTTCAGCTGAAAGAATTTTAATGTTAAGATCTGTTTTGTCTGCTATACCTATACACTCAATGATGTGTTTAAAGATCCCGAAAAAGGTTATTAATGTAATTCAACAAATGGTGAAAAAAATATTTTGGAATGGAGCAAATGATCATGACAAAATCCCCCTATTGGCATGGAACAAAATTTGTCAAGCGAAAATAAAGGGCGGTGTTGGGTTGAGAGGTTGGCATAAAATGAATATTGCTTTAGGGGCTAAACTGGTGTGGAGTATATACACCAAGCCAGACCAAATGTGGGTCAAAGTGTTGCGAGCAAAATATCTGGATTCTCCAGAAGATCATAGAATTTTCACAATTCGTAACCCCCTTAAAGGATCAACCATATGGAATTTCATAATGGATTGTCGAGGGGTGGTCACTGATCATCTCACGCGACAGATTGGTAAAGGGTCAAAAGCAAAGTTTTGGGAAGACTCTTGGGCAGGTTTCTCAGCCATTAGAGATATAAGGGACTTCTCAGAGATAAAGGATCACTTGGTGCAACTTTGGGGTGACCGAGTAAAGGGCTATATGAGGGTTGTTGATGGATATTTTGGAAAGGAATGGGTATGGAAGGATCTTACGACAATTGATTTGTCTGCTTAGTCTCAGCGATGACTTATGGATGTTTTGGAACAGAGGAAGAACTTTCTTTCAGGTACAAAGGATAGGGTAATTTGGTGTGGTGCTCAGGATGGGAACTATTTAGTTAAATTGGGTTATCAATATCTGGAAGGCGGGGAGGAGAGTCAATCAAGGATTTGGGACCTTTTTTGGAGTAAAGAGTGCCTTCCGAAAGCTGGTGCTTTTGCATGGTTAGTTGTTAAAGGTATAATTCTAACAGGGGAGAGAAGGAAAAGGATTGGTTTTATGGGCCCTTCTATATGTGTGATGTGTAGCAAGTCGGAGGAGTCAGTAGATCATTTACTTTTGAGATGTGAGGTTGCACAGAGGTGTTGGTCTGATCTTCAAGAGAAACTAAATTGGTAGGGCCCTCTTCAATGCTCCCTTAAAGAAGTCTTTGAAAGTTGGCCAATGCAGCCAAGTAAGTTGACCCTCTCAAGTGTATGGTGAATAAGTCCCTCTGTAGTCATATGGAAGATTTGGAAATAGCACAACCGCAGAATATTTCAGGATAAGGTTGAGGATGTAAGCAGACTACTGCTCAGAATTAATAGGAAAATTGAAGAGGTTGTAGGTGCAGCAACTTCCCAATGTTTTTCGGTGACTTCTCCCTTCACCTTAATGGATAGGAATATTTAGAGAGCTTGGCCGGGAATCAAAATTAGGCATGGATCAGTGACAAACAATAGGGGGCAGAATAAGAAAGCTTTGGAAGCTCGGTGGAAACCTCCAGAAAAGGGTTGGTTTAAAGTAAACTTTGATGGGGCAGCTCAATCTAGCAGAAATGTGGCAGGAGCAGGGTTTGTTTTGTGGAATGATGTTGGAGACTTAATTAAGTGTGGAGCTAAAAGACTTAGGAGATGCACGAATAACAAGGGTGAAGTGCAAGTTGCTCTACTAGCTATTGGATTGGCCAAAATCCAAGGTGTTCGAAACCTCCATCTAGAAGGAGACTCCCTAATTATAACTCAGGCCATAATGAATGGGGAGATCAAAGCATGGCATTTACAAGGATTTATTGCTCTGATTAAAGAGGAGTTTTTTTTGTGTTGAAAAATTCAAAATTAGCCACATTCAAAGAGAAGGTAACCAGACTACTAACAAACTTTCCAAATGGGTTGTCCTTTAAGTTAGAAGGCGAAGTAAGACTAGAAGATTTCCAAGGGATCTCAATATTGGATGATGCGACAGTGCAATGAGTGGGTTTCAGTCGGGGGGCGAGTGATGTTAGGCTAGTGACGTCATCTTGCAGTATAATATGTGCGGCTCCCTCTCTGGGAAGTTGATTTGATGTCTCACACATGGATTGGCATGATGATCCGATTAGAAGTGGTATTAACAGTTGAAATCGGCAGCGTTTATGAGATGTCAAAATTTTTTAATGAGAGGGATTTCTGGGACATCACATTCAAAATCTTTCACAAAGATTGGCGAGCATGTTAATATGGGTGGCAGATGAAGTGAATTCTCCAAGGACAATGGGAAGTGTGATGGCATGATTAGTAGGGTGGCATGTCAAATCAATAACTCAGGACTGCAAATGGCCTATAAGAAGGCGAAGTTCGCCCGGTTAAAATTGACAAAGAACGAAGTGGTAGCATTCATGAGCATATTAGCTTAGGGAGGAGGTGAATTGGCAGAGTGTAGGTGCTCTTAAAAATAAAAACATGGATGCAAATTTCACAGTAACCACAAAAAAATAGCAAAAGGGTTTCAAGGGAGCTGTGAGCAAAGATAAAATGTCGGGGATATTATGATTCAAGGATGCAGAGGCGGTTAACATGACAATGGAGGTCGTAGGGCTTTATTTCATGGAGAATTCATCAAGGTAGAAGGTGAATTTAGATGTTATATCAATAGTTATAGCTTGGGGTCTGGAAATTGGTGAAGACACAGAAACAGTAAAGTGGGCAGCTACATCCATTTTTTATGATGCTTTGCTCGAGGGTTTGCACACCATATTGGAGTGGGTTATGCTTGGGGTTGGATTGGACTACTCAGAAGGCTTTGAAGAGGAAAAGGATGTTGATGAATTTGGCATAGTTTCCTTTGTTCGATGGATTGGGAAGGTGGACAAGGAGGCCTATGTTTTGGAAAGAGCGTGGGCCTGGGAAAAAATCAAAGGGATAATTATGTGTCATGAGAGGGAAGACAATGAGCTGACACAGGCATGGCCGAAGGTGATTCCCAAAGGCAAGCGATCAGGGGTTAGGAAAAGAAGAGTGACTGATGCAAGCTTCACAATTGACATTGGTTTTGTTTTTGTTTAGATTGAGTTGAAGGTTTTAAGAGTATAGGCATTACATATAAAGTGTCATAAGATAGTTGTAGTTGGTTTTTTACAGTGCATAGTAGAATATAGCGGCCTTTAGTTGGGTCAAATATTTTCTGCAAGATGCAATAGGGTTAGGGTGATTTTTGTTGTTGGAGGTAAGGGAGTGTAGTTCATTCTGTGTGAAGGAGTGAGAAAGCTTAAAAATGTGGGAAGGGTCTGATGTTAATGGTGTTTTTTATTTTTTGGCTAAGGGGTTTGGAATTTCAATGATAAAGTATGTAAGGATAATATCCATAGTAGGGCTATTTTGCAATCCGGAAGCCCAAATTTTTGTTGTAATCTCTATATTTTATAATGCAATAAAATACAAATGATTATCGACCAAAAAATAAAATAAATAAATAAATTCAATATTTGAATTAAATCTCATGCAAAGATTAAATTGAAAATCCATGTTAAAGTTCAAGCACATGCTAAATTAATTAATTAATTCAATTATCTCTTCAGACTCTATTTCTATCTTTTAATTAGCTTTTTCTAAATAAAGCTTTCTTTGTCATCACTCAATTATCCTCCAATCATCCTTTTTCATCTTTCAATCAGCATTTTTTTATCAATCAGTTAACTCATTTAATCTATTCAATCTATTATGTTCCACCTCCAAATTAGCAATTCAACTATCAATCAGCACGTGAGCTCACCGAAGTTCCACCTCTCAATCAATCTCACCCAAAAATCTATAAATCGAGCATTCAATCTCCATTTTCAACAAAATCACGAACTTTGAATCTTTGTGCCATTTACAGGTTGCCAATGCAATATCTGTGAGCCACCATTCCACAAAGAAGAGAAGAGCAATGGAAGCTATATGCAATCATAGAATAGGGAGAATTGTTTGAATATTTACATTCATGTTTCTTGTTTTGTATCATTTCATTGAGTTTTTGTTTGAATTCTATTAGCATAGGGATTCGTGATTTCCCTCTGATTTCTAATTGATTACATTATGAATTTTTACATACGACACCAACTCCTCTCTCTTTCAATCATCTACCAATTCAATCTTTCATTTGCATGCTTGCATTTTTGAGGTTTTCTCTTGCATTCAAGTTTTCATATTTGTTCATTGTGCTCATTGAATCTCCTTGATCTCTCATCTCTATGTCATTTCATCATATTTGATATCTTCATATCCGTCCATCATAGCTTCTTGTGCAGGTGCTTTTGAGAGCGCCCATATCTCAAACACAAGATTTTGATTGGTAGGAGATCAATGGAGTGAGATTTTTTGTTTAACGCATGTGTGTGTATGTTTCATTTTCAGTTTTGCATGTGTGTTATTGTAGGTACTCCATTAATAAGATGTTGAATCATCTCAATCTTGTGTCATACGATTTTAGATTCTATTCTCTCCATCTTCAAGTTTAATAGTTAATTAGAAAACATCTGTTTACTCTAACAACTATAACACGATTGATAGTTACATGCAAAAAAAATTAAACTCTACTTTACTAGCCTTGTTATTACCTACACCTAGTGGTTTTTTGTACATATAATGTAAATTTGTTCATAATTTTATTGAAATTGTAGATGACCACATAGTCAAATCTGTCATGCACACATTAGATGTTAATAGGTTGGTTATAGATTATAGTGAAATCAGTTATACTAAGAGTGGATGTGAAGCAGTATAACAATATTCTTTTTTAACCTTCTAAAACTTATTTAATTACTTCAAGACTTAATTCTAAATTAACACATGAGAAATCAAACAATGAGCAACACACCAATAATAAATTTTATGTGGAAATCCTTACAAGAGAAAATCGCAACAAAAATATTGCTTGTGTTAATTGTTTTGTTACAAAATTTGTAGGCACCAACCTACTGAAAGGAAACTTGCAACCTTATATAAACACTTTCCACATAACCCAATTGAGAAATCAAGCAAATAAACTAATAGAATCCATATGCAAAGAATAGAAAACATACCCATCAAATATGACACAAGATATACCTTGGGAAAACCCTCACGAGGGAAAAACCCAGCCTCCAAAAGCACCTATCATCCATGTATTATTAGCAATGCAACATTACTGTAGTGTCCTAAAATTGTGACACTTGCAATTTCGACTGCATTTGGGTCTTCACGATGGCGGCGCAACATTGAACCTGAATGGAGACCCCGAAACCTACTTACGACATCAAAAACTGCATATTTCTGCACCCTGGCCTGATCCTCCTTGCACCCTGTTGTCCCGGGAGGTGGGACCATGGCGCCCAGCGCCCTGGTCCCTGGCCCTATTTTGGGCCCGGTCTCTTGTTGGGCATCGGGTCTTTAAGTTTGCAATTCGGAAAATGATGCTTCTAGGTCGGCCTAAGGTCAGAAAATCAGTCTCTCAACCCTAATTGACAAGTATATAAACTACTTTTCCTCTCCTAGAAAGGGAGGAAGAAAATAAGCAAGAGCAAGACGCGAAAGCGATATTCAAACATTCAAACATTCAAGCATTCAAGCATTCCTTCAAGCAATTGAGTATTCTAAGTCTCCATTCAAGGCTAGGTGTTGCATTCAAGACAAGGATTCAACCATTGAAGAGGAGATCACTTACAACATATAACGTACAACATTCATTACACCTTCGCATGTAAGAATACAAACATTCTTACAACAAGGTATCAGTACTTGTTTACATTACAAATTACATTTATAGCATTCTCATTTCTTGGTTAATTCCAAAACCGGGGTTTGACCTAAAGGCAAACCCCTAATCCTTAACCCCCCAATCATCCTCTCTTTTCTGTGTGTAGGTTGCAGGTACGCGACTGTAATTGAAGATCTGGAATCCTTGTGCAGATTCGAACGGATCCACCTTCATTTCGCGGATTTTTCGGAGGACCGTGTGCACTCCGGGCGCCATCGTCACGTCAACTTTCGCTCAAATTTGTAGGACAACATCGTCTCGACATTTTACTGCTAATTTCAGGTCCGTAGCTTCATCTCGTATCCCTATCTTTGTTTATAAGTGAATCTTTCCTACTTTGCATGCATTCCTAGTTCAATCATTCTATCTACATTATTTACAAAAGAGGGTATCCTTGATGTCTTAACCCTTGAAACTCATTTAGAATCCAGTCTTGCATTGTGTGGGATTGGATCTTGTGGGTTTCAACCCCTCTTTTGAATGTAAAGTCTCTCCCAAGTGAAAACCGTCAATCCTAGTGACCCTCCCTTCTCTCTCCTTGGAGTGGAGTGGAGGGAACATCTAGAGTTTGATTTTCCGCTTTACAGTTTGGTGAACCCGACGTGAACATTCTAATTCTGATTATTCATGGTTAGATTTGAAAAATTTGTTTCCTTAATTACATTTCCATGTTTGATCTTTTGCAAATTTTAGAGGTTAATTGCATAAAAACCCTAAAATTTTCTTTTTAGTAATTGAGCTTGTGAAATGTTTAATTGTTAATGCTTGTTTCAGATCTACCCTTCTATTGCAAATTGTCAATTCATATTTGTGCTTTAATTCCGAAAATTAAGTGGTTAAGTGTCAAAACCCTAATTTTTAAAACCTTCTTGATTCAACCTTTGACCGATGATTTCACTGATCAAAACACCTCCAAATCGGCTGTAACTTTGGATTCCGCAACAAAATCACAATATCTCTCATCCTTGAAAATTTTGAAAAAAGTTGCGAGGACTGTGTGCACCCCGAGCGCCATCGTCCACGACATTTTTTTTGAAATTTCGGGAGCTAGATCTTATTGTATTTTTCTGCTAAAATCCAGAATCTTGGCTGATTTTATCAATTCTAACACTTTCAAAATTAAAGTCAAAGTTGGTCTAGTGATTGCTTGGATTAGGGCTTATAATCATTCAAAAAATTGTTGAAATTGAAATTTGTGTCAAAATTGTGCTTCTTACAGTCCTAAATCTGAAAAGTGTGTTGGCATTCATTTGAAATTTCAGTGCTTTATTCAAATTCTTGCAGTTTGTGACTTTTGAAATTAAGTGTTTAATTGCAACAACTTTGATTTCCGCTTTCAAATTTGAATTTTTGCATGAAATTGAGTCAACTTTTAAATTTCAAAGCTTGCATTGCTTTCAGTATTCCCTCTAAAATCATAAAATTCAAAATTTCAGTTTCCCTCTCTTTTTCAAAATTCAAATTTTGCATTTTTCAACAATCTTGGTAGGGTTCAATTTTGAGATTGCAACTTTAATTTGGCCTATCTACAGATCGTAAAATCACCCAATTTTTTCAGATTAGCTTTAAAATCACCATAACTTTCATCTCTGAAAATTTTGAAAAAAGTTGCGAGGACCGTGTGCACTTCGTTCACCACGGTCCCCGACATTTTTTCTGAAATTTCGAGAGATTGTCCTGATTGTATTTAACAGCTTAAATCTAGGAGATTGGCTGATTTTATTAAAATTTGCTACTTCTAAATTCAAAATCTTCTCTCTCTCTTTAGTGCATGAGTTTTACAACAATAAGCCCTACTTACACTATTCTCGTTAGACGAAGCCTTAGAATTAAGTCTTTCCAAGGTTTAATTACTGAGGAGATGGAACATAATTTGAATGGCCTTTTTAACGAGGACATGGGTAATTCCTCTAATCCTCTTAATGATGAAGAAGCTCTCCATGAGGTTTTTGTAGAACAACTTTCGAAATTGGATAACCAATTTGATGATTTTCGACAATGGATGTCTCAAGAATACCCTGATAGTGAAGCTCTTTCATTAATTGAGGGTCTAAAATGTATGGTTCAAAGTGATAAGAATGGAATTGATATTTTGCGTAGTATTGCACACATTGTGGATTCGAATGTGATGCCTATGAAGAGTTGCGCCAAAACTTTAGGTTATACACAACCTCCTACTCAAGTTAATCATTCTATTCCTTTGACAACTCCTATTGCTAGTATACCTACTTTTACATCAAACATAATGACTACTTCAATACAAGACATTCCACCTATGATCACCAGTCATGGGGGCAATCCTTCTTCTTCAATCAACCCTCTTCCTTCATTCAATCCAACTTCTTCATTCATTCCTTCAATGAGTGTTCCTATTATATCTCCACAAATGAACACGACGCAAGGGGGCAATTCATTTAACCATTCCATTCCTCATAGTGTTCCTCCTTTCCAATCATCTCCTATGACTAACTATCATAGTGTCCCACCACCTTACTCTCAATCAATACCTTCTTTCAATAACATAATACCTCCATCACAATCTAACACGTCTAATATGAACTCTTCGACTGAAGCGACCATTAACAATCTTGCACAAACTGTCTCTTCTTTACAGCAACAAATTGCCTCTATGAATCAATCTAAGTCTAGTGTGCCCACATTTGATGTTGCGAGCCCACTTTCTCTTGACATTGTTCGAGCTATTCCCCCTAAACATGTTGAAATCCCGCAATTGGAGCTTTATAATGGTAAGGGTGATCCTCTAACACATGTTAAGACCTTTCAAACAATATGTACCGATTTTCCTTATGACCAAAGGTTGCTTGCAAAACTGTTTACTAGAACATTAAGAGATAAAGCCCTATAATGGTATTGCTCGTTGCCTTCTTATTCTATTACTTCTTTCCAACAACTTGCAAATGCTTTTATTCAAAAATTTCAAAACAATATAAGCCCTAAAGTTACTTTGATTGATTTAATGCATTGTAAACAAGGTGTTAAAGAAAAAGTGACTGATTTCATTGGTAGATATAAGCATTTGTATGCTCAAATTTCTTTTCCAGTACCTGACAATGATATTCAAAGAATCTTTATTTCTAATTTACAAAAAGATATTAGAGAAAAACTTTTGTTTTCTGAGTTTACTTCTTTCCAATAGTTGTGCGCAACTCTTCACAATTATCAATTGACTGTGAGTCAAATGGAACAAGCAAATCCTATGGCTCCGATTGATAAGGGTGATAGTAGTCAACAACCATTTGGGAAGTTTAAACCGAACAGAGAGTCCATTAAATTCAATGAAAACATCATCAACAACAATGTGAATGCAGCATCAGGTGTGCCTCCTATTTCTAAGTTTTTCAAGAAAGAAAGAAAGTTTACTCCTTTGAATGAATCATTGCATAGTATTATGAATAAGTTATTGGAACAAAATGTTCTTACTCTCCCTCCTATAAAGCAAATAGATCCTACAAAGATTAATTCGCCCTATTTTGATAACAAATCTTTTTGTCAATTTCATCGTCAACCTGGGCATGATACCGAAAAATGTTTTGCTTTAAAAGGTAAAATTCAAGATTTGATTGATAATAATACTATCTCTGTTTCTAGTGTGAATGATAAAGGCAACACATCTGTAGCCCCTCCTAACCAAAATCTTAAGATTTTTACCGATCCATTACCTTCTCATACCTCTAATGTGGTTGAGACTAATGATTCCTCTTTTTCACCTGATAATCTTGTGTCTATGACTTCGAATGTGATTAACTTTGTGGAACAGCAGAAAATCCCTAAAGAACCTTCCATCACATTTGATTCCAGTGAAACTATCAGGGCACCTGATGGTCCTTTATATATAGTTGCAAAAGTTAAGAATACACCTTGCCGTGGAGTGCTTATTGATCCTTCTTGTATGATTAATGTTATTACTGAAGAATTTCTTTTCACTTTGCAATTGAATCAAGTGATCTATGATGAAACAAATGTGGTTGTGAAATTATTTGATGCATTTTCTTCTCCTGCAATTGGTTCTATTACATTACCTATTGAGGTTCATAACAAATCCCTTGATGTGGACTTTGCTATTATTCCATTGTCCGAACAATTTCGTGTGAAGCTAGGCTATCCTTGGCTATCTTCCATGAAAGCTATTGCTTTTCCTATTCATAAGTGTTTGAAATTTCCCCATAATGGTGAAGTTGTCACTGTCAATCATAGTCTTTTTAAACCGGCTGAAAGAACTTCTAGTGTTCCTATTGATTATTTTTGGCCTAAACAATTCCAATCTCTTCCACCGCGAAGTGATCATCTTTTCAAATCTTATCAAAAGTGGAAAAAAGATATGATCCTATCTCTAAGTGAACCTAGAACACCCAAACTTGATATTCCTATCGTTCTTGAGAAGGAAGTTCTTCCTTTGAAAGATAAAACTAATGTCTTTCCTCAAGAAGATTCCCAACCCATCCCTATGAATGTGATTATGCCTATATCTAATAAACTTTCTAAAAGTAGACTTATACCTCCTCGTCATGATGGACTTGGTCTCCTTCCTAAACCAAATATTCCTCCTTTATATGGAGCAGTTCCTCCTCCTTCCTCTTATGGAGAGAAGAGACTTTCCTCTTCTCCTATTGTTCAACCCAAGAGA
The DNA here is from genome assembly GCF_030272615.1 of Cryptomeria japonica. Lineage (NCBI taxonomy): Eukaryota > Viridiplantae > Streptophyta > Pinopsida > Cupressales > Cupressaceae > Cryptomeria > Cryptomeria japonica. The sequence goes on along the minus strand of NC_081405.1, from coordinate 708,503,802 downwards.
CCACAACCTAAACACCCAAGTGATAAGGATGAGAACATTCCTCCTCCTCAATCTTCTCAACTTCCTACTAAGACTAGACGAAATCGTTCTGCACGCGAATGCCGACAAAAGCGTCGTCTTAGAGCTCAGGCAGCTACTTCTCAAACTTTGCAATCCCCAAAAACACCGTCAGCTAGTATTATTCCATTTTCTCCTCAGCCGAAAATCAAGCCAAAATCTCCTAAACATAAGATGCATGATGGTCTTGATCCTGTGCGAGTTAAAGATCCTATTTTTATAAATCTTGATGATGATATAGATGAAAATGTTATTCATGATGAAAATGTTACTCCTCTTTCTTCTGATAGTGAATATGAATATGTTGATGTTGATAACCATTTATCTAACGAATTTTCTAAAGCACTTATCCTAGCTCCTAGACAAGAACAACGTGGCTCGGAACATGAACATAGCCCTTGCTTGGATCTTGTGATAGCTCCATCTGCTGTGTTGGATGTTCCTCTTCTAGCATGTTTCCTGCCTTCCCGAAATATTGATCAGCAAGATCGGGGGGTGGATGACGTGCTAGACTAGTAACATTAGCATAGCAGACTCTCTCCTCCTCTCTTGATCTCTTTTGTTATTTCTTCTATGTGTTATTCTCATTCTTCTATTTGTTGTCCTTAGTGTTGTCTACTCGAGGACGATGCAAAGCATTGAGATCCAGTGGCAGTGACATGGTGAAGGGTAGGAGCATTCATGTATGAGATGGTGGTCACTTTGTTTCTTGTTGCAAGTATCTCGATGAAGCACGTGGAGCACTTGGATTCCATGACGGTATATGTGCTAGAGGGATTGTTTCCTTATTCATGTTGTGGTTACTTATTGCCCCTTATGCAATGTATACAACAAGTGGGAGAATGTTGGGAAAATAGGTGTTGTACAAGAAGTGGGAGAATGCAGTCCTTTATCGCCCCTTATGCAATGCATACAACAAGTGGGAAGATAAAGTCCTCTATTGTTAGTTGATCCTATTACTCTCCCTTCATCCTCCTTCCCTCGTAAAAAAGAAAAAAAATCAACCTTAATATTAAAAGATTTTATTTTTTAAAATGTGGGTTATAATAAAACTTTCACCATTAAATGAGAGCATTTAACAATTAATTGATACTTTGATTTATATAACAATGATCTATAAACGATAATTATGTGAGAGGTGTTCTACAAGACACCAAGACAAGAGAACATCATGTTATGATTATGTAATTACAAACTAAAATATATTTAAAAAATTGAAATGTAAAACAACTCTTAAATAAATAATTTTAAAATAATTTAACATAAACTAAAATAACTTAGATCAATAAAAATAACTCAAAATTGTCTTTCATCTCGACTTTTTGAAGTAGATGTATTTAAGATATCACTATTTAACATCATTAACATTTTTGAAATTCTGTTGAATGTATCCAAAAGTAAAAGAAGAACTAGTCCAAGACAGACCTCTATCTTTAGACTTTTTATAGTAAATTTATTTAAGATATCCCTATTTAACATCATTAACAAGTTTCAAACTCCCTTCAATGTATATAGAAACAATAAGAAAAAATAGTGTAAAGCTTGTATACGGTGAAAAATGATGATGAGAAACTATTGCAAAACCACAAAGATCCAACCACAATAAACCCTAGTCCTACAATGAAACATTCACCATACACCAACGAAGATATGTAAGAACATGCAAATCAATACATTGAACAATAATACCATTCACATGTCAAGTAGGGTTTCAATCTCCATTGATCTTGTTTGATATATTTGCTCTCAGATTTTGTATGTGCATAAGAGCTCAACAAAGAACAGATTGTGGTTGTGAAGTCGCTTGATTGCAAGAAGGCTTGATAGTCGCATTAGGTGTTAAAAAGAGAGAAATAATCCTGTTTATATAGAAGATTCTTTAGAAAATGGAGGGATAAGATTAAGAGGTAGAAGAAATAAGTAGTCGGCTAGGATTAAATGGTAGCTAGAAGAAATAAAAAAATATGAAGGGGGTAGCTAAAAGAAAATTAAGAGATGAATGACATGTGTCATAGAAGGAAAAGCTAACGAATTAATTAAATAAATAAAGATTTGTTTAATTAATAGAAAAAGTGGGAGCAATTAATTTAGGAGAGAGATAATTTAAATAAAGAAAAAATATTTATTTAAATAAAAAATGATTAGAAGAGGATAAATGAATTAATTAAATAAATAAAAATATTTATTTAAATAAATAAAAATATTTATTTAATTAAACATAACGATTTTAGATATCTACAAAACTAATCTATTTCTTAAGTAAATGTATTTAAAATATAGCTATTTAACATCACTAATGCCTTAAAACTCCCTTGAAATCCAAGATTCATCTCTCTATCTCTCAACTTTTTAAAGTAAAGGTCTATCTCTAAACTTTTTTAAAGATATTTGAGATAGCACTATTTAACATCATTGTGACCTTTGAAACTCCTTTGAGAATAACAAGAAATAATTTTAAAAAATTCCAAAAAAAAAAAACAATAAAAAAATAAATATCACCATTTTTTAAAAATAAATATAAGAGACCACTACTTAACATCATTAACCTCTACGAAACTCCCTTGAATGTACCATACCCTGGGGTGATAAAGGGAAATCGGTCCAATGATGTATTTCGGGCAAAATAGCAGTGCTCAATTTAGAGTGCCTTCTGCTATCGTTCGTAGAAAACGTGCAGACAGAGGAAACAAGAAAGATACCAGCAACTGCATAAAAATTGCATTGCAAGTTTAATAACTGTTAAAGATTGAATCTTTACAGAGAAAAATTGCTAAAGAACTTGCTGTGAAATAATGGTCGAAGAAGCAAAACCTCCAAAAGGAAAAGAAGCGGAATGCGTCAATAATTTAATCCACGACTATACAATAAACCAGTAATAAAAAATTGAGGTACACAGTTGCTTTTTTGGAGGGGGAAAAATGGGTTGAATAAAATATAGATTTTTAACGCTGGCCTATGGACTACATGGAATACGAGATTCTGTAATTAGTTTGTTTTTATCTCTCTTTCTTTTTCAGCCTTCCATTTTTAACCAAATCTCAAAAAAAAGAGCTGAAACCAGAATAATTCTTCCGAAGGTTGTGATAAGCTTCTGCGAAACAAATCATCTCCACAACCCAAAAACATTGCCTGAAACGCGTACCATTGCTTTTACTTATAACCCTTGAATACACAGAGCAAAACATAAAGAGTTGACTTGTTCGTAAACATGGAGAACTATTTGAATGAAAACTTTGGAGGAGTGAAGCCCAAAAACTCATCCGAAGAGGCTCTGAGAAGATGGAGGAAGTTATGTTCAGTAGTGAAAAACCCAAAAAGAAGATTTCGGTTCACTGCAAATTTGTCAAAGAGATCCGAAGCAGAGGCTATGAAAAGGACAAACCACGTGAGTACCCTTTTACCTTACTCTTATTCTCTCTGTTTTTGTGTACTTTGAGTTTCATCGATTTGTTTGTTTTTTAGTATCTGATCTGGATCAAACAAATATGGTAGATTACCATTTGAGGATGCTTAAAAGATTTCATTATTTCAGACATACATAATAAGAAGGTTTATGATTATAGTGATAGACGGCCAGTGGTGCAATGATCACATCAATCAAAAACATTTGCAGCCAGCGGAACAAAATGAAATACCCATCTTACTAATTCGGTCAGAAGTGAGCGCAACACCCATTTTAATTATTTGATTACAACTCAGGAAGTAACTGGCATTGCCCTGAGTCTCACCAAGTTTAAATCGAAAAGGAAATTTCAAGTCTTAAGACTGGAAATATACCCAAACAATTAGAGACCTATAGCCTACACATATCGATGATATATATGTTTCCGATACAGTAGCCATAAGGAAATGCAATCCTAATCGCGAGTACATTTTGGTACTATTAACATAGATACGGTGAACACCGTTACAACTATTTCCGTATCACACATCATACTCTAAAAAGCAGTACGAAGTTGTAGCCTAATCCAAAGCAACCTAATCGATTGCCCTGCAGGAACCATAAACAGAACAGAAATAAATGGAACCAGTGGGCATACACGTTAAGACTGCCATTATATATAAAATACATAAATTAGGGAAACGGAACAAGGAGGAGAACCTCTGTTTGTGTGTTTCTGGTATTACCGTGTGAGAATTTTAACCACTGTGTAAGGTCCAAACATGTAAGGCAGAACTTATCACTGATTTTAAGTTGGCTAATTCGATTCGGCCTCCTATTAGAACCCTATCTAATGTGTCTCATTCTCCTTCTGTGCTCTGTTCCCATCTGTGCGTTTGGCCCCAATTTGATAAAATTTCAAAATTTGTTTAAATCCGTGCTTTGTTCCTGTCATTTGTTCCACTAGTAATAACGGCTAAGGACAAGTAAAGTTTGCAATTTTTTGTTGTCGGGATGTTTGCAAGTCTACAAACTGCCCAAAACCCCAACAACGTAAAGTGTTAGAGTTCAGTATGTTGGTGAGTTAACAAGTTTGCAAACTCACCAAAAGGCTGACAAGAAATAGCTAAATTTGAAAATTTGGCAAGTTCACAAGTTTGTGAAGTAGTCGACAAGGTTCAAAAAGGGCCAAATTCTTTGATATAGAAAGAAATTCATTGTTTAGATTTCAAATGTTGGCAAGTTTGGCAACTCCCCAAAATGTCAACAAAAGAAGGCATTTGTTCAGAGTGTCGATGAGTTTGTAGGTTCATTACTTGTTGAACCTCCGATATGGTTCATGGAAGACCCAAAACCCCGACAAGGTAGGTGAATGTGAAGAAAAGAAGACAAGAGATGTTGGTAGGTTCAAGATTCTTTGAACCTTCTAACACAATTCAAAAGCTGTCGAGTTTCCTCAAGATGGCCAAAATGATGAAAGGAAAAGTTAAGGCAAGAGATTGTTAGCAAGCTCAACATTCCTTGAACTCATCAATAAGGTTCAACAATACATGAAGTTGTCAATGAAGACAAAATTTCAAGAAGTTCCTAGGTTCATGAATTCCTCAAAATCTTGACCAAGGTTCAATATACACCTCGACTCTCGCTCTCTCGCATTCTTTGCCTCGTCTCCTCCCTGCATTCCCTTTCTCCTCATGGGATAATGGGCTTGTGGGTGGATATTGGCACCAAATTTGTTCCTCCTGAAGTTATACCCCTTGCGTCTCCTCTTCACCTTGGGCCTTCCCTTCCCCACTAGGTGTAGACCATTGGGTGGAATCGGGACTTTGGAAACTAGTTCCAAGATCCTTGTTTTCCCCCAATGCCTTGATCCTTGCCATCTGACGTGTTCCCCCTTTAGACTTGGACCCTCAGGATGATTTGGGACCTTGAAACCTAGTTCCAATATCTGTGTTCTTTGTGTTGACCTGTTTCCCATGATCTTTCTATCCTTGTAACTTCTTCAGTCCCGAACCTAGGCTCTTTTGTGGTCTTGGTCCTTGATTCCTCCTTGCCTTCCTTGGTCCCTAATTCTTTTTCCCTTCCCACCGCTAGAGCTTGGTGTTCATATCCCTTTAGACTCTAGACTCTTGGGGAACCTTTCACCTTTGGACTTCTCCCTTGTTTTTCCTTCCTTTTGAGATCTAGTCTCGGCCTTTCCTTTCCCCATTAGTCCTGCCTCCCATTTTGGTTCTTGTGTCTCACAACCTTTTCATCTCATCCCCGATTCTTTGCTAGGCACCACGACAACCAAGAAACCCTTGCTCGATGCACTGTTTCACCTATCCCTCTCCCACTCGAGGGACATTTCATCTAGTAGGAGTAATCGTGCTCATTTTTAATGAGCATCTCTATAGTTTTTGAAGGCTTTCCTCATGTGCTAGCACATCATGAACTAGTTCACCATTAATGGCGAAAGGCGGCTGCAGATCAGAGTAAAACATTTCTCCATCCTTTATAGGTGTAGCTGGACATCTTAAACCGTGATTTTGGGTGCGACCTAGGGAAAGGCTACACCTGACGGACATGGACATCCCTAGCTGCGTGCCGGTTGAAGGATTTCCATATTAATGCACATTTTGATGCCCATCTCCTAGGGTTGCGGGTATTTGGGATGTTTCTTTCATTTGGGGAACTCCCGACACTAGGCAGTTTTGCAAGGTATTTAAGGCCTGAAATTTTATTTGTGAAAGGGGAATGGAAAACTGAAGAGGAGCATTTGCAGAGCCAGCAGCAAGGAAACATTACAGGAAGCCCTAGGGTTTCAATTTCAGTTATGGGTATCCTGTTTATGGTATTGTATTGATGTGGGTACATTCAAAATTTGTAACAAACTCCATGTAACCTTTGAAGAACAAATATAAAGTGGCTTATTAATGGTATATTTCTTAGGCCGCTTCTATATACATAATATTGAACATTAAGCCCATCATCTGTTGCAGTCCATTGACATAACACTTTGGCATACTTAATGCCGTACCTTTCAATAGTGGGAGCAAATTTGGCTACAATCGATCAGTGTTGACATTCTTTAAGTGCTGGTGTGAATTTTTATCACCATGTTTACCAAGATGTTATTGGAAAATGCTGGGACATCAAATTGGATGGTATCTACTTATCAAAGATTACATATGCAAATCTTGAGTTCAATTTAATACTGATTTGTCCTCCGAAAGGTTGATAGTATGCAAAATTCCCTTTCTTAGTTTTCAGTGAGCCGTGTGAGTTCATCTGATCAGTTCTCAGTTACAAAGAAGATAGGTGGTACTAGAACATCAAAACTAATAGTAATAATCTTTTTCAACATTTATGTCTTGAAAAGATGCATATCACATAAAAACTAATATTTATGTGGGGCAACCCATGCCCCAAGTTGAGTGGATTGGTCTCCTCCAGAAAATATCCTAACTTTGGATTTTCTACGGACTATGGCAAGCCATAATTTAGAATTAGATAAAGATAGCTTTTATCTTTTTAAAAAGAACACATAACTGGCCGCTGTAACTTTTAGTGAGTAAATATATATTTTTGCAGTCATGTCCCCTTATCAATATGCTTTTTTTTTTCATTAACTACAAAGGAAGACTGATATGCCTCTATTCAGAATTATGTTAGTGCAGAATTTGGATTGTAACTGTAAAATCATAAGTAACTGCATTGGGTTCCATTATATTTTTGGTAGGATGTTTCTAACCTGCTGTTGTTGCTGAGAGATAATATCTCAGCTTGGTCTATCTAGCTAAATATTGAAAAAATGCTCCTCCTGTTGCTGAAAATAAATGAATTATAAAGCTTGTCATTTGATAATTTTGTTATTAGCAATTGTGTGTCAAGAAATTGATTTATGACCAATCTTTTTGGCTCAAATTTATGAGTGTTAAAACGTTGGTCATGGTTGGCTTTGTGAGATTCTCCAGATGTTTAAGTATTGTGCATTTTGCAGCAAAAAACTCATTCAAATGTGCATGGATTTCTTTGAATGAAACCCAGAGTGCATTCTCAAAGGAATTTTTCTGTTAAAAATATTGTTATTTCATTCCTTTTTTTGACTTGTGTTTAGTTTTCTATAGATAACATGCCTGACATCTTTATGTCAAAATTTTATGCCGTAGAAAATTCAAATTTTGAATTAATCACAAGGATAAATATATGAAAGAATATTTGATTTGTCTTTGTGATCATTTTGTTTGTAACAGGAGAAGATAAAGGTGGCTCTTTTAGTTTCAAAGGCTGCGCTTCAGTTTATTGATGGTAAGTCTGTTATCAATTTATGACTTGTCCGTACAATTCATCTTTCATATGGAGTACTTGCTGTTTTCTTATATTTTTTCTTATGATTGGAAAGCTGGCCTTTCGGGTTCCACTGATTATGAAGTGCCAGAGGAAGTCAAAGCATGTGGTTTTGGCATCTCTGCTGATGAACTAGCATCCATGGTAGAAGACCATAGTCTCAAAAAGTTAAGAGCCCATGGTGGAATTGAAGGAATTTCTGAGAAGCTTTCTACATCAATTACTGATGGGATCAATGCTGATGAAGAAAGCCTGAAGCACAGACAGAATGTCTATGGTCTTAACAGATTTGTTGAGAAACCACTTCGAGGATTTTGGGTATATGTATGGGAGGCATTACAAGACACGACTCTCATGATTCTTGCAGTCTGTGCAGCTGTGTCTTTGGCCGTTGGGATTTCTACAGAGGGATGGCCTAAAGGAGCCTATGACGGTCTTGGCATTGTTCTCAGCATTCTTTTAGTTGTATTTGTAACTGCAATCAGTGATTATCGACAATCTTTGCAGTTCAAGGATTTAGATAGGGAGAAGAAGAAGATCTCAATACAGGTTACTCGAAATGGCTATAGACAGAAAATTTCAATATATGATCTTGTTGTTGGGGATTTAGTGCATTTGTCAATTGGTGACCAAGTGCCAGCAGATGGGCTATTTGTATCTGGCTTTTCATTGCTTATAAATGAGTCAAGTCTAACAGGTGAGAGTGAACCTGTAACTGTGAACAAAGAGAAGCCATTTTTCTTATCAGGAACGAAGGTCCAAGATGGTTCTGGCAAGATGTTGGTAACAACAGTTGGCATGAGAACTGGATGGGGTAAATTGATGGCAACCCTGAGCGAAGGCGGTGAAGATGAGACACCACTACAGGTCAAGCTCAATGGTGTAGCAACAATAATTGGAAAGATTGGATTATTTTTTGCCATTATTACATTCTTGGTACTGACAAAGGGATTAATTGACAGGAAGATCATCAGTGGGCAATATACGAGCTGGTCTGGAGACAACTTTATTGAGATCTTAGAATTCTTTGCAATAGCAGTCACAATTGTTGTGGTTGCAGTACCAGAGGGACTGCCTTTGGCAGTAACCTTAAGCCTTGCCTTTGCCATGAAAAAGATGATGCATGATCGATCGCTGGTGCGTCATCTTGCAGCATGTGAGACAATGGGATCTGCAACATGCATTTGTAGCGATAAAACTGGGACTTTAACAACAAACCATATGACTGTTGTTAAGCTATTTATTTGTGGCAATGCCAAGGAAATTCAGAATGCTGAGCAGGCTAAGAAAGTTAGAAAGGAAACATCTGAGCATGTGTCCAAAATGTTAATGCAGTCAATATTCCAAAATACAAGTGGTGAGGTGGTGATGGACAGGGATGGAAGACGGGATTGCATAGGCTCACCAACAGAGGCTGCCCTTTTGGAATTCGGCTTAATGTTGGGTGGAGATTTTGGTGGATTGCGCAAAGAATCTACAATTATCAAAGTGGAACCTTTCAATTCACACAGAAAAACAATGGCTGTTTTGCTGGAGCTTTCTGGGGGACGATATCAATGTCATTGTAAGGGTGCTGCAGAAATTATCTTGAATATGTGTGACAAGGTATTAGATTCAACTGGACAAGCTGTTCCACTTGATGAATTAACCATGAACAGTCTAATGAATGTTATTGAGGGTTTTGCTAATGAGGCTTTACGAACACTGTGCCTTGCTTATATGGACATAGGAGATAATTTTAATCCCCAAAATTCTCTTCCAGGACATGGTTATACATTTATAGCTATTGTTGGTATCAAGGATCCAGTTCGTCCTGGTGTCAAGGATGCTGTTCAAATCTGTAAAGCTGCTGGAATCACCGTACGAATGGTTACTGGAGACAATATTAACACTGCAAAGGCAATTGCCAGAGAGTGTGGCATTTTGACTGATGATGGTTTGGCAATTGAAGGTTCTGATTTTCGTGGAAAGAGCTTAGAGGAGATGAGAACGCTAATTCCGAAAATTCAGGTAACAGGGCCTTGAAGTTGCTTTTGGTAGCTTACTGCAGCAAATTGAGATGCATATTTTGAGAAGAAATGAATCAATTTATTGCAGGTTATGGCTAGATCATCCCCATTAGACAAGCACACTTTGGTGAAACACTTGCGTACAATGCTTGGTGAAGTTGTCGCAGTTACTGGTGATGGCACAAATGACGCACCAGCTTTGCATGAAGCAGATATAGGGCTTGCCATGGGCATTGCTGGCACTGAGGTTTGAAAATTTTGGGTTATTTTGTCCATTGCTTAAAAATGCCTATATTAATGATTGTTTTATGCTCAATGTATCTTGAAGCATGTTGCCAAGTCTTTCATAATTAATTTTATAGTAAAAAAAGAAAATGCATCTTGTGCAAGTGCTTTGCTCCTAGTTTTTCATTTTTTAATCTTGAGATGCTTCTGTACTTCAATTTTTTGTTTCATTGTAAAGTTGATTTTTTGCACAACCACATCTGCTTCAAAAAGAAAAAAGTTGGTGGTTCAATCTCTCCTGGTTCTGAAATTGATGAACCTGTCATGCATTGAAATTTAAATCAAGGGTCTGATATCATGTAGAATCAAACTCATGTACAAAAAGAAAACTGGTCTGTTTCTCAAGATGAATTTCAAATTATTTTTGCTGATATTTTGAGTACATGTTATGCTTATTTGTATCCATAATGAAAAATAGATGATGAGGTCTATGTACTCTACACTAACAGTTTTGTAAAGGGAACTTCGATAAGTGAGTGTTTGTATGTTGTAGGAGGATAAGTGAGTGTTTGTATTTTGTAGGAGGATATATCCTCTCCTGCCAGTCACTCTTATAACTGCCTTTCAAAAGTTCCAAAGTTCCCAGACTCAGACTCGGCTCGGACTCGGCTCGGACTCGGCAAAATAAGAAAACCCTTGAAATTTAGAGATTTTTAACGATTTAAAACTTGTTTCATACACCCATTATTGAATTAAGCTTAAAGACACTATAACATCATCAAATAGAAGCTAATTTGATCACATACATAAACATACATCCATCACATGCATAGAATTGTAAATTGTAGCTGAAGGAATTAGAAAACATAGATATATAGAGTTATAAATGTTGTCCAATGTATATAAAATCCATGACTTCAAATCTTCCCAAACATATATGTAACTGTAAAGTGTAAACAAAAACAAGTCTATGGCTCAGGCTCTGGCTTAGCCTCGTCTATCTGCCTCCTAGAAAAGCGTCTAAGGTAGGTCTTGGATGACTGAGTAGCCATAGTCTCTGCTTGTGATGTGCTAGTCTGAGTAGCCATAGGTGCTGTGCCTGATCGTGCTCTATCCTCCTCCTCTGCCATAGCCACAGCCTTAGCCTCTCTGTCTGCTTGGTCAACCCACCCAAGGTCCTCATCAGTGAAGACTAGATCGGTGGACTCAGTGATCGAATTGGACTCGGGGTCAACTTCCTCTAGAGTGATCGGAGAGGAGTCAGCGTCCAAAATCTGTCTGGTCTTGAGACGGAGGTTGTAATGAACAAAGACTAGATCATTCAACCTCTACACAGACAATCTATTTCGCCTCTTCGAGTGGATGTGCTCGAACATGCTCCAGTTGCGCTCACATCCAGAAGCGCTGCATGGCTGGCTCAATATGCGGATGGCAATTTTTTGAAGGTTTGGGGTTGAAGGCCCAAACATTTGCCACCATCTATTTGAGATAAGGAAAAGAAAAAAACATTAGTCTCATTTCCAACTTTAAAGGTAGATTATAAAATGAAAAATTTAAATGCATGTCATAAACTTTAGAATTTTCTACCTGGCTGCAATTTTGTCCGACCCTCTTTGCACAACTGGCTGGCAAAGATCGCCCCTACTGCATTATTAAATGCATCCATCTCGAGCAGTGTAGCTGTGGTATTAGTGCCCATCCGTTGTACTACTGAATATAGCCCGCTAAGAACCTCCTCATCCGCTTTGAAATCAACACGGAAACAAAATGAAACGAAAAATGTTATGTTTTTTTTTTTTTTTGACTGCACTTTTTTAAGTGACGCCGGCCGGGTCACGACCCTCGGAATCGGCGAGTCAGGGAGTTACTCGTTGACTCGGCAAGTCAGGCGAGTCATGCCCCCTGACCTGTCCGAGCCTGGGTCAGGGTCACCGTGACCCGGTAGGGGTCACCCAGCTCGCTGCCTTGCCGCGAGTCATGGAACTCTGTTCAAAAAAAACTTTTTCAATGGCAAGGCAACATGAGAAATGAGGTGTACTTGTATGCTGTGGGAGGATATGTTGCTTCATGCTAGTCACAAGAGGAATTACCTGCTTATTGGGTGTGGCCCACTTTTTGTAACCGAGGTCCCTATGAAATGAACATTATGTGATGCGTTTGGCACTTTACTTTCTGGTATCTACCATATGGTGAGACATGGATGTTATGCTAATCCCTATTATGGCCTTGTGATATGTTTTCTTGTATGGTCGATGCATCAATTTTTGTGTGTGGGGGAAGGTATGGGACTTGCATAGGTAGTGGATTTCTAGCTAGTGGTACAGAGTTGAGCCAAGTGGTTAGTTTTTCTCTTTTCTTTTAATTTTTAAACTATAGATAAAGGAGCTCAGATACAAGGGGAATCCTTGTGCTTGCACAGTGTTGATGTTGTTGTGGAGTTATGCATGGTCCTCTCCCAGGCATTGAGTGACAAAGAATGTAAATGGCACCAACCTTACGAACAGGGCTTCTCCAGAAGGTCTGCGATGGTCATAGCACTTTCAGTACTTGGGTGGTTGGGTCATCTACGATTGCTCATTCAACGAATAAAAGAACTTGCTATATGGATACCTTAAGCATGAACTCTTGATTTATATGGTCAATACATACAACCATAACTACTGAAGTATAACTGAAATAATGCTATAATGACAATTCCTTGACATAAGCAGCATAACAGTGAAAATAAGATGTAGAGAAACAAAGAACAACAAACCATACACATCATAAAGAGAAAATTTATGTGGAGAAACCATACGCATAATAAAGATACAAAATTTATGTGGACTAACTTTCTAGAGGAAGAAACTCCTTGGGAAAAGTAAGGTAACATTATTTCTCTTCACAATATGATGTTTGACAGCTGCTTAACAGAGATTTCGCTTCTGGTGTGGAACAATTTGTAAATCTGTCTCTGACTTGCTACAGAACCAATTCTGCTCTGCCCTGTGCATCTTCGCTCAGTTTTCTCTCTACTATTGGAAAATGTGCTAAAAGTACTCTTTGCAGTGAAAATGAAGGTAGTTATTGATAGCAGCTGACTGTTGGGAACCTATCAAATAAAATTTAGAAACCTGTTTCTATTGTAGACTGCTGGCATCCCATGTGCAATTCTGTCTACCAACTCATTCTGTCGCCCTCATTAATTCCAGCTTTTTATTCCAATGCTTGTGCTGGATGGGATGCCAAATTTGAAATTTGTGAAGATTGTAGCCCAAGCAGTGAAATTGTCAGGACAGAGGAAAAAAACTTCCAACTGGAATTACAACCACACACACATCTCAGGAATTTGTTATTAGTGCACAGCTGTGCAAGCGTCAACAACATTCTGTTTAACATGCATGACTCAGTAACATTCTATGTGATCATGCAAACTACAAGTGCCTTACATGTGCCCTCTGCATTGTGCGCAAGTCACTGTGTCCCCACATGACATTGCACATGACTCACTATGTCCCCACATGACATTGCACATGACTCACTATGTTGTTGCACACCTGTATGCTTGACTCTGTGTATCTTTGCTTGCCACTTGGCAGATATTGCAGAGTCAATAGTTCTTTAGCCATGTGAATGGAATGCCAACTGTCAGGGAAGTTCAATTGCCAAGCAGTTTGAAGGTTCAAGTGGTTGGAGATTTAACCATTTCATCTTCTAATCATTTTTGTAACCATATTGTAAATATAGTAATTGATTCCCTAGGAGGAATGTTAATAACTGAATAGACAAAGGCAAACCAGTTTGATATGTTCACCCCATTCTGGTCACATGAATTCTCATTCCTAGCTTTGCAATTATAACATCAGATTGTAACCAATTTATGTCTGTTTGAATAAAAGTAGAAGACAGTTCATAAAAAATTTCCACTCTTTTTGATTGCGTATTGTTTTCTGTTGCATAATCTATAAACCCATCTTTCGCTAAGATTGGTTTGTTCCCTGGACCACCTGGGATCTGAATCATTTTGAGAGGTCAAATATTAGCTGTTTCATGTTGTTAGTTACACTGCCATGGATGGGTCGCACAAAGTGACATTTTTAATTTATGAAATCCAAACCTGACTGAAATCAATGATAGATTACGATTGTTGAGGAGGCATGTCAATTGCCTGGATAGATTACCCTAGCTATATCAAGAACTGTGTTGCATGCTCTACTCTTCAGGTTGTGAATCTTTTGCTATGTTTGTGGTTTGAGAAGGGAGGTCACGCAAAACACATTAATTTTGGGAAAGTTTTCTGTTGGAATGGAACATTATTTATTTGCTTACACAATCTAATTCAGAAGCAATTATTGAATATTATTTATTTGGTCAAATTTTCTCTGTTTGAAAATTCCTGTAGAATGAGTTTTGGTTGTGGGTGATTTTGGATGTATATTTATTCAACATTTTGTAGTACCAGCAGGGTCCTTGTCAATAGTTTGTTGGATGCCTTGTTGATGGTGATGTTGTGGATAGGTAATGATATCTTTCTGATTTACAAGCATATATTTATTAATGTCATTGACAGGCAGTTAATTGTTGTGACCACTCATTTGTCACCATGAATACCACCACAAGAAGTAGTTGAGAGTTGATATTTTGTCTACTATCCTCATATTAAATCTCTCTTTCTATGTGCTCCGTATTATTATCCATTCCCTTGTATATGTCATGTTAGTGGTTGGTTGCATGTGATATTGAGTTGTACAGAGCAACTGCATTGTTAAATCTCACTAAATAGTTCAGATATAGATACAAATGAAGAAGGCATAGTACATCAGGTTGTGCATTTATGAGCAACATCCAAAACTCCATAATTTTTGAGCATCCCTTGCTGTTCAGCCAAAAAGAAAAACAGTTAAAGTGTTAAAGCCTTTTGGAGACTTTCTAATGTTATGGTTCCATGACAGCTTCACCTATGCTAAATTCAATTGCTCAATTTAGGCATAGTCATGAGGTTTGCACGAACCTCAAAAGATTTTTCAGAAGCTCAAATTTATAAAGAGGGTTGAACGTACTGGACTAATTAGGGCAATGTCAGGTCAATTCAATGAAATTTTATAAAGAGTGTTAAGTTTATATAAATTCTGTGATCAAGAGGATAGAAAAAATAAAGATGTAGTCTGGAATTTAAATTTGAACTGCAGTTGTGTGAATGAAGGAAGCACAACACTTATTAATTTTCGGTATTGTCCTCCTCCCCATCGTATGCATGTTATATATCTAAGTGAATGAGAGGGTACGTATGGAAGAGATATGTCTTCCCACGTGGGAAGACACATCTCTCCCTACGTACCACTCAGCACATTAACAAACATATCGCAATTTGTTTAACCTAGCCCGTAAACATTAATGGGTGCAACCGATAATATTCCCAGCCCGATAACAATGATGGGGTGTGACTGGTGGCACTCACCACAATTTGATATTTATTTATAGTTTATAGTTAACGTGTATACTACTTATGTTAACATATATTTAATTCATGTATCGGAAATGGCACGACCGATGTTACAAGAATTAACAAAGAGGGTTGAACCTATTGGACCAATTAGGGCAGTGTCAGGTCAACTCATTGACCATGAAATCATCTATTCCTTTTGTCATGACAAAGTAATGTTTCAAATTTTTAAATGCATTTTTTTGCCAAGGGTAGATGGAGACTTACAGTCTCACAGCTCTATATTTCAGGAGCTAGAAAGCATTCCTTGTTTCCACATGAAAATTTTGGCCCACTTTATTATGACCGTACTGTTGTGGGAAGCTCTGTGCAGTAGTTCTCAGGTGGTCTACAAACGTGGGTCTTCACTGCGGCAATTGTTTCACCTTGTCACTCAGTCACATATCCTGGGAAAATTTTGAAATACATTGAGCACTGGGCATTGAAATATATTTTAATCATTTTCATAATATAGATTTGAGACTTTCCAAACCTGTTTGAAATTCTGAATTTTGCCACAAAACATTCACCTTCTTAAACCCACAAAACTTTCTGAACCTGGTTACCATGGAGGTAACAAGCAGTAAATTAATTATATACACAAATAAAGATTGTTCTGATAAAAGTAGATTCCCAATTATTAGTTAACTGATCCTAAAGTTGAATAACTTTACATATTGAATAATATGACAGCAACAGCAGCACTGCGAAATTGGTCAAGTTATCACAAAGAGTTAGAGTAGCATTCTGGTAATTACTGGCTTTTTTCTATGTTGCTGATTCAGGTACGGGAACCGGAACCAGAACCCGTTACGGCATTATGACAATTTTTTTCCATGGGTATGGGTACAGGAATATATATGTATGTTCAAAATTATAAATTCTAATTAAATCCATAATTGCCAATAAATAGGTTAACAATATTCTCCTTAGGGCACCATTAAGTTTCACATTCGGTCACAAATCTGCAGTCATCAGATTGCATGCCATTCCAAAAGAAAGAGAATTTAACTCAATGGTATTTCTTAAGGATGCTCAAATGGCCTATTGGTGGAGTACACAATGCTTCCATAATGGACTGCTTTAATGAAGAATTACTGATGTAAAACTGATCTCTTATAACTGATGACATATGCTTACTAGGTGGTGAAGAGTGAACAACCACCTTGACCAGCAAATGCTTGTTAAATGATCAGTTGAGTGGAAGGATAAACTTGCCATTCTATTGGTCAAGCCAAACAGGCTGAGTAGATGTAATTACATGGAGAATGACTGATTCCACCTATGTTGTCGAAGTGTATCCATGCCTGGGTACACCTGGGTACCCCCTCAAATGACCGAATCCACCTATGTTGTCAAAGTGTATCCATGCCCGGGTACACCTGGGCACCCCCTGGGTTTGGCCAGGGTACAACCCAGGCGCCCGAGCAGTACCCTGGGTGAACCCAGGAGCGTACCGGTACCCAGACTGCACCAGGACCCGGACCAGAGCCTCAGTCCAAGTATCCGGTAACATAGGGCTTTTCCTTGTAAATTTGTCGTTCCCAGAATCCAGAACTTGGAACATCCCTATGCCATAATTTTTGTCAAATATTTTGATTTTTAAACTACATTTTATATGGATGTTTATCATATTTTATCATTATGCTTTATCCAAGGAAAACTGCTGGTATTTCACAAGACCAATGAACAAGGCTGTAGGTGAGATTGGTGGGAAATAAGAGGGACACAAAATAAAATATTTAACAGTGAAATTAGGAATATTATCCAAGTTTGGAATAGAAAATTTGGGCTGTCATATTAGTATGTTGATGGAAGCAAGCAACTAAAATAATTATTGTACTTCTTAGCTATCGTTAGTTGAACTTCCCTTCAGATATTAGACTGGTTACAGTACTGTCTGTTTCCAACTTTTAAATTTGGAAGAGCATTCTTCTGGAGGCAACTAATCACAGATAGTATTGTCTGAAAAACATTATTTTCTCCACCTTTATGGTGGACTATAATTTCTATTACCAAATTTGGTCTTGATGCTGTGTTTTATTGACTGTTACATAGATTTTAATTTTGAGACGACTTTTATTTATAGGAGGGTTATCAATCTCCAATGCAAGACACATTGTAAATTGTTTCTCTTTACTATCGTGTTTCATGACACATATACTTGCTATAAATAATGTATTAATCATTCAAGTTGTAATTTTATGTGCAGGTGGCAAAGGAGAGTGCAGATGTGATTATTCTTGATGATAATTTTTCCACAATAGTGACAGTTGCCAAGTGGGGACGTTCAGTTTACATAAACATCCAAAAATTTGTGCAATTCCAATTAACAGTTAATGTGGTTGCCCTAATTGTTAATTTTTCATCAGCATGTGTTACAGGTAGGCATATATTTATATATAATAATTTCCTATTTTACTTATTTGACAATTGACTTTCTGCATGCTTGGTACCGTACTGCAGATAGTAATTAGGACATCAGTTTATCCAGTTAACAGTTAGCATGGTTGCCCTAATTATTAATTTTCCTTAGCATGATTTCCAGAAAAGTATAGATATTGTTTTCCTATTTAGTTATGCAATAATCGACTTTCTGCATGATATCTAGCTTACAGTAGATCGTAAACTAGGTTGTCCATATATGTTGTAACCCTAATGAGATGATGTTCTACTATTTGAGCAGTCTGATTTATTGCATATCATATCTTGGTATTTAATCAACAGGTACCACTCCCCTGACAGCAGTTCAGCTACTTTGGGTTAATTTGATCATGGATACTCTTGGAGCGTTGGCATTGGCAACTGAGCCTCCACATAATGACTTGATGAAAAGACAACCTGTTGGAAGAGGCCAAAGCTTTATCAGTAATGTTATGTGGAGGAATATTTTCGGCCAAGTAGTATATCAGCTCTCTGTAATGTGGACACTGCAAGTAGAAGGGAAAAAGCTATTCAAGCTGGATGGTCCAAATGAAGATTTAGTTCTAAACACGTTGATATTCAATTCATTTGTATTCTGCCAGGCAATTTTTCTCTCTCTCTCTCTCACTTCCTCTCTCCCATTATGTTTGTTTTTAACCACTTGTTAGAAAGGCAAATTGTTTCTAGTTTTAGACTTGAAGTTAGTCCACTCTAAATTCCTATTTTATTTCTTTGATAGTATTACTGATGTTTGTAATCACACACATATTATCTGTTAGGTAACTGAAGTACTTTGCACAAGGTATATTAACTTGCCAGGTTGAATTTGGCAATCGGCTAGTATGAAATTCGCCTTTAGTATTTATCACTTCCACTGGTTGGGCTTTAATCTTCATTTTCGACTGAAAATTGAATTGGTATTATTGGTACTTTGTTGATTAATTAGACATGAACAATGATTTGAGGACATCTACTTTGTTGGAACAGTAGAATATTGCCACCTGGTTTAAATGGATGTATGATATGGATATGAAATATATTATTGAAGCATTTTTGAAATTCAGATTTACACGAGTTTGTTAAGCATTTATTTTGATATAGAGATCATCGTTTTGGATAACACCCACGATTTAGATTTTATATGATGAATATGATTATGCAACATTGTGCACAGAATTCATCTGCCGTGTTTGTCAAAAAGAGCTTTCAAGACATGCCAATCACAATTAATGGGTTACAATAGCATATGAAAAGTATATTATTGAAGCATTTTTGAAATTCACAGATTTACGCGAGTTTGTTAAGCATTTATTTCGATATAGAGATCATCGTTTTGGACAACACCCACGATTTAGATTTTATATGATGAATATGATTTATGCAACATTGTGCACAGAATTCATCTGCCGTGTTTGTCAAAAAGAGCTTTCAAGACATGCCAATCACAATTAATGAGTTACAATAGCATATGAAAAGTATCCCCCATTCACATTTAGCTGACTGTTTGATGCGTTTTGGTATGACACTCTGGGGTACAAGGTCTTATTGGGCAAAATGCCAAGCTGAATTGGCCGACCTCTTGCATCAAATTGGAACACCAACAATTTTCTTTACCTTTGCGTACAGCAGATATGTATAGGTCAGATTTGCATGCACTAATGCCAAGAACACATGTGACTAATCTACAAAAAGCACAAAAGTGGCAATGACAAAATATTATTGACTGCCCGCTTATTGTGGCAAATTACATGCATCTACAATATACAATGTTTTGAAAGGAAATACTACAAAAGGAAATGAAAGTAAAAGATTATTGGTCTAGTTATGAATGGCAGCATAGAGGAGCACCACATGTGCATGGATTTATATGGCTAGAGGGAGCACCAAACATAGATAACCTTGATTGGAGAAATGATCATGAAATAAAAAATGTTGAAAAATATTTTGATTCTATTATTCATGCATGCAACCCACGAGGAGATCCACATCAAAGAAACATATAGGTTTGATATTAATTTTCAATTATATATTTATTTCAAAATATGTTATACTTAATTGTTTTGTATTTTAACTAATAATATATCTTATATCGTTAATGATATCATATAAAATTTTACACAACATCCATGCCTTAATAATACACAGCAACTGAGCCAAATATACTTAGAATGTGAGTATGAAGAGTTACTCAATTGTGTTGAATGTCATACTGTTGGACACAATGGATCACTGAGAGGGGGGTGAATCAGTGATTTAAACACTTTCCTGCCTTAGGGATATACTGGTAGCATATAAAACAAACAATGGGTAGACCGGTTACTCAAACAATACAAACTGAGTGTACACACACATAAAAAAATGCATCACGTAACACCTGATGTACGAGGAAAACCCAATGTGGGAAAAACTTCGGTGAGAATAGCTGCTGGAGATCTTTTCCTCCAATCCAGCCCCACAATGAAAATGATCTGATTACAATTTTAGGGCACCAACCCAAGGAGCACCAACCCTTGATTTATGAGCACCAACTCAAAGGAGCTACAACCCTTGCACTAAGCACCAACTTAGTGATCAAACTGATAGATTTCAAATACAGTAATAAATCTGATAAAGTTTTGTAACTCTTATGTACTCTGTTCTACCGGTTTCAACTTTACCGGTCACTTTCACAATCTCTTCTGTTGCTCTCCCTCTCTGCCGGATCTCACACTCTGCTTAATCTTTTCTGCTTCTGTCGAATCACACTTAACTTCTGCAACATATCCATCGGTTCTAACTCTGCAGGTATTCCTTCCCTTTGTATTCTTCACACACTCTACCGATGTGAACACCTCTACCGGTTTCCTTCCTATGCTGTAGTATATCACCTACACACACAGTCACTCGGAATTTTCTTTCCAATTGTTTTGACTGCACACTAATCACCCTTCTTCGCACTCTCTCATCACAAATCAAAGTCTCAAGTTGGCATATTCAAACTTGAGCCTTCCTGCCAAAAACCAATTCAAACTTTGGGCGGTTAGGGTTTCTTCTCAGCGACCAAATCTGTCTTCAATCCGATCCAATCTTCCTTGGATCGATCACCTGCATTGAGGAAATAAATTGTTATGCGTTTTTCATTTGTCCAATGCATGTATGCTAAAAATAGCAAACCTAACCCTGCTCTTTTGCTTTGATTTTTGTCGACCACATTTAAGATCTAGCTGTTTCTTGTTTGAGGTCATCCTGTAATCTGGTTCCATGCTTCGATCATAACGCCGACAACTCTTTGATCTTCTTCTGTCGTTCATTCTTCATTTAGCCGCAAAACTTATGATTTTCAATCCGCAAATCAAGGGGGGCTTCATTAAATGCTTACCTGTCCCTGCAACTACCTTGCCTCGACGATGCAAACACATCGACATCTCCCTTCTTGCCACCTGGCATCCACATGACAGACACATCGACATACAACCCATTCACCGACATAGGGTCGGTTCATACTTATTCATCCGACAAATCCTTCTACCGGTACATACCGTTACCGGTATGTCCAACACATTGAACATTTGCTTTTACCGGCAACACAACACGTCAGCAACTCACCTTATCCTCCGGTATACTACTTCATTGTGATCTTGTTAACATTCTGCCTCTTCATCACAAATTGGCAGCCAACCTTGATACATACCGGTTTCATGCCTTGCCGGTATTTACTTAACATGTCAACACACTTCTCAATATCACCTCTTACCGGTGATAACTCATGCTTACACCATACCGGTTGACATCAATGGCAACTCAATGCCAACACATACAATGTGTAAAGAGGGTGCTTGCAATCGTAAGAGAAGAGGAAGAATGGTTTGTAGGTAAGCTATTCATAGATTCAAATATTTTGTATAAATAATTAATTAAATTATTTGTACAAACTAACAAGTTACCTTTTATTTGTAGGTACAATGCACCATGACCATTGCATCTAGACAGATCAAAATTATTTGAAGATCCAATGACATGAGATAAAATATATGAACTTGCAAAAAATGATGATCGAGTAAATACACATAATCCTAACATACTTCAATTATGGAGAGCAAATGTTGATTAGCAATCGGTACTTTCAAGACATGCTATAATGAATTATATTGCAAATTATGCAACAAAAGTTGAAAAGAGTTTAGAAACGTATCATCAAATGTTGATGCGATTTGCAAATATCAAAAATATAGATGAAGCAACATCAAAGGCATACTAGAGACTTCTAACAAAAACACTTGTTGAAAGAGACATTGGAGCACAAGAAACATGTTATATGTTATTGGAGTTGCCATTGGTAGAAACATGTTATATGTTATTTCAAGAGAGGCGTTTAAGCTAGTGACAAAAGTTGAAGGATGCACAAGCCCACAATCTAGGAACCTACTAATCCTTGTTAAAAACCTTCAAATATTCATAAAGCAAACAACGTTAGTACTAAATTAAACAAAAGGTTCCAAGTCAACTAGTTGAAGAGACTTTTATGTTAAAAATGTCTCAATTGCTAATATCATTCTTGACATGTTATTGCGAAAGCACAAGTAGACTTATAAAAGGAACAAGGACGTACACCAATTGATGAAAGGAGAAGACATGGATTCCACTAGCCAACAAGGTATTTTATGTTGGGTGATTCAGGTAGTGTAACAAAATGATCACACTAGCAAGTCATGCTATACTAGGTATTCACCACTTGAGGAAGTGTAAACAACGATCACACTAGCAAGCAATGCTATACCAGGTGATCAAGACAAAGATTAGATGCTAGAGTTAGAAACTGTGCCTTAGGGGGTGCTATGTAACACAACACTACAACAAGATATCCTTAATGAAAATGCATGCGTTCCAAGCTAAGAAGAAGATCCTTATAAAGAATACAATTCTCGAGCAAGGGAGAGATAGTTGTAAAAGAGATATCTTGCAACAAGTGTAAAGGGATCCTTGTCAAGGATACATGACTATCATAGGGGGAGCAAGACATTTTTGTCTAAAGATATCTACCTTCGAAAAGAGAGATGTATATTAAAGATGATATCTTCAACACTAGAAGGGGAAGGAGACCAAGAATACACACCTTCTTAATTGCTAGGAGAGAGGATTCTTGATGAAGGATTGTACACTTTCAACACCAAGGAGAGATCATTTAAAAATATATACTTTCGAGCAAGGAAGAGGTCCCAATGAAGGATATACATCTTTAAGCAAGTATAACATCCTTATGAAGGACAAACAATTCTATGCAAGAAAGGCAAACCATTAGAAAAGATACGACTCAGCAAAGGGAAAGTGGATCCTAATGAAGGAGGAATGTTTGAAAACTATTCTTGCTCCCTAGTATAGACAAAAGAATAATTAAGCTATTATGTTGCTACCCAAGTATGATTGCACATGAAATTGTACCACCATGAATGACAATGAGCCCCCAAAAGGTAAGCTACGAGTGTCACATAGTGAGGAGCAACATAATAGGAAATTAATGTTGTTTAAAAGGTATTGGACAAAGGTGCCACTCATTGTCACTTGTCACTTGAATGATACAAATTACGATAGGTTGTTGAATTTTACACTCCAAATCTTGGGATTTCCTTGGTTTTGTTTACAATTCTTACTTCAATTTTTCCAAGGGAGAGTAATCAAGTTGGCTTTAAGAAGCTGAAACAAAATACTCCCTTGTTTAGATGAAAATTTAGGAGAAGAAGACATAGATGTATTAGACAATGGGTGAGGGGATGTCGAACCTAAACCTTGTCTAGAAAAGTGTAGTGTAGATTTCTCATGAGCCTCAATACTTTGTTGCACACATCCTAAACCATGTCCATTGTATCCATGTTTACAGTGAATTTTAAAACCAACACCATAGTGTTTCTCGAAATCAAATGTAGGATGCTTAGTGGGTGTTGAAATGTCAAGAGGAAAGGTTTCACTTTTAGGTTCAATTGGGTTGAAATCTAAAGAGCCAAAGTCATCATCAAGACATGTGTTAGAAGAAGAAGAGGTTGGATTGGTTTTAAAAGAAGCTTGGATAAATGACACACTAGGTTTTAAATTCGGGGGCTTTGTACTCTCCACAAAAGGAGGTTGTAAGTCTGAAGGACCCCAATTATCTTCTAAGAAAGCATCATCAATAGGAGACTGTGTTGTAGAAGGAACCATGGGATGCTCCAAGAAGCTTTAAGGGAAGATATAGATCCTACCTCTTTTTGGACACCACTATACGGATTTTTATCACCTTCTAGAGTGTACATATTGTTATTATAAATGAATTTGAGATTGTGATGAAGAGAAGGGATTGCTCGCATGGCATGGAGCCATGGTCTACCTAGAAGAAGATTGGATGTGAGAGTATCGTGCATGACATGGATAGGCGTGGGTAGGATCATATCACCCATCTTAATAGGCAATGTCATTGTACCTAACAACTGTCTATCGACATTATCAAAGCCACAAATACAAAGAGAATTATGTTGAATGAGAGAGGTATCCACTTTGATCTTATGTAATAAGTCAATGGTACAAACATTAAGATCCGAGCCATTATCAACTTGTGTATGTCTTATTGCATTACCAATAATGGCCACAATAATCATGAGGGGATCATATTGATTTTGAACTTCCAAAGGAGGTAACTCATGTTGTTTGGACACAATATATGGCTTTGTTTCAATCATATGATCAAGTAGGGTTCCTACATCATTTATTTAGCAGAATGTGAGACAACCACCTTTTATAAAGCTTCTTGGAGCATCCCATGGTATGTAGGCGAAGTTTGTATCAAATCCTAGAGGGAGATCTTAGTTGGAGTAGCATGAAGCTGCTCAACTAAATCATACCTCTTACTAACATGTTGTGTAAGATGGGGGGGTGGAGGAAGAAAAGGTTGAGAGGGAGGAAGAACATTTGAATCTTGTTTGTTGTTACAAGTGGGCTATTGCATGATAATTGGGTTGTTGATTCATCCTATCTCCTTGGGTGAGTTGTTTGGCATAGTTCAAGATGTAGTTGGGAGCTCTAGTTGGATTTTGAACACCTTTAATAGCAATTACTGGTTTGTTTTGAGGTTGAGGTCCATCTTGATGAAGATGGACAACAATTTTAGGCTTCACATGACTAGAAACATGAATAACATTGACTTGGTTGGGCTCTTTATTCATCAAAACTTCATCTTTAGGAGAGAGAGCATTGGAAACATTGCCAGTGATATCCTCCTCTTGCACCAAAATATCCTTATGAATAAGATCAATTTTTGGAGAGGGACAAGCATGATTCACGAATTCTTCATCTCTAGAAGAGATGTCATTAAAGTTAATAGGAGGTAAAGTGTCATGAAGGGAAGTTTTAATGGTATCATCCTCTTGCTCTAAAATATCTTCATGGGCGGGACCAATTTTGAGAGAGGGAGAAGCATGATTCATCAATGCTTCATCCTTAGAAGGGAGAGCATTGAGAAAGGTGCTAATGTAATCATCCTCTTGCCTCAAAATGCCCTTACGGATAGGAGGATCTTTAGGAGAGGGATGGAGGATCATAAGAAGAGCTAAGAAACTATCACATCCATGAAATGGCTTCATTGTGAAAGTAATTTCTTAAGCATACAATTATACATCCACAAAGATATTTTTGCTTTCTATATAATAACAATGAGATAGCAATGATGTGAAATGCAAGCACATAACCAAGAGATTTGAGAAATGAATAATGCAATATGATGTAGCAATGATATGATCAATTAACCACCTATGTAAGCAATATGAGCTAGCAAGATGATGATTAATCAATGAATGTAAGCACATAAAAGATGAATTTAAAAAATTAATGTCTCAAAATCTGAAAATTTTATGAAATAAAACTCAGATTTGAACATCCAAATCATAAATTATGCAAGGTATGTCGGGTTCACCAAAATGAAATGTTGGGAAATTGGGTTTCACTAGCTTAAACATACAAACTAGGAATCATTCCCAATCCCATCAATTCATTGGAGAACCAATGAGGCCCAACTTCAGTCCCTTAGGAGAGTTGGGCACTTGGATCAATTGTTGTCTTTTTGATTGCTATTATTGAATATGATGAAGACAAAAAATGATGCAAGAACTAGGTAAAGTGCTAGGAAATTGACAAGATTCAGCATAAATAGAAAGATACAGAACAAAAAGTCAACTCAAATGCACACATTTAGAAATGAGACAAAGAGGAACTTGTCACAAAAAATTGGAGTTGAAAGTGCCAATCATGTGTGCTAGGTGCCATAGACCTAAAGGTGCTTCCATTAGCTAAAACTTTGGATTTCAGATCAAGATGCTTTGTAGATCACTCTCCTTGAAATTTGGCCAAAAAGTGTCAGACACGTGCAAATTGACATAGTTCAGGGGTTTTCGGCCATTCAAAATTTGAAACTGTGTGCCTCAATCTGCTTTTTGCTGATTTGCAACTTTTGATGGTCGGGTCTATAACTGCACGTAGAAAAGAGGGAAAATGTTGTGTTGTATAGGAGTTTGCCTAAGTAAAACCTTGGGTAGGAATTGACCTCCACTACAACTATGATTGACTAGATAAGAGAGCTTACCCTTGGTAGGGCAGAGGCTAAATCTAAAGCGAAATATTGAATTGACAAGATTATACTTCAAGATTGATAATAGTGGTGATGCAAGAACATGATAAATCATAACAAAATCCATTATGAAAGCATACTTGAAGATAACTTGCTATAGCTTGATGCTCCTTGTACTCAAATGTGCTTTTGAAGGAATTAGGAATGCTTGTGAATGAAAGTGCTAGATGTGTAAATGAATTAGAAATTATGTCTCTATGTAGGGTTCTCAAGGTATTTTCACTTTTAGGATGACTTCCAATAGTCATATCAAAATATTGGGATCAAATCACTAATGGCGGGAACCAACATCCTAATATATTCAAGTTGGGGCCTATTTTGGAGGGACTAAGGTGCTAGGAGCCATAGTCTAGCCGAAAAGGGGCAAAACAAGGTGGTTCAAGAGGGCATAGACCCAGGACATTGGATCAAGTCACGCCATGAGCATATGACGATAGTTTGGATGAGATGAGGCTAAAATAGGGTGAGAATGACCTAGAAGGAGGCACACTAAAGCAAGGGCCTAAAAAGGAGTCTGAAATTGTAAGAGTTTACAATTTATGACACTAGACTAAGATTTTGTAGCATTGTCAATGACAACACATTGACCAATATTATTAGCAATACCTTTAGGGATATTTTCATCCCAAAATTTCAATAGTAGCGTAAGGAGCCTAATTCAAATAGATCCATGTTAACCTTGGTAGCATCTCAAGGCCAGTAGCCCGCATTTTTAAATGAAGACATGCCTTACCAAGAAACCACGGATGTTTTTTGTAGGATTCTTGAAGAATCCTCCATGGATTGAAAGGAGAATAAGAGTAATCTGTTTAACAAGGCCCCGCACGAAGTTGACCTGAAATATTCTAGCATTTGGACACATAGCTATGAATAACATCTATGTTCAGCTGAGATTTAGAGAATCTCCCAATGAGGACGGATTGTATACCAGTAGAAGATGTGTCCACCAAAACATCAAGAATCCTAAAAGAGGCACAAGGAACATCCTTAGCAAGGGACTTGTAACCCTAGGAAGGAATAGGGCCAAGAGAGGACTAACTGCCACACCTTTGGGGACTTCCTAACCCTTGTGATCAAAGCCAAACCATCGCCAAGACTAGGAGGCATGGATGAATTTGAGTCCTACACGAGAAGAACCAAAATGGGAAACATACCATCATATTTATGATCTTGGGGCACCACAATAGAGGTGACAACTCCTTCACTATACAACTACATATATTTCGCTTACAAAGGAGAAGGCACACACAATGCATCCCTACCAGGGCACCCAACAAATAGGAAACCATCCCATTCAACTTGAGTAATCAGGAGGGAAATGGGGGCCACCTCTTGGGGTTGGAACCCCTTATGTAGGCCAACACTGAATAGAGAGAAGGATCAATAGCCATCACCCTCTTTCATAGAGGCAAACCATCACCAAGACAAGGAGGCATGAGATCCAAGTCCTACATGAGAGGAAATGAAATGGGATGCAAATTATTAGAGTTATGAGCATGGGGAGCATCAACAAAAGCTCCATCATTGCATTTCTGCTTTAACTTTGTGTGTTGTGTAGGAGAAAGCACATGCGATGCAACCCTATTAGGGTTCCTGCTAAATAGGAATCCACCCCCAACGTTTGCTTGAGCAGCTGATACAGCCAAGACGGTAACAAAGGCCACTGCTTGGGGAATGAATCCCTTATGCAGGCTGAAATCTGAATTGAAAGAAGGTTCATCCGACACTAGCATGAGCCTAGGAGCCTCAAGGTAGACAAGACAAATGCCCAACAACCGAGCCTCTAGTAGGAGGTCCAACAACAGTTCATCCTTGTCAACATTGTCCCAAAATCCACTTCTCCATCTCCATCGTCCCCATTGGATTTGAAACCATCACCTCTGCTCCAGTTCTTGCTCAATGCTATTACAAATGCTTGTAAGCTAGATGAGATGCTGAATAATAGGATTATAAGCTAAATGATAGCGAGGAACTACTGGTACATTGAGAACATTTGTTACTACTGTGCATAAAGGCTTAGATAGCGAGGCAAATACAAATAGACCCCTTGTCTAAGAACACTCATACTTGTACCTCAATAGAGTTAACCATTCAAAGTGAAGTTAAATGCATACTTTTATTTCATTCTTCAATATTTATGGCAAAAAAATTAGGCTTTACATGTGTAGTACTAAATAGTGTCAAAGTAATTAACATCTAGCATGGATCTTTTGAATCACATTTGTCCAAATGAAATATGTCAAGTTCAAACATTTAGCAAGTTAGAGAGAGATTCCTTACAATTTGATTGGAAGGTATAGAATTTGAATTTATATTTCAAGCTGTGCTAATTTTAGATATTGTGTCTTGCCTGTGTGCAGGTCTTTAATGAAATAAGCTCGAGAGAAATGGAGAAGCTAAATGTTTTCCATGACATCCTAAGAAATTGGGTTTTCATTGCTGTGTTGTCATCCACGGTTGTGTTTCAAGTGATAATTATTGAATTTTTGGGTTCTTTGGCAAACACAACTCCACTCAGTTGGAACCAATGGTTGGGTAGCATACTAATAGGCCTTTTCAGCATGCCAGTTGCAATGCTAGTTAAAAAAATCCCTGTTTCTTTGAATCGGCAGGTGGAATCAAAATTGAAATTCGAATAGAGAGAAATTGTTATCCCAGTTTTGTATCAAGCAGTCTGCTCGTATCCGATGCATGCCAGATTTACTATGGGGAAGACTGTGGTGCTGTAGCTGATTTATTCTTCTAAAATGTTATTGTGACAATCACAAGTCCCTGCTTCAGAAATGTGATTAGCATAGTTTACGTTTGTGTTTAAATTTGAATATATATTCTCTGATGGAAAGTCACAGTAATTCCTTAGTACTAATTATCGAGTGTACAATATGATATATCTGATGTATTTTTTCACCCAAGTTTCTAGTTTGGCAACATTGAACTGCATTTTTATTTCTTTACCACCACCAATAATAATATATATTGAAAATGGTGGAGATAGCACGTTAAAAGTGGATTTTGTTTGGACATACTTTAGCATCATCGAAATCATGTTAATTCCTGGAAGCACTATAATTATATCCTTGTGTCATGCTATGTAAAAAAAATTGATATTCATAGGAAGTATTTTTTAATGGATAAACAAAAGCCCGTTTGTTTCTTAATGGTGAGTGGGCTGCTTTCTCAGTGTATTTTCCAGTTTTCTTCCTTAGTTAAGAAGTCAATCTTGTCATTGGAGCTTGAATTCATTGAAAGGTGACTCCTCTGCCATATCCACCAATCTGCATTAATATGGCGACCACTTCATTTCACGGACACATTCCAGTTTTGCACCTTCACCGTCAATGAGTTTTGTGCCCCGTCTCACCACCAGACCCGAGTTGCATAATCTTCATATGAAGAAGGAAGTAGTGTTTTCTTGCTGAAGGCACATTTCGTCACTTGCATTACCTTGGGGAAATTTAATGAGCATTCTATTACATCTCAATCTTTCCGGTCACAGTTTCTATTTTTTCAATGCTTGAAAGTTGTTTGTTTTGCTTTGGAATTCTGTTCGACATTGAGAGATCCGTTTACAATCATGGCATTTGCCTCATTTACAATTGAAAAAAAAAATCTTAAAAAGTTTTTATTCACGAGTTTCTTATTTATAAATTGTAAAGCATATGGTCATTCAGCAGATATTGCTGCACACTAAGCCCAAGCTTAAGGGGCCAAAGCTAGTCTGCTAGAACACTCTACATGCAGACACACGGACAAGTCTGGGCGTGGAAACACTTAAAATTGGTTGATGAATTGAAAGAACCATAAACAACTCGAGCATAAAATCAGATTGTTCATTTCCCTTGATCAGGCAAGGTTTATCTATGCACATGCCACACATGTATTAGCCACTGCTTTAACTTTGTAATTGTTTTTGATTAAGGTAAACAGGGATTTGTAACTTTGTAATTGTTATCTAAATGATGTTAAAAAAACATTTTGTTTGGTAGGGGTGAGGGCCCTATACATGTGCACTGTAACTTTGTGTTTTCAATTTCTTATGTAGACATTTCAAATTTATCTCAATTTTGTACGGCAGTTGATTTGTCAGTTCCCCTAAAAAAATTAGTTTTCAAGCCCACATGGCCAAATATGATGCTGCATCAGCATGCATTTTTGTGAAGATGTCCAAAATGGTCCCAAATTGTGATAGGGACCGATAGGTGTGCACTAAGTCGTGTTTACTTGTGTGCTGATGTGGCATCACATGATTGGTACTTTTTGAATTTTAGAGATACTTTTTTGGGTTGAAGTATTGACATGACATTTTTAGAGCACCACTATTGGTCCCTCTACCCTATTAACAATTTCCTTGGAAGTTCAACACCATGATGTTCCAAGGTTTATTGTGTAAAGTTCAAATTCATATAAAGGTGCTAGTGGAAACAAACTGATTGGCTCATGTTAGATCCATTCTGCAGTATTTGCTCTATTGAATATATACACATTCTAGGGTAGATAAATTATTCTAAGAGGATGGTCACAAGTTTGAAGGATAATTAAGGTTAACAAGGAGGCTGCATTTATCGAGGGTTTTGAAACATTTTAATGTTTTATTTGTTTTGATATGGAAGGAATCTGTGGCCCAGAGCAGCCATACATTGGTGGCAATTTGACTACCATGGTTAAATTTTTTCTGTCAATGGCATTCCCCAAGAGTATTGCAGAAATCACTATTTAGTATTTTACCGTGAGAATAACAGTCTTGTGATAATGAGCAAAACAAATCTTGAAAACTAAATAAAAATGTCAAATCTGAGAATCAAGAAGTTTATAACGAGATGCAATTCATTTATTGAAAAGTAAAGATAAAGCTTTGGGACCTCAACTATCAGCTTTTCAATTCATCAACGGTAGCTCTATAAGAGTTAGATTGAGGACAAATCTTTCCCTTAAACTGCTGCCTTATACTCCTATTCCTAATATTGTGTCCTATTGCCATCATATGATTGGGCTGACTCGGGGTGGTCTTTGAGGGAAACTTTTATTTGGAACAAAATGACAAACTTTTATTTGGAACAAAATGACGTAAGCCCGTTACACTATGGAGGACCAAATAGCATGGAATGTGAAGTGGAAACATTGTTGATTTTTAGCCCAATTCATGGAATGGACATCCACCACTGGGTAATGATCCTCAACATTTTCAGTTCAAAGGAATATTTATGGTCTACGATTGGCAAGGATTTCTATTTTGTTCAGCCAGCCTTAAAAGCTCTTTTAAAATCAAAAGTAACAATTATGTATTATACTCATGTCGGTACCCATGCTTAATAACCATCGATATGGTGAAACAAGCCTCCTTCTGAAAGCAGAAAGAGGTGCTTTACCACCTAATCGTTAGTACTGATGCTCTCGGCAAATAAGGCTAACCCAAAATGTTCGTCTTCTCCGACGGATAAATTTCAATGTGGTATCCCAAAATTACACCATTCCTTTGATTTTGGGTTTTATCCTCATTAGTGAGGTGCCTAACTATACGCCTTATAAGTGTTCTTTAAATGCGTTCTCCAAATTGTCAAAAGCGGAGTTCCTTGCTGGCTATTTTAGCATGTTCATATAGGGCATAAGTTCTTGACAAACTTGATGTTTTTTCTCCAATAGTACCGATTCGGACTTATTTGATTCATATATCAATAATTATTTGAAGTTCAACAATTTTTGACAAAAAGCATAAACACGAGTTCAATTCCCAATTACAACAGCCCCTACTACAACTTGCCCAAACTTTGAATGGCACACAAAAGCACAGGGAAATTGGTCTTTTAAAATAAATGAACCATTTTTCCACATTACCTCATTTTTTTGTCAATCAATTTATATTACTACGAAGCAATTACTTTTTTATTCCGTCTTCTATGAAAGTTTTAATCTCCGTATGAGCAATCATTTTCTAATAGGGATATAATAGAAAGATTGTAGCATAAATAATGTGGATTAGTTGATCGGTTCATCACTATCCACGACTTCGGGAGACTTCTGCACATCACAACTTCGACTATAATGATGCTCATTTCGCTTCTTTTCATCTCGTGTCCTCACAATGAGATCAATAAACCCTCTTAAATTTATCCTGCCCAGGATAAATTCAGTCTTCCCTGGCCATATTTCTTGCCCAGGATAAATTCAATCTTCTCTCGCCTGTTACGAGATGGTCTAGCTTCATCATACTCGACAGTTACATCAACAATTTCAGCAGACAATTGTATCAAAAAGAAAATGCTTAAGAGAATAAATATTTTTCTCATGGAAAATAGAGCTATGGTAACACGAAGCAAATCTCCATTCTTGCTCTAGGGCACTTATTTACAATCACGGAACTATCTCTGCAACTAGTTTAATGGTTAAACGGTCAATGGTTTCTTAATCAAGTGAGGATTGAACTTTGAACCAGTTCTCCAAGGGCTCTACTAATCAGCTTATGACTTATTAAACTTAGAAATGGGAAGATAAAAATCCGTACCATTAAACTAAATGCAAACTTTTTTGTTCTGGATTGAACCTCCCATTGAACATTTGTTTGTTTTGAAAAACAAAAAGGGTTATTTCGAAATTCATTTGGATTTTTAACAGACAATAAAATCTGAACATAACGAAGCAGTCTATAATATCTGTCATTTAAAACCTGCTTTTTTCTGCCATTCAATGGAAAGCTCAAACGCCAGACTAAATCCGCAAATGGAGGGAGTTTATTGTTGGAAATGCCATTGTAATTGACTTTACTTGGTTTCTTCTCCATGCATTGCTGCATACTGCAGTTTTAATGCGTGACTCTAGTTGTAGCTGTCAGTGCAGTTTTGGCAATTTTTTTCAGCTTTTGCTGCTGTTGCAGTTATTAACTTTCTTCAGCTCTATGCTGATGTAGTTTTGTAAACATACTCATGTAGATGCTGCTAGCTGCTTTGCAACTGTTATTTGTAATTTTTTTCACAGCTTAATCTAATTTCAAAAAGTGGCGTTGCAGCCTTCTTTGTTTCTTGAGTTTCTAGTTGCTCTTAGGTCAATTGCAAGCTAATGAATGAAGAAAGAATGAACAAATTCTAACATGTAACGTATAAATTGTTAGGGTTTAATTTTTATGTTTTTTTTCTTTTCAGATAGATAGTAGGTTTGAGAGTGTTTGGGTTGCTATTCCTTTAGGCGGGCAAGATTTCAAAGTTCCTCATATTTGCTTGCTCCTTTCCCTATTGGGTGCTCTTATATAAGTAATGGTGTATAAAGATAGGACGTGGCTAATTTTCACATAAAATAATATTATGTATAGTTTTTTAAATTCACAAAATATAATAGATTTTTAGTGAAATTTTTACTAGCTAAATTTTCATGATCAGTAAAACCACAAAAAATTGAGTGAAAAAACATAGTTTTTTACAATGTCATTTTATGTAATATAGTATTTCATTTTACAATATTATTAATATATATCATTTTATAATATTTATTACTGATTCAAAATATATTCAAAGATTGAAGTTTCTAATTTTTAGAATAGTTTGTAATATGAATTCAAAAATCTAGTTATTTTTTTTATATTCATTATTGTGGAATCTGGAGGTGTCATTGTGGAAGCAAGACTACGGGGACTCGAACTCAAGACCATGGGGAGCATACCCATGCCTCAAGACCATGGGGAGCATACCCACACCACAACCGGGTGAGCTAGGGCCAAAACCCAAATCTAGTTAATTTAATCTTTAATATATTTTTAATAAGATTGTGTAAAATTTTGACATGTATTATTAATAGTTGTGATCATTTAATATCAATATATATATGATTTTATGATGTTTATATTACAAATTTATATATTAATTGAGAATCTTATCAAAATTAAATGCAATTGTTTTTAATTTTTAAGATATTTTTAATAATAGTCTTTAATATTTTTAAATATGAATTTAGAAACTTACTTGGATTGTAACATTAATTATCTTTTTCAAATTTAATATGTATGAATGATAAAACCAATAAATAAACTTAAATATAGAAGATTTATTCTTAATAAATTAAATACTTTTTTGCAATTTATACTTGGATTGTAACATTAATTATCTTTTTCAAATTTAATATGTATGAATGATAAAACCAATAAAGAAACTTAAATATAGAAGATTTATATTAAATTCTTAATAAATTAGATACTTTTTTGCAATTTATACTTGGATTGTAACATTAAATATCTTTTTCAAATTTAATATGTATGAATGATAAATCCAATAAAGAAACTTAAATATAGAAGATTTATATTAAATTCAAATTAAATATTTTTTTGCAATTTATATTTTTATTAAAACATCAAATAAAATGCATTGAAATGACCAAACCGTCATATGATTAGGTAGGGGCGACCATCAAATTCTATGCTAATGGAATCCTATTCCACAAACCCTCAACTTGGGACCTTTGGAAAATATGATGGGAACTACCCTCACACCTCTATGCTCTAATACCAAATGATGGCTTACCCCACACACATTTGCTAGGGCTTCAATCAATAACAAACTTCCACAGGCTTCCTGAACCTGAACACTAAATAACTATAAATAGTTTCTATAACAAAACATATTAGAGACAGGAACTATGAACAACTAAATTGATCAAGCATCACAACATTACATAAAGCCAGGAAACAACTTTGTCAATCATTAACACAGATAATGAACACCAGAGAGTTTGCTTTATTTCTGTAACTCATTAAAACAAAATTACACACATTGACAGATGCCAACATCCAAACAGTTAGGCCATAAACCTGATCGGCCAGACTCCCCTCTACATTCCACCTTGGTTCAGCAACTACCATGCACACATAACCATTCCCCCTCTTGGCACTTTAATCGCATCCATTTCCCAATTCCAACGTTTCCTTAGACAGAGGACTATACCATTGATACCTCCCCTCTTTCAACAACAACACTTTAGCTCCATGTTGTTCCGTGATCTTCAACCAGTCCACAGTTTCTCCTTCTTCTCACAATGGCTTTCCTCCTCACTTTTTAAGTTGCTGACAGAAAAATGGTTTCCAAGACAACCAAGGGACGTTCCTTTACCTCCCCCTTCCATCGTCCTCTCTTCTCTTTAACAAAATCTCAACCAATCGATATGTAAGCAGCCTTTCTTGTAACTGAAAACCAACGATCAGGTAAGCTCATAACTAGAAATCAATGAACATGTAAACTGCCTCCTTCATCTTGTCCAAGTGGCCACAGGTGTTGACGACCTGGACAATAAGAGGTTGACTACAAAAGACTTGTTTAACAACCAAAACTGGGACACAACTAATCTAAACAAAATATAGGAAGGCGATGCTCCTGCATCAGAATATAATAACGACATACTAAAAAGATGTTAGAGTGACATCTTGACTCCTGATTCCTTGTTGTCTCTTACAATGCCATTCTTTTGTACGTGTTTATCTAGATTGCTACAGTTGAGGGGACGGGTATCGATAGTCGTTATAGCTAACTTCGTGCATATTAAGTTTTTAAATGGTACATCGGATTTTGATGAATTTTTTTGGTTGTCTTTTTATGCGACTTAAGAGATTTTAGCTATCGTTTTGGCTTCTAGGTAGTAATGATGAACATTGTGGGATTTGTTATACACACAAGGGTAAAAAAGTGGTCATTTCGAGTTGATGTCCCATACATATTCCCTATTGCCCTTTACTTGTTCGCTTTGACCAACTCAAAATTTTCACATTTGATTCGATATTTATGCACAAATGCCCCAATAATTATGTGCTATTAGTACCAATATATCTGCACAATTGGTCTAATTAATAACTTTTTTCTAGCTATTGGGTATATCAATGGGCAACTATTGGTCCACTAGATGATTTTTTAGTGGGCTTTTAATTAGCGGAATTCAATGAATGATGATTGGAACATGGGCGGTAACTAAGCCCCTTCTCCTAGTATGCCTTTTCCTAGACCTTTGTCATTCAAACAAAGGATTTTGCTAATCACCATGGCCAATTGGGGTCGCCATTGATGAGCTCAGATTTGGATGTAAATGGTAGAAAACTTTCAAATGATACAACATGTGGGGGCTCGTGCGAGGGCTTTAACCGCTATAAACAACAAATAACTTTATCAATTTGGAGGATCTTTTTTCATTATCATCAATATACTCTAATTTTGCTTCAAGCGCTTATGTCCAACTATTGAATATAAGGATTAAACCCTATAGTTTTTGGGGATTAGTGGATGAAACCTCATTCATTTCTTAGACTTTAGAGGAAGAACACTCTTTGGTTCTTAAGAGCAACTTCATGTGAAGGTTGCATCTACACTTCAAGTTGGAGACTTCTAGTAGTTTAGGAGATTTCGACATTTTGGTATTTTTTAGAATATATTTGAATTGTTGGAAAAGCAATTCTTCACAATCATTTGCATTGAAATGCATTGAAATCGAGTAGTTAGTTCCAAACAATATTACATGTGTAAATTTATTATATATGTTGTATGTATTTCACATTTTTATTGTTTCGGTAATCTATTACCAAAATAAGGTATTTCAAATTTAGTATTTTATATAAATATTTTAGTTAAGAGTCATTACATGTTATCACAATTCAACAAGGTAGGTCCATCTCATAATTGGTATTATTTCTTTCATTCTCCCTCATAATGACCATGCTAGGAAAATGTTGTCTCAACCTTACAATTACATATTTATATTAAGTTTGCATTTGAGTATGGATTGGTCCATTTTTTTTCTCAAAGGTTATGGATTGGTTAAATATACACATTGGTAAACTTTCATTGCAAGATCATGTCTGAATTTGAAGTTATTAAAGTTTCTATTTTGAAAGTTTCAAAGTCCAGTTTGAAGGTTTTAGAGGCATTTTTTGGGGATTGGAAGTGGCATAGCGGGTCATAGCTTGTTAGAACACTTCACAATATTTTCAGTAGTACATACAATTCATTAATCAAACTCCTAAATCATAAGTTTTGGCCTCCAAAAGTTGGGTGACCTTAAATGGAAGATGCGAAATTGCTTTAAGACAAATGACATGTAAGGAGTTACACGTGTTGGTGTGTGTTTTGACCCATCATAGTGCATCTTTGGTTGGAGATAAGATTGGAAATCAATTTTGGGTGGCTTTAGCTCATGGTTTTGTAATACCATTCAAGGGTTTCATGTACAATATCTCCTAGAAATTAGGTTTTCGTATTCTGTTTAGAATTGACCAAGAGAGAGAGATTTTTGATACTCCATAATTAACAAAATCAAACCCTCATGAAGAATAGACAACTCTGAGTTCTTCTTATTATCTCTAATCCTAGACTCAAGAGAAGAAAGCAGATAAAATGGAAAGGAAACCGTGAGGAAACTGCTTGCTTATAACGAAAGTGATTGAGCAAAATGAAATGATACCCAAACAAAGAAGTGAACCTACCATCATGTGTATAATATCTCAAAATTACCTTGGTAGAGTTGGCCCAGATTAGTTTAATTGAGCTCTTAAAATATCCACCAAAGACGATTTTTACCAATTTATCTCTCTCAAGGTTTCTTGAAAATTTGTTCATTGTCACCTTTGAAGTCTTTCTATCTTAGAAAATCTTTCTGTCTTTCGTAGGCAACCCAAATTTTTTGCCAATAAAGTCCTCTGAAATCTCCAACTTCATGCCATAAACAGACACAATGTGGTTCTTCCAACCCTTAACAAAAGCCCTAGTAACATGTGGATCACAACCATGAAGCTTCTCTAAATACGAGGTGTAGACACATAAATTTGTCCACTTAATTAAATGAATATTTAATATTTATTTGATTATTTAACCATCAATCAATAATTAATTAAATGAATATTTAATTAATTCATCTTAACCCTCTTCTCCTATTAATTAAATAAATTATTCAATTTATTTGATTTAATTCACTTAACCAAATTCAGACCATTAATTAAATAAATAAATCATATTTGTTTAATTAAATCTTCTCTCACATTTAAATAAAATTTATATTTATTTAAATCCCCCAAAATCCCATCTCTCACATTTAAATCACCTTTATCCTCCACCCACTTGCATTTTCTGCAAGTTGCACAACTATTTTATTAAATCCTATTTATCCTCACCCACTTGAAACCTTTAATGGCTTCCTTTAAAGTCTTCAAACTTAATGGCTTCCTTCTAGAGTCTTCTCAAGCCTTTAATGATTTCCCTTAAAGTCTTCAAACTTAATGGCTTCCTTCTAGAGTCTCCTTAAGCCTTTAATGGTTTCCCTTAAAGTCTTCAAACTTAATGGCTTCTTTCTAGAGTCTCCTTAAGCCTTTAATGGTTTCCCTTAAAGTCTGAAAGCATTTAAATGCTTTATCTTCCTTTTTCTCATGTAAATAAATTAAGATTTATTTAAATTAAATTCAAAGTTCACATTCACATTTAAATAAATTAATATTTATTTAAATATCTATCCAAATGCAAATTACACCAATTAATTGAAATAAATAATTTTATTTTAATTGAAAATCCCAAAATTCCTCTCACTTGCATTCTCTTACAAAACCCACTTGCAATCCTAACCCCCTTCTAGATTGTTCTAACCCCTTCCTAATTAGCCTAATCCATCCCCTAAATATTATCACATTCCTAATCAACTTGGAGTCACTTCTCAAAGCCCTCAAAGTCTTTGAAAGACATTTAAGGCTTTAAGTCTTAAAATGGTTAACCTCTAAAGTCTTCCAAACCATTAAAGACTCTTACATGACCATTTATGGTTAAATCCACTTGCACCCATGGTTAGAGACTTTGACCCCTAACTCAACCCTCATGTAACCCATGTGTCTCCTCAAGCATTTATTGCTTTGACCATGGTTATCCTCACTAACTCTTGCACAAGAATTTATCCATTGGATAAAAGCATTATTATTTGAATAATGAATTTATTCACTCAATCCAACCTTAACCTTACCTCCCAAATTAACCCTCAGGTCATGTCAAGCATTTAATGCTTCTTCCCTCTCCTCTCAACCCATCTCATGTTGACACTTGTCATCTTGGGATTGGGTTGAAAGTCCTCACATGGATCATAAACCATTCAATCCCGACCCTTGTTGAGATTACTCAATCTCAACCATTCATTGCTCCATTTTACCTATAAATAGAGCTCACATTCCTCATTTTCAAATCCTCAAGCATTTAGCATTCTTAGCCATAATTCTAAAAACTTGTATGCATTTACATTATAGTCTTTTTAGAGAGAGCATTTAGCATAAATCACATATATTGTCGTTTTGGACTAAAATAAATCTTAGTTCATTTCATAGCATGTCTAATTAGTTTGTTTTACACTTCCATAGCATAGCTAAAACATTTCAATCTTGAACCTCCATAAGGCATTCATAGTGCCAAAAGATGTTGAGAGCTACACTAATTTGGAACTTGGAGAGGAGAGGAACAAGGGAGGAGGAGCTACAAGCATGGTGTAAGGCATTTGGAGATGTCTTCTTGCATTTATTTTCATAGTTAAATGCTTTATTGTGTTTTTAGTGTCTCTCTTGGTATGCCTGCTTAGAATAGTCTTTGGTTGATTAACACTAACTCTCTTTGTTTCTTGTGTTTTTAGTGTGTTGTCTCACCACAGGTTTTTCTAACCATCCTTTTTGCAGAACATCACGAGGTAACCCCTCCTCCCACCAATTTTTTTCATATTCGAGCATGACTCTGCATCCCCTCACAAGAAATCAATTCAATATGACTCCTATTACTACCTATGATGGAAGAGATTGTAGACTAGAGTAGCAAATTGAAGCAAAGCATATCCCACCACATATAGAGAAGAAAGGGGCCCAAAATGTTGCCCAAAATTTGTGTGGAAGTCACATGAAATGCCAACTATTAATCATAGCAATTAATGACATAACCACTTTAACAATACTGACTCTCATGATTAAAAACGACCTTAACCTCAAGGGGAAGGAGATCACAAAAATCCCATCTATTCTTCAAAGAATTAGAAATTCCGAGATTCACAAAATAATTAGCTAGCTTATTTCCTTCCCTATAAATAAGGGAGATATGACACTCTTCAAAGGACTTCAGAATAGAAATCGAACCCCTTATAATACTTTCAATAGTCTAGCTTAGGCTTTGAGGCAATTAATGATATTTAGAGAGTCATCCTCAATCCACAAATTCTCAAAACCATGAGACTAGACCAATTTCAATCCATTGTAGATAACATTTGCTTCAACAAAGTGGTTTGTCTAGGTACCCAAGGGGAGTGCCATTTTAGATTTTGTTGTCTTTTATTTTTTTGGATTTTTTTTTATGATTTTTCAATTTTTTTGTTGTTGCTATTTCTGGACTTTATTTTGTTGGAGCACCCAGGAAACAATTTGCAAACCAAATATTAAATGCACTATCAATATTATTAAATAATGCATAACTAATAACTAATAATGTAAATCTTGGTTACCTAAGTAAATAAAAGTGGGATTAAACCACATACACCAACACCCCCTTAAGTGCAACTTATGGAGATTATTATGTAATATGGGTCTTGAAAAGAATGCCATATTAGGCACTCATGTACAACTACATGCAATGCAATGCAATCTCTCACAAACAGAGAAAAGGAGAAAAACCCTATGGGAGAAAACTCCTCTCCAAAAGAGAGAACATGAAGGACAATAAAGCCTCCAAAATAATGTTCTAAAAACAAGAACATGAAGAACATCACTAAAGCATGAAG
This sequence comes from Cryptomeria japonica, assembly GCF_030272615.1. Taxonomy (NCBI): domain Eukaryota; kingdom Viridiplantae; phylum Streptophyta; class Pinopsida; order Cupressales; family Cupressaceae; genus Cryptomeria; species Cryptomeria japonica. The sequence goes on along the minus strand of NC_081405.1, from coordinate 708,462,550 downwards.
AAGCCACAAACAATTGTGGAAAGAAGATTGATGTGGTTTTGTAACTGAAGAACCTCCTCTAAAATAAGATGACAATCAAGATCAAGAGGACAACAACTGCATGAGTGCCCCAAACAACACTACTTGAACAATGATCAAATGACAACAATTGCAAAACATTTATCAATCCGATAAAAAATATAGATGGCACATGAATTTGCACGAGTGACCCCAATGAGACTACTCAACCAATGAAGTTGCATGAGTAATCTCATCATCACTACTCAACCACTAAAATTTGAAAATATAGGTGCAATAGTCTAAAGAACGATGATCAATTGAGGATAGAAGGTTGCCTCCACAAAATAGGAATGCAAGAATTCTCAACTCACTCCAATCAAAATTGAAGAAGCATTATAACAAACAATATAATACCTCACATAATGCTGACTAGGGAGAGGCATAATAGGTCCACAAAAACTATGTACCACCAAGTAATGCATGAAAGGGATGATAATCTAAAGTGACCATGATAGAGTACCCGCAACTCGAGAAAAGGGCATGCCACCATTTAGTCAAATCTCCAAACCAAGTGCCTGTAAATGTTATTGCAATTTCCAATTTAATGAACAAGTTATATGTTAGATAGTGTATTTTCAATTTTTGTATTATTACTATGACAATAATAATATCGTCTTTCTTTTCTGCAGGTCTGAAGGATGAACATGTATCGATTTCAATGTCATCCTTTTCTTTTGAATGATGTATATATAGCAAGGCAGCCACGATCAAGTGGCACCTTGATCGGACATGTCTTTTAGACATGTCTGACCAAGATGTCACTTGGTCGTGACTATCTACAGATTCACTTGGTGTTTATAATAACTAATCGATGTCAAAGCAAATGATAACAGAACGATATAAACACACCCGATAATGAATCGGTGTCAAAGCAAATGATAACATATTGATATAAACACACCCGATAATGAATTGGTGTCAAGGCAAATGATAACAGATCGATATAAACACACCAGATAATGAATTGGTGTTAAAGCAAACAAGCCCGATAACAAATAGCATTAATATGCCATCGGGTTAATACCCCGATAGTATATTAATGCTGATTCATAAATGAATCGACATTAATATGTTATCGGGTTACTAGCCCGATAGCATTTAGATCGACGCTTAACTATGTTAAGCAGGTCGTCGATCTAATCCATCTTTATCCAATATCAATATCATAATCAAGATCAATGTTACAGTCTGATAAACATATTCAGTTCGGAAAGCATAAATCAGATAATCTAATAGCATAGATGAGTAAACCAAAACAAAATAGAAGAAAATAGAGGAGATTAGGAAGGTCTTATCTTGCAGAAGCTACTAATGCATTAACAGTGCCTAGTCAACAAACTAAAGTCTCTGATGAAATGTTTTGAGAGTCGACTGAGTAGAAAACCTACAACTTGCAAATGAATGTGAATGCCAAGCAAAGCAAAAAATTGGCCCAAACATCCAAATGGCAGTTAATGAGAAGCTGCATCATCAAAACATGACACGAGGTCTACAAAGAACAAATGGAGATCTTGATAACAAAAAATTCCTGCTAATAAGGAGAAAGTCCTAACTAAACAAGGTATTGACAACATGTAGACCAACAAAAACAATGCCTATATAAAGCTGATTTAATCCAAAAGGATCCATTGTAGACTGATTGAGAATGTCACACCATCCAAAACAAAGAAGTGGACAGACAATAACAATCAGGATAATCTCCATTAAAGCCAATACATGGATCACGGGTACAACAAAGCTGACCAGAAGGGTTTATAGGCTGCCAAACATGAAATAAGATACCAATCTGCCAAGGAAATATAACTACATGATCTCATTGAATACACCGCCAAACATAACAATCAACCTCTCAAAATGCCAAGAGAGACGATATAATTAAAATGAATGTGGCAAGTTTGCATAGGAGTTGAAAGGAAAGCACAATCTGTCAAAACAAATCTGTGAAATCACAACGATAAAGGCATGGTTTGTTGGGTTTTGGCACAAACAAAAAACCATAAAGAAATGGACGTGATTAAATTGATTTTAAAATGGGGTTATAAAATTCGTGTTATTGACTTTTTTCAATTTTTTTCAAAAAATCAAAGCCGCAACTAACTTGCTGATCACGATCAGATCTGTAATTTTTGACAAATTTTGTGTTATTGACTTTTCATGCCGTTTGGAGCCAATTTAGCCACCTTAGGTATGAGAATTAGTGAAAACTCTTGGTTAGGAAGGGGTTGTCAGCTCTGATACCATGTTGGAGCACCCACAAAACATGTTGGAGCACCCACAAAATAATTTGCAAACCAAACATTAAATGTTCTATCAATATTATTAAATAATTCATAACTAATACCTAATAATGTAAATATCGTCTACCTAAGTAAACTTAAGTAAATGTAAGTGGGATTAAACCACAGACACCAACACATTTTTCTATTAGTACTCGATTTTTGATTTTCTACCTTTATTGTGCGTGTTGGAGTGTACTCTAAAAAAAGATCTAACATACTGATATTTTCCTAAAACATGTCTTAAAACTCTTTCTATGTCCTTATTAAGATAAAAATGAGAAGATAGAATGGATGTAATGGATTCGAATGACAATAATCTAAACTATCTAGGGTTGAAGGAAGTGGGGCTTGCCCCCAAGTGTAGGGTACTTGTAGACAACAAACTACATGACACTAGAAATTAGTTTTCATCGTGCTACTTTCTTAAGGTGTCATAAGAAGGGTTTTCACATTTGGATGAAATTATTTTACTTGTATTTTTTATATGATTTTTTTAATTTTCTGATATATCTATTTTTTTAATTTTTAATTTTGACATACTCTTCATAATAGTCCAACAATATCCTATTGTAAGTAGTTTCTATGCTACAACCATATTACTTATATGTTTCACAAATCTAGCTGGTTTCTTTTGAATTTAAATATCTCAACAAAGTATCAATATAACCCCTACAATAGAGGGTGAAATGGAATACACATTGGATGAAAGGATTTTGTTGATTTGGTAGAAGACTAGGAGGGATTATGTTGTCACGAAGATAAGTGATTATCTTGTATTTTTTTTTTAATTTCATAACTTTCTATCAAACTTTAGCTAAGATATTATATCGGATATGTTTCAAACTTGAACCTTGACTCTTTGCATTACCTAGGTCATATATGAGCACATTAATATGTCTACTTAGATGATATAATATATTTATATATGCTTAAAAGTAGACGTGTGATGTGATTAGATTGGATAGTTAGTACTATGTGTCATGTTTTCCATGCTAACTTGTTATGCAACATTTTGATCAAGCTAGCTGAAGCTGTTACTAAAGCCAATATTGTGTAGCTTCTTGTAGTAAAGACAAAACTTACGTTCAACCAATCAATAGGTGGTGTAATCAGCTTGAATTGTTAAAGAATGCTACTATGGAATTCTTCAATAACATGACCAACCTCCTATACAAGTGTTATTTAATGATCTATTATGTTGTAGGAAATGGACATTTATATTTTGATATGGTTATGAGGTTCCAGTCTTATTAGGACTCCTATATGTTTTATTCTTTCCTTGTTAATAAATCTCTTTCTATATCTGAGGAATGAGTGCTAGTTAGTTATATATTTAGTCATTAAATTGAGGACTATATATGAGTCCAAATGAACTTGCAAGGGGAATGCTTTTAAAATCTCTTCTTTTGTACAAGATTTATTGAACACACCCTAAGATCAAGAAGGGGGGTTGAATTAGTCTTGAACAAAACTTGAAACTTTATATCACAATTCAAATTCTCAAATCTTTACTTTGATCAATAATAATAAAGATAAAGAAATAAACACATATGCATAAGAGAACACCAAATTTACATGGAAAACCCAAGAAGCAAAAAACCACAGTGACAGTTAACTCACACTATATGCACAATATTACAATTTGTTTTAAGGTTCACTGCCTAAGGAATCTCACTACTCCCATAAATAAGTTGTAGCTAAGGTTAACTACCTCAAGGCAAGATACAAAGGACCTACTAAGAAAACACACTGTCTCTAAGTAGGATACATGAATATATGAGTTACAATGAATAAGCCTTTAACATCATTACATCCAACAATCTCCTTAGAATGTAGCCACTCTTGACACAATGCCTCAAGCAACCATTGACAATTCAATGCTATAACTTTCACTATCTCAAATTTGCATCTTCCTCAATCCTCATGTAAATCCAAACTCTTGCAACTGATTTGATCTTCTATATATATATACATGACCTCAAAACATTAATTAGGTCAACCATAGCAAGGGACAAGGAATGATCCTAGCAAGTTGGCCAAAATATAAATTTCAGTGAAAGAGGTCCAATATAGGTGTAGCGTCCTAAAATTGCGACACTTGCAATTTCGACTGCATTTCGGTCTTCACGATGGCGACGCAACACGCAACCTGAATGGAGACCCTGAAACTTGCTCACGACATTGAAAACTGCATTTTTCAAGCACCCTGGCCTGAACCTCCTTGCACCCTGCTGTCCCGGGAGGTGGGACCAGAACGCCCAGCGCCCTGGTCCCCAGGACCATGGCGCCCAGCGCCCTGGTCCCTGGGTCCTATTTTGGGCCCGGTCTCCTAAGGGGTCTCGGGTCTTTTTGTTTGCAAATTGGAAATTAACTTTCCTGGTCGGCCTAAGGTCGGGAAAATCAGTCTATCAGCCCTAAATGACAAGTATATAAACTACATTTTTCTCTCTCATTTGGCATGATGAAGAGGATATGTGTACAAAGCGTGGAAATTATACTCAAGCATTCAAGCATTCAAGCATTCCTTCTAAGTCTCCATTCAAGGCTAAGTGTTGCATTCAAGACAAGGATTCAACCATTGAAGAGGAGATCACATACTACATGCTACAACATACAACATACAACATACAACATACAACATACAACATCTAAACCTTCGCACATAAGGATACAAACATCCTTAGAACAAGGTATTAGTACTTGTTTTACATACATTTACATTTACAGCTCTTGCTCATTTCTTGGTTAATTCCAAAACTGGGGTTTGACCTAAAGGCAAACCCCTAATCCCTAACCCCCCAATCGTCTTCGCTTTTCTGTGTGTAGGTTGCAGGTACGCGGCTGAAATTGAAGATCTAGAATCCTTGTGCAGAGACGAACAGATTCCCCTTCGTTTCGCGGATTTTTCGGAGGACCGTGGCGCCGGGCGCCATCGTCCTGACAACTTTTGCTCAAATTTGCAGGACAGCGCCGTATCGACATTTTATTGCTAATTCCAGGTCCGCAGCTTCATCCTATAACCCGAACTCAGTTTATAAGCGAATCTTTATCACTTTCTATGCATTCCTAGCTCAATTCTTTATCAATATTCTTTACAAAAGAGGGTAGCCTTGCTGTCTTGACCCTTGAAATTCATTTAGCATCCAATCTTGCATTGCGTGGGATTGGATCTTGTGGGTTTCAACCCCTCTTTTGAATGTAAAGTCTCCCCCCTAAGTGAAAAACCATCGAATCCTAGCGAACCTCCCTTCTCTCTCCTCGGGGTCGGAAGAGGGGAGAGCAACTAGGGTTCGATCGCGATTTTTCCACTTTACATTTTGGTGAACCCGACGTGAACATCCTTTCTGATTTTTCATGCTTAGATCTGAAAAAATTGATTACATTTCCATGTTTGATCTTTTGCAAAATTTTAGAGGTGATTGCATAAAAACCCTAAATTTTCTTTTTAGTAATTAAACTTGTGAAATGTTCAATTGTTGATGCTTGTTTCAGATCTGCCCTTCTATTACAAATTATCAATTCATATCTATGCTTTAATTTTGAAAATTAAGTGGTTAAGTGTCAAAACCCTAATTTTTGAAACCCTCTTGATTCAACCTTTGTCCGACAATTTCACTGATCAAAACATCTCCAAATCAGCTGTAACTTTGGATTCCGCAATAAAATCACAATATCTTTCATCCCTGAAAATTTGGAAAAAAGTTGCGAGGACCGTGGCGCCGAGCGCCATCGTCCCCGACATTTTTTCCGAAATTTCGGGAGCGAGATCTTACTGTATTTTCCTGCTAAAATCCAGAATTTTGGCTGATTTTATCAATTTTAACACCTTCAAAATAACAGTCAAAGTTGGTCTTGTGATTGCTTGGATTAAGGCTTCTAAACATTTAAAAATCATTGAAATTGAAATTTTGTGTCAAAATTGTGTTCTTACTGTCCTAAATCTGAAAAGTGTGTTTGCATTCAGTAAAAATTTCAGTGCTTTATTCAAATTCTTGCATTTTGTGACTTTTGAAATTAAGTGCTTAATTACAACAACTTTGATTTCCGCTTTCAAAATTGAATTTCGCGTGAAATTGAGTCAATTTTCAAATTTCAAAATTTGCATTGCTCTTGACATTCCCTCTAAAATCATAAAATTTAAAATTTCAGTTTCCCTCTCTTTTTCAAAATTCAAATTTTGCATTTTTCGACAATCTGGGTAGGGTTCAATTTTGAGATTGCAACTTTAATTTGGCCTATCTACAGATCGTAAAATCACTCAATTTTTTCAGATTGGCTTTAAAATCATCATACCTTTCATCCCTGCAAATTTCAAAAAAAGTTGCAAGGACCGTGTTGCACTCCGAGCGCCACGGTCCCGGGCATTTTTTTTCGAAATTTCGGAGACTGTTGTGATTGCATTTAACAGCTTAAACCCAGAAGATTGGCTGATTTTACTGAAAATTGCTACCTCTAAATTCAAAATTTTCTCTCCTTTTCTAGTGCATGAGTTTTACAACAATAAGCCCTACTTACACTATTCCCGTTAGACGAAGCCGTAGAATTAAGTCTTTCCAAGGTTTAACTACTAAGGAGATGGAACCTAATTTGAATAGCCTTTTTAACGAGGACATGGGTAATTCCTCTAATCCTCCTAATGATGAAGAAGCTCTCCATGAGGTTTCTGAAGAACAACTTTCGAAATTGGATAACCAATTTGACGATTTTCGACAATGGATGTCTCAAGAATACCCTGATAGTCAAGCTCTTCCTTTAATTGAGGGTCTAAAACGTATGCTTCAAAGTGATAAGAATGGAATTGATATTTTACGTGGTATTGCACACATTGTGGATTCGAATGTGATGCCTATGAAAACTTGTGTTGAAAATTTGGGTTATAAACAACCTCCTACACAAGTCAATCATTCTATTCCTTTGACAACTCCTATTGCTAGCATACCTACCGTTACATCAAACATAATGACTACTTCTATACAAGATATTCCTCCTGTGATCACCAATCATGGGGGCAATCCTCCCTCTTCAATTAACCCTATTCCTTCATTTAATCCAACTTCTTCATTCATTCCTTCAATGAGTGTCCCTATTATATCTCCACAAATGAACATGACACAAGGGGGCAATTCATTTAATCATTCCATTCCTCCTTGTAGTGTTCCTCCTATCCAATCATCTCCTATGACTAATTATCATAGGGTCCCACCACCTTACTCTCTACCTTCTTTCAATAACATAACACCTCCATCTCAATCTAACACATCCAATATGAACTCTTCGACTGAAGCGACCATTAACAATCTTGCACAAACTGTCTCTTCTTTACAACAACAAATTGCCTCTATGAATCAATCTAAGTTTAGTGTGCCCACATTTGATGTTGCGAGCCCACTTTCTCTTGATATTGTTCGAGCTATCCCTCCTAAACATGTTGAAATCCCGCATTTGGAACTTTATAATGGTAAAGGAGATCCTCTAACACATGTTAAGACTTTTCAAACAATATGTACCGATTTTGCTTATGACCAAAGGTTGCTTGCAAAACTATTCACGAGAACATTAAGAGACAAAGCCCTACAATGGTATTGCTCGTTGCCTTCTTATTCTATTACTTCTTTCGAACAACTTGCAAATGCTTTCATTCAACAATTTCAAAACAATATAAGTCCTAAAGTTACTTTGATTGATTTAATGCATTGTAAACAAGGTGTTAAAGAAAAAGTGACTGATTTCATTGGTAGATATAAGCATTTGTATGCTCAAATTTCTTTTCCAGTGCCTGACAATGATATTCAAAGAATCTTTATTTCTAATTTACAAAAAGATATTCGAGACAAACTTCTGTTTTCTGAGTTTACTTCTTTCCAACAGTTGTGCGCCACTCTTCACAATTATCAACTGACTGTGAGTCAAATGGAACAATCACATCCTATGGCTCCGAGTGATAAGGGTGATAGCAGTCAACAACCATTTGGAAAGTTTAAACCGAACAGAGATTCCATCAAATTCAATGAAAACATCATCAACAACAATGTGAATGCAGCATCAGGTGTGCCTCCTATTTCTAAATTTTTCAAGAAAGAAAGAAAGTATACTCCTTTGAATGAATCATTGCATAGTATTATAAATAAGTTATTGGAACAAAATGTGCTTACTCTTCCTCCTATAAGGGAAATTGATCCTGCAAAGATTACTTCACCTTATTTTGATAACAAAGCCTTTTGTCAATTTCATCGTCAGCCTGGGCATGATACTGAAAAATGTTTTTCTTTAAAGGGTAAAATTCAAGATTTGATTGATAACAATACTATCTCTGTTTCTGGAGTGAATGATAAAGGCAACACATCTGTAGCTCCTCCTAACCAAAATCTTCAGATTTTCACTGATCCATTGCCTTCTCATACCTCTAATGCAATTGAGGCTAATGATTCCTCTCTCTCATTTGATGGTCTTGTGTCTATGACTCCGAATGTGATTAACTTTGTAGAGCAGCAAGAAATCCCTAAAGAACCTTCCATCACATTTGATTCTAGTGAAACCATTAGGGCACCTGATGGTCCTTTATACATAGTTGCAAAAGTTAAGAATACACCTTGCCGTGGAGTGCTTATTGATCCTTCGTGCATGGTTAATGTTATTACTGAAGAATTTCTTTTTACTTTGCAATTGAATCAAGTGATATATGACAAAACAGATGTGATTGTGAAATTATTTGATGCATTTTCTTCTCCTGCAATTGGTTCTATTACATTGCCTATTGAGGTCCATAACAAATCTCTTGATGTGAACTTTGCTATTATTCCATCTTCCGAACAATTTCGTGTGAAGCTTGGCTATCCTTGGCTATCTTCCATGAAAGCTATTGCTTCTCCTATTCATAAGTGTTTGAAATTTCCCCATAATGGTGAAGTTGTTACTGTCAATCATAGTCTCTTTAAACTAGCTGAAAGAACCTCTAGTGTTCCTATTGATTACTTTTGGCCTAAACAATTCCAATCTCTTCCTCCGCGAAGTGATCATCTTTTCAAATCTTATCAAAAGTGGAAAACAGATATGATCCTATCTCTAAGTGAACCTAGAGCACCTAAACTTGATATTCCTATCATTCTTGAGAAGGAAGTTCTTCCTTTGAAAGATAAAACTAATGTCTTTCCTCAAGAAGATTCTCAACCCATCCCTATGGATGTGACTATGTCTATACCTAATAAACTTCCTAAGAGTAGACCTATACCTCCTCGTCATGATGGACTTGGTCTTCTCCCTAAACCAAAAATTCCTCCTTTGTATGGAGCAGTTCCTCCTCCTTCTTTTTATAGAGAGAAGAGACCTTCTTCTTCTCCTATTATCCAGCCTAAGAGACCACAACCTAAACACCCAAGTGCTAAGGATGAGAACATTCCTCCTCCTCAATCTTCTCCACTTCCTACTAAGACTAGACGAAATCGTTCTGCACGTGAACGCCGACGAAAGCGTCGTCTTAGGGCTCAAGCAGCCGCTTCTCAAACTTTGCCATCTCCAAAAACACCTTCAACAAGCATTATTCCATTTTCTCCTCAGCCGGACATTGAGCCTAAATCTCCTAAACATAAGATGCATGATGGTCTTGATCTGGTGCGAGTTAAAGATCCTATTTTTATAAATCTTGATGATGATATGGATGAAAATGTTATTCATGATGAAAATGTTACTCCTCTTGCTTCTGATAGTGAATATGAACTTGTTGATGTCGATAACCATTTATCTAATGAATTTTCTAAAGCACTTATCCTAGCTCCTAGACAAGAACAATGTGGCTCGAAACATGAACATAGCCCTTGTTTGGATCTTGTGATAGCTCCATCTGCTGTGTTGGATGTTCCTCCTCTGGCGTGTTCCCTGCCTTCCCGAAACATTGATCAGCAAGATCGAGGGGTAGATGACATGCTAGACTAGTTACATTAGCATAGCAGATTCTCTCCTCCTCTCTTGTGTTACTTCTTCTATATGTTATTCTCGTTCTTCTATTTGTTGTCCTTAGTGTTGTCTACTTGAGGACGATGCAAAGCATTGAGATCTCTCGATCTCTCTCATGTTGACTCAAAAGACACATGTGTTCCCTTCTTCTAGGTGACCTTCCTTGATTGGGGAATTAAGAACAATTATGCATACATACATATGATATATATACATGAATTATCATACAGCATACTGACCCCAAGGAAAGCGAAGTCACCTTGTGCTTTGTGTTTTGTGTCTATTATCCTTGGGTTTATCTCACACTTGGGGGCTAAATCCTTGTGATAACGTGCTCCTTTCCTTTCTCATTTCTTATGTGTATCACTACGTTAAAACAATCACCCCCGGTGAGGCGTGTGCGATCGCTTTAACGTAGGGGGGCATACATCCCGTTCATATCTTTTCAAGATACTTGAAAATTTCTTGGCAAATTTAGCCTTGCCTTGAAATTTTTTGATATCTTTCTTGCATGACTCATAGTGAGGGAGCCTTACTACTGACAGTCATGGTTCTCCTTCGTGATCTTCCCTTTTACTTTGTCAATCGAAGTCGTAAGATCCTTAGTCCACTGGGGGCTTGGTGTGTCTTGCCTCCTTGACGTGGTGAAAGTCTTTCAATGTTGTTTCCTTGTACTTTACCGGAAGTATGAGCATACATACTCCCGCTAAAGTGGGGGCTAAATGTAGCGTCCTAAAATTGTGACACTTGCAATTTCGACTGCATTTCGGTCTTCACGATGGCGACGCAACACGCAACCTGAATGGAGACCCTGAAACTTGCTCACGACACTGAAAACTGCATTTTTCAAGCACCTTGGCCTGAACCTCCTTGCACCCTGCTGTCCCGGGAGGTGGGACCAGAACGCCCAGCGCCCTGGTCCCCAGGACCATGGCGCCCAGCGCCCTGGTCCCCAGGACCATGGCGCCCAGCGCCCTGGTCCCCAGGACCATGGCGCCCAGCGCCCTGGTCCTTCAGGACTAGGGTGCCCAGCGCCCTAGTCCCCAGGACCATGGCGCCCAACGCCCTAGTCCCTGGGTCCTATTTTGGGCCCGGTCTCCTAAGGGGTCTCGGGTCTTTTTGTTTGCAAATTGGAAATTAACTTTCCTGGTCGGCCTAAGGTCGGGAAAATCAGTCTATCAGCCCTAAATGACAAGTATATAAACTACATTTTTCTCTCTCATTTGGCATGATGAAGAGGATATGTGTACAAAGCATGGAAATTATACTCAAGCATTCAAGCATTCAAGCATTCCTTCTAAGTCTCCATTCAAGGCTAAGTGTTGCATTCAAGACAAGGATTCAACCATTGAAGAGGAGATCACATACTACATGCTACAACATACAACATACAACATACAACATACAACATCTAAACCTTCACACATAAGGATACAAACATCCTTAGAACAAGGTATTAGTACTTGTTTTACATACATTTACATTTACAGCTCTTGCTCATTTCTTGGTTAATTCCAAAATTGGGGTTTGACCTAAAGGCAAACCCCTAATCCCTAACCCCCCAATCGTCTTCACTTTTCTGTGTGTAGGTTGCAGGTATGCGGTTGAAATTGAAGATCTGGAATCCTTGTGCAGAGACGAACAGATCCCCCTTCGTTTCGCGGATTTTTTGGAGGACCGTGGCGTCGGGTGCCATCGTCCTGACAACTTTTGCTTAAATTTGCAGGACAGCGCTGTATCGACATTTTACTGCTAATTCCAGGTCCGCAGCTTCATCCTATAACCCGAACTCAGTTTATAAGCGAATCTTTATCACTTTCTATGCATTCCTAGCTCAATTCCTTTATCAATATTCTTTACAAAAGAGGGTAGCCTTGCTGTCTTGACCCTTGAAATTCATTTAGCATCCAATCTTGCATTGCGTGGGATTGGATCTTGTGGGTTTCAACCCCTCTTTTGAATGTAAAGTCTCCCCCCTAAGTGAAAACCATCGAATCCTAGCGAACCTCCCTTCTCTCTCCTCGGAGTTGGAAGAGGGGAGAGCAACTAGGGTTCGATCGCGATTTTTCGCTTTACAATAGGATATAGAGAGGACCTAAAAACATCTTATTACATCTTTCCATGCAACCCCAGTCAACAGAGATGTTGGCACACATCCTCCCAAGTCAACAATGGGGTAACGTGTAGATAAAGGGTGTAGGACATAACTAGTTGACCCAAAATTATAACCTCCAAATGAATTCACTTAATGCAGATCCCCACGAGGCATGGTAGGACCCAGATACATCTCATCACAATCTCCAATGCTGTCGTAGACCCCCATATTACAAGTCACCTTGAAAACCAACACCAGGCAGTATGCGACACCAAAAAGATAAATATTGTCATGCATATCACATAGAGACAGTCCTCAAACATCCAACAATACTTATAGCTACTTATATCACACTTACATATTGACACAAGTTGGAAGAACTAAACTGATATAGAGCTCTTCATACCTGAAGGGCTAGGAAACACAATCATAAGATAAAACATTGAAAAACATACTTGTGGAATATTTCATCACTTGAAATATGAAAAGAGACACTACACAGACATTATAAGAACACCCACCAATTTGCAGCAACAAAAACACCAAGACAGAGAAATGTTGAGCATTTTCTAGAGCGGTCCTAACAAGCCACCAAACTACCAACACACTGTATTTACTAGAAACATTAGCTACACTACTAGGGACCTAAAAATATAGGAAAACATCCACAACATATAGATATTAAATCTAGAAATGCAAGACCAAAGCATCAAACATTGAGAAATCCAAAGCATTCTCCCAAACTCTCTTCACAACATAATTTCTTGCATATTCACACTTCATCAATCTTCAACAACTAAAACATCATTGTAGCACTTTTTGATCATTCAAGAGTAGAAAGAGAGATGAAACAATAGCTTGTAGAAACTACAATAACATCAACACCATCAACAAAATATCCACTTTACCATCATGCTTCTAATTCTCATCTTAATACTTCTAATCCTCAACTTAACACTTCTAATCCTCATCTAAATATGATATCATTATAATAACAAATCAACTATCCACTCATGAGCATTAGCACCATCACTATTTTTCAACACATCAACATCATACTAAGTATAGACATCAACACCAAGAGGGTGGACATTCAACCATGAATATCCTTATACTTCAACAACATTAAATTAGAAACACTTTTTTAGTCTGTGAGTTTAACATTAATATTTCATGTTTTTCAAACAAAAGGATTAAAATGAACCTCATAGTCTTTTTGGTGCAACTAAAATAAACTTCATTTTTACTTTGATGCTTAAAACAAACTTAATCTTTCATGTTTTTCAAACAAAAGGATTAAAATGAACCTCATAGTCTTTTTGGTGCAACTAAAATAAATCTCATTTTCACTTTTTAGTACTTAAAACAAACTTCATCTTTCTTATTTTCAGGCAAAGGGATTAAAAATCAACTTCATTCTTTTGGTGCACTTAAAATCCACTCCATTTTTCAGTTTGGTGCATAAAAAGAACCTCACATCTACATTTTTTGTTACAAAGGCTATACGATTTCATTTTGTTGACCAGGTTTATTTTTAGTTTGCCAAGTGTCCAAAATAGTTTTTATCCTGGCTAAAAAGAACACCATATCTGTTGGAGCAACATCTCCAAGTAGCAAATCACATTGAAATAAAAAGTTTAAAAAGAACAAGTGTCTTTTGTGTTTGGCATGCTTGTGCAAATCTGTAGAGTGGTCCCAATTCTAACACACACTATCCTCTCCCTTGGCTCTCGTGGTCCTAGGTGCAAGAGAAAAGTGTTAGTAACGCTCTAAATTTTCTATTTTTAAGAGAGGCTTGCTAAGCGACACATCACTCTTGGGACGACCTTGCGCAGTAACTCCTTCGAGCCGCTATAGAAATCAGGTGAGAGCGAAAGCTGTAGCCTTGGGTGTAGTTGTTCCTACAGTGTAACTTCCCGAAATGACATATGGGCCCTGCCATGAGTTACAACGATCTTAAGTGAGTCACTGCAGAATGAACTTACACCCAAAGACATCGAACATTACTAGACACCTCTTATTCTAGAAGCCCACCTGTTTTATTGATCGAGGATATTTGTGAAAAGTTCAGTGCAAGAGCATATATGGTTTTGCTCCCAAGATACTCACCATACATATTTCCTTGAGTAGAAACAGGGCTTTTTGAAAGGCTACTTGTAGCTTGATGAAAGTGGTGACTCCCCCATCATAGGGATCACCTATCTGTTATGCTCGCGCAAGACTTAGTATATCACATCCTTACCTGCCATAACGAGATACATAAGGTATGTAGTACCAAAGTCAAAGAAATATCAAGATGTGGTTTGAAAATATCGTAACTAGCCTTTACCTTAGGGATAAAAAGCGTTTGAGTTGTCTTCGTCTTGTTTCAGACCAGTAAAAATTTGGGCTGACTTTAGGCTTGGGAACATACATACATTTATAAGGGTCAAAAAGTTCATGTTTGGGTTGATTTAGACCCACACCTATTGTGCCTTTATTGAAAAGGGGCAAGACTATGTGCTTGTGTGATTCTTGTCAAAGAATTCAAAACAATTGAAACAAAGTATCCATCCAATAAATCTACATCAACATTGATCATTTGTATGACCATCACTCATATCTTGAGAAAAAAGAAGTCTACACCAAAAGACCAAGTTAAAGAAGAGACAACTTGGTTCAAGGGCCCTTATCAAGAAAAGGAGATTTCTATATCAATAGACAACTCTTTCTCTGACATATAGTATTATTGCATTATATGCGCTTGTACCTTTAGGGAAAATCCAACGAATTTGACAAAGAGCCTTTGAGCAATAGAGCTTTCACTCAGTATAGAGCTTTTGATTATCGCAATAACAAAAGGGGCAAGATCAATCCTTCTTTCTTTCCTAAAATTTGTATCACATACAACGAAGTTCGAAAGGAAACACCAACCCCTGTAAGAAAGGAATAAGTAGAAACCCCCTTCATAATGGAAGAGTTTTATTGAGAGACATATCCTATCCACTTTCACATCCAAACGTCACAAATTCACTCAACTCTCAACACAAAGAGGTCTTTTCCTTTCAGATATTGCTTAAACAAACCAACAAATCACTTTTAAGGTGTCTCTACATCTAGGATCAAACATCCTAAGAGACATTTCTACACATCTAGATAGGTTAAAACTAGTTTATGAGTGCATCCTCTCATTACTAGGTAGATTGGATTATAACACATCTCAAACCTTGATATACCTCATCACCTCAAATTGTTGAAAAACACAAAAGCAATTCAAAAAGAACTCTGTTGACATCCAACCTTTAGTATTAGAGATCTATCTTCCACCAAACATCTCAAAAAACTTGTCTTCCATCAACCATTTCATCACACTCTTACCATTTTAGAATCTTGGAAGACCACCTCATAGTCATTTTTCACAAACATCAAACTTTTAAACCTTGGCTCAAACAAGATCAATGAAAAATCGACAACCAGAAATTGAAGAGGAGGACAAAAACCTCAACGATTTTCATGAGGCCTTTGGAGGAGGCACTAATGATGAAGATCCCAGCACTCCAACTCCAAAAGAACTAGAAAGAGCACAACATATTCCAAAATTCAACAGATTCTTTGATGAAATTCTTAGAAACAATTCCAATGCTCATTTCTTGAGACTCACTCAAGAGGATGCCAAGCTTCCCTCCAATTTTGATACAACACAATTACGACAAACATCCGAGCAACATAGCCATCACGATGGTGGAGGAGGTAGAGATTACTTCCGCTATGGCCCTAATCATCAAGGGAATCCTCCACCTTCACCTCCTTCAGAAATAGACATGTTGAGGCAACAAGTAGAAAATCTCGCCCAACAACTAAAAAGTGGTGTGAAGACCAATCGATTCTCATTTAACGACATTTATCCATATCCATTTGATAGGAACATGCTTATGCCACCTTTTCCACAAGGGTTCGAAACACGCAAATTTGAAAAATATAGAGGCAAAGGAGATCCTAGGAACCATGTGCGAGAATTTCACCCTGCTTGCTTAGAGGTGGTCTATGAGGACACACATCTAATGCACCTCTTTCCTCAAAGTTTGGGAGGCACAACCACACAATGGTTTTCATGACTGCCGGGTGGTATAGAACATTTGGAAAACTGGTCCAAAAATTTATTGCTCATTATGCACACAACATAGAACATAACGTCACCATGGCAGATTTGTGCAACACAAAACAAAAACCAGGGGAGTTCTCAACTTTCCTACAACGGTGGAGACAACTGTCTAACAGATTCTCCCTTCATTTACCTGAGCAAGAATTAGTCAAAATTTTCATTTCCAACTTAAATGATGAAATGAAATTTTATTTGGACATGAAGGGCATATAATCCTTTGAAGAAACGACAACTCAAGGGCTCAAATGTAAAAGAGACATCATAAAAAAGGGACTTATCAAAATTTATAATGAAAACAAAGATGGTCCTCGTCCACATTATAATAGCGAATTTTTTTTTTTTTGGAACAAAAACAAGAATGTTTTCAATGACGGGATAGTGGACACAAGAACAGTGAAAATTGCACAATCCATGGTTAGGTTTGCAAGACAAAATCCCCCTGCTAACAATAGCACCAACAATAATCCATAAAATCAAGGTTGCAATACACAACAAGAGGAACCAAAACAAAAACATCAAAACTAGAAGCCAAAACACACATATACGCCCTTAGGGGATGATGGTATGATGAAATAATGAAATAATAAGTATTCGGTAGATACTGAGAGGGGTGGGGGGGGGGGGGTTGAATCAATATACTGAAAAACTGATACAAACTTCCCAAACTCAAATTCAATCACATAAAGTAAACTTTCACTATCAAGGTCAATACTCATAAGAATACTCAACATCAACTGGTTAACTGTTATAACAACTTAATAGTAAACAACTTCAATATTGTAAACATCAAAATGCTTAATCATATATCAACACACTCCATCTCTTAATGCTTCTAGTTATCATGCCTTATCAGAAGTTAATCAAACCAACAAATAAGATCATAACCACAAAAACATTCACCACTTGACACAAATGTTTATATGTGGAAAACCCAAATAGGTAAAAACCACAGTGAGATGAGACTCACAAGGATAGCTATCTGAACTCTTCTGAAGTTCGCCTTGTTAGGAGCCAAGCCTGTTAAAGCTTTTACAATAAGTCATGTTAAGAACTGATCCTGTTAGGAATCACCCGGTTAAGGGATTTACAAAATGCCTTGATGAAAAGAAAAATACCCTATTAGGAGTAACCTCGGTAGAGGGTTTGAGAATCCAAGCTAATGGACCACCTTGTTAGAGGATTTAAGAAGTAACCAAGCTTGTTAGAGCTTACCCAGTTAGGGGATTTCACTTCTGTTGTAATTGTTAGAAAATAACAGGTTTTCTTGATTTGTCTGAATAACACTACATTTGCTTGATCAGATCCTTTTAAACTTCAATCTGCTTTTACACAAATTGCAGATCCATTCTGCGGTTAGGCAACCACACACTCAACTGATTGCTTTATTGGTTTTTGATATAACAATTTTAGGTTCCAAAAGCAAAATGCAAGGATCTTCATCCTTTTTCTTTGAACTAGTTCCATATGAGACTTCAGGACATTCATCTACTTGAACATCAACACTCACAACAATTCTCTGTGTTCGGTTGTTGAAGCATTTATAGGCCTTACTCTTGGTGGAATAGCCAAGAAATATGCCTTCATCACTCTTTGCTTCAAACTTGCTTATGTAATCACCTCTTTTAATAAAACATTTTCTACCAAATATCTTAATATAGCTAACATCAAGTGATCTCCGATATGAATATTCATAAGGGCTCTTGTCCTTACCTCTTTTCACCATAACTTGGTTCATTGTGTAGACAACTATTCTTACAAATTCTTTCCAAAATATTTTCGCTACACCTCCTTGTATCAACATTATTCTAGCAGCTTCAACCACTGACCGATTGTTCCTCTCCATGATACCATTTTGCTGTGGTGTCCTTGGTGCAGAAAGCTGCCGCTTGATACCATTCTCATCACAGTACTTAGTAAATTCCTCAGAAGTAAATTCACCACCTTGATCTGTTCTCAGACATTTTATCTTTTTGCCACTCTCTTTCTCAGCTAAGGCCCTAAATGCCTTGAACTTACCAAAAGCTTCATTATTATCTTTCAAGAATGTGAGCCACATGATCCTTGAACAATCATTAGTGAAAGTCATGAAATATCTATCACCTTGAATGCTTCTTGTTCTTATTGGTCCACATAGATTTGTATGAAGCAAATATAACAAGTGCTCTGCTGAGAAGAACTTGATCTTGAAAGTTGAAGAAGTCATCTTTCCTAACTGACATTCTTTACAAAGAGCATTAATCGGTTTGTCTAGCTGAGGTAGACCTCTTACTATCTTGGACTTGCTCATTTTAACAATGTTATCAAAATTTATATGACAAAATCTCCTATCCCAAAGACAACTATCATCTATCTTTGCAATAGATCAGTTGCTAACTTTAGGATTAAGATGAAATAGATTACCTTTGGTTTTTTTCCCGGTTGCAATCAATTCACCTTTGTTGTCAAAGATTTTGCACATACCATTTCTAAACTCCAATGGTTATCCTCTGTCATTAAGTTGTGCCACACTCAGAAGATTATGCTTTAGACCTTCAACCCAATAGACATCATTAGTACTGGTCTTCCCATTAAGAGAAATAACTCCGTTACCTTTAACCATACAAGGTGAGTCATTGCCAAATTTGACAACACCGCCATCAAATTCCTTCAAGGAAAGAAATTTTCTCCGATCACTAGTCATGCGATGTGAACAACCACTATCAATGATCCAATCATCAGAGTTATCCATCCCGGACACCAATGCCTTCTGATCTAATATCTCTTCCTTAATAGCTACAAACACAATATCTCCACTAGCATCATCATCAAATTCTTCATCAGTAATACCACTGTCAATCACTATAAGACAATCTCTCTTTCCTTTGCCCTTATAATTCTTGAATTTGTCTCTCTTGTGTTCATTTTCACCATTAGGATAGTTAGCTGCTATATGACCAATCTTGTTGCATGTAAAACATTTTAAAGGTAGTTTACCTCTATATTTACTAGTGTCTCTAGGTAGTCATTTTGCCAACAAAGCTTCAAGCTCTAGTAGGCTATCTTCATCATCACCATCTCTACTGGATCTAGATTCATAATCATGACAAGTATCTCTACTTTTTCTCATTGATGGGTTAGAGACAGATGCTCTGAATGCAGATTTCGATTTTTATACACTACCATCATAACCATTTAATTGAAAAGCAGTAAGTTTGTCAATGATAGAGTCAAGAGTTACCTTAGTTTTGTTAATGGACTTCAACTCCTAAATAGATGCAACTCAGATAGCATAGACCGATAGCAGGGTTCTCAATACCTTACTGATCACTGTGGCATCTTCCGCTTTCCCTCCTGCACTCTTTATTTCACCAACTATCTCTTTTATCCTTTGACCATACTGCTGGATATTCTCACCTTCAGACATTCTCATGTCATCAAAATCTCCTCTTAGGCTCTCCTCTTTAGCAATCTTAACATGTTCATCATCGCTATAAACCTCTTCAAGTTTTTTTCATACTTAATATGCAGTTTCAAGACCATCAACATCTACGTATTCAACATCAGACAGGAAACTGATAATAGCCTCCAATGCTTGATGATTTTCTTGCTGTTATTTCTTCTGGTCATCAATCAAAGTTCCAGTAGGTGCAATATACATAGTTTCTACATGATCCCACTACTGACTTCCTAGACTCTTAATGTAAATCTTCTCTTTGTCGCTTTATATCCTATAGTTATCTTTGTTGAACTTCAGACTTTCCTTCTTCATCATGATCTACAAGATATTTTCCTCAAGTTGTTAGGCTTTTAGGTTAAAGAGGACCCGTGATGCTCTGATACTAATTGATGATATGATGAAAGAATAAGTATCCAATAGAAAATTGAGAGGGGGGGCGGTGAATCAATATACTGAAAAATTGATACAAACTTCCCAAACTCAAATTCAATCACACAAATTAAACTTTCACTATCAAGATCAATACTCATAAGAATACTCAACATCAACCGGTTAACTATTATAACAACTTAATAGTAAACAACTTCAATCTTGTAAACATCAAAATGCTTAATAATCTATCAACACACTCCATCTCTTAATGCTTCTAGTTATCATGCCTTATCAGAAGTTAATCAAATCAACAAATAAGATCATAACCATAAAAACATTCACCACTTGACACAAATGTTTATACGTGGAAAATACAAATAGGTAAAAACCACGGTGAGATGAGACTCACAAGGATAGCTATTTGAAATCTTCTTAAGTTCACCTTGTTAGGAGCCAAGCCTATTAAAGATTTTACAATAAGTCCTGTTAAGAACTAATCTTGTTAGGAATCACCCGGTTAAGGGATTTACAAAATGCCTTGATGAAAAGAAAAATACCCTGTTAGGAGTAACCTCAAGAGAGGGTTTGAGAATCCAAGCTAATGGACCACCTTGTTAGAGCATTTAAGAAGTAACCAAGCTTGTTAGAGCTTACCCGGTTAGGGGATTTCACTTCTGCTGTAATTGTTAGAAAACAACAGGTTTTCTTGATCTGTCTGAGTAGCACTACATTTGCTTGATCAGATTCTTTTAAGCTTCAATCTGATTTTATACAAACTGTAGATCCATTCTCCAGTTAGGCAACCACACACTCAACTGATTTCAGCACACACTTTTCCAACAACTTCATCGACCTTAAATACGAATCAATTAGGTCGGTAACACAACAAAAACCTAATTCTCTCATAGAGATTACAAACAAATTGGTTCAAGTGTGACCATTGGATTTACATAGCAATCAATACACATTCTTCAAGAAAATTCCAACCACTCCATGACCACTGCTTCATCGAACTTTGTAAGTCATCACACACTGTGCATTAGATGCAATCCACTTTGCTCATTCCCTAGACAATCAAACAAATGAACAAACATGCCAAAACAATCTAAACTTATCCTCATACAATGATTACACGTGTTGACATGATTATCTCTCATCATTAGATCTTAAACCAACAAACTTGATCGGTTAGGGTTTAACAAAAACCAACTGGTAGGGTTTATGGGTTACATTGCATAAAAAGGGTTTAACCTTGTACATCGGTTTACCGGTTCAACTCACAAACTAACATACCGATTTGCAACATCTTCCTCAAAGCTCTTCCTATCACTTACAAGCCAATATCAATAACAACAACAATATCAACAATATCATAGATACCATTACCGGTTCAATTGACATCAATGACAACAGAACATATCTTAATACAATCTTTATGCAAATGCCAATAGGGGAACCTATCGAAATGATCTTACGCCAATTAATATCCTCCAATCTTGTGACCTTACCAAAAACATCCAATTATGAGCCTCAAGTCAAGCATCCATGGTGGAGAGATCATGAACATTGTGACTTTCACCAAGGAAGAGGGCATAAAAAAACAATTTCCATCGACTAAAAATTCTTGTTTAGGATCTTATCGATAGAGGAGAAATGAAAATTGAGAGATATGACTCAAAAACATCCAATGATGATCACTTAATGTTCAAAAATCCACTTCCATCACATGATCAAAGGGGTCCTTCCACCTCAGGGAGAAACACAGATACCACAACCAATTACACACAAGCCGCATACAATTATATTGTGAATCACCTTTATGATGCAGATGAATAAGTTTCAACTCTAACCATAAAAGATCAAAATCCTACATGCAACGTTGTTATGCGCTGTAGCAAGATTACTATTCGAGGGGCACCAATAGGAATGACACCTCTCCCCAAACAATATAATCTTGTAGATCAATTGGATAAGATGCCAAGCCTCATCTCCATATTAGAGCTTTTAAGCTTATCCCACTCACATAAAACAATATTGGACCAAGCTCTCCAAGAAGCGTCCATCCCCACCAACATCAACATAGATCAATTTCGGGCCATGGTTCGTATTCTAAAGTCATCACCATGTCTCATTTTTACTGAAAGTGACAACACATCCTTCCAACAACCCCATGATGCCTCCCTCCATATTGAAGGGTTCATAAACCATCATAGAATCAAGCGAGTCTTGATTGAAAATGGAGCTAGCTTAAACATATGCACCTTGTAGTTAGTAACAACATTGGGTTATGCAATAGAATCAGTGGATGTCAGTAAGAAGATAACTATCAAAGCATATGATGATGCAGAACGTTCTTCTAGAGGAGCTGTTACATTACTCATCAGGGTTGGGCTAGTGGTGAAACATATAATTTTCCAAGTTCTAGACCTTCCTTTGCCATACAATCTCTTGTTAGGAAGACCTTGGATACATGCCATGCAAGCGGTCCCATCCACCTATCACCAATGTATCAAGTTTCGACATAATGGGGTAGAAATTACAATCCTTGGTGATGCTAATCCATTTTCCTGTTATAATAATATTCACCATCAGCCAAACATCATTGTACCTAACAATAGGGAAGTTATCCTTTCCTCATCATATGTTAATCCAACCTCTCTTTCCATTTTAACAAACCATACACCAAAACAAGAGAAATTAAAAATGAAAATGGATGAGGAAGGTCTCGCTGAATATAATCTTAGCCAACTCTTTTGTGTTGGGTAGTTACTCACATCCCCTAAGACTCACGACAAACCCCAAGGTTTACTTCAATCACCACCGACCAAAAGAAATTGCACTTTGGCACAATTAACCCTGGTAAAAGTCAAGAGGAGGAAACCATGGATGAATACTTGGTATAATGGATCTACATAGATCCTCTCAACAAAGAAAGCCTGAAGGGTAAGCTCCCCACTGACAAATATGGCAAAGGCTTCACTATAATGCAAAGAATGGGCTATGATGGCCATAGTGCTTTGGGACCTTGCAAGCAAGGACAAAAATAGCCCTTACAACCTGAGTTGAAACCAAGAGATACAACTATAGTAGGTTTTCAAAGAGAATCTCTTCTTAAGCTTCAATTAAAAGGAAAACCCAACAAACCAAGGATGCAATCCTTGAATATATCTGAAACCTTAATAGCACCAACAATCCCACCTCCAAAAGTACATAAGATAGTAAATAATGCACTATTCAATTCAAATGACATCACATCTTGGTACAATAATCATATGCTAGAGTGTGATTCTGAGATAGACTCACATGAGTGGGAATGAGATTCAGTGCATTTAAATACTTTAGATAAGGAGGAAACATCACCTCCCCCACCTGGCAAGGATATACCAGTTTATGGAGAAGCATGGATTAAAACATTTTGGGTTCCTAAGCTAGAAGAAACTTCCACAGGCCCTACGTCAAATCTTGCACCTGAATCTGACAAGGAGAGTACCATCGATGAACTTCATGCCTCCATATTAACCCTCACTGATGCATCCTACAAACTCAACTTAATCGACGAAGTAATGCCTATCATTCATCCCAAACTCATGGAACCAGCCAAATCCCCCATGCCTTGACCATTTCCAAAATGATGAGGTACTCATAGACTTTCTATAATTACGGGATAACATACCAAGTGAAGATCATAAAGCTGGGTTTGCCATTGAACTTAACAGCGCAATATACTTTGGGGCAGATGCCAAATCTTTCAGCTATAAAAATATTACAATAAAGCATGGATCTTCTAGTGAAAACCATAGTGGCACTTTTTGATCCCAAAAGAGTAAAAACAAAGAGCGTATCTAAAGGTGAAAACCTCTTTGAGGTGCCCAAGGATGAAAGGTTTGACATCCTCCCCTTTAGTACAAATCAGGAGAGATCAACCATCCTAATAGAAGAAACAAAAGAATTCAATGTGGGGATCCCTGAGACTCCTCACAAAATACATTTGGCATCTCTATTAACTCCTGAAGAAGAGCCAAAATTTGTGGAATTCTTCCAGAATTGCCAAATCAACTTTGCATGGTCTTATGCAGACATGCCCGACTTAGATCCAGATTTGGTCATGCATCACCTAACTGTAGTAGAAGGAGATAAACCTATCAAACAAAAGCTCAGAAAGATGCACCCACAGATTACCGTTCTTTTCAAGGATGAACTTAAAAAGCTCTTGGATGCTGGTTTCATCAAACCAATTGATTATGCAGAGTGGATCTCCAATAATGTACCTGTTGGTAAACCTAATGGGGACATCCATATCTATACGGATTTCAGAGATTAAAACAAAGCATGTCCTAAAGATGACTTTCCCTTACCAAACATTGACATGATTGTTGATCTAACAATAGGTCATGCAATGCTTTCTATTATGGATGGCTTTTCAGGATACAACTACATTAAAGTTGCTCCAGAGGATCAACACAAAACTGCTTTCACATGTCCATGGGGAACATACTATTGGAATGTAATTCCATTTGGTCTAAAGAATGTAGGGGCAAAATATCAAAGATCCATGACTACCATCTTCCATGACATGATGCACACCATAATGGAAGATTATGTGGATGATTTACTACCTAAATCATTAACAAGAGAGGGTCATCTTGCAGTACTGAATAAAATCTTCAACAGATTAGAACAATACCACGTCCGTCTCAACCCAAAGAAATATGTATTTGGAGCAACTTCTAGGAAGCTCTTAGGATACATTGTCTCAAGTAAAGGCATTGAGGTAGATCCTGCGAAAGTCAAGGTGATCATGGAAATGCCACCTCCAAAGAATATCAATCAGTTGATGACATTATAAGGGTGACTACAATCCATTTGGCGGTTCATTGCACAATTGGCTGATAAATGTCATCCCTTCACCCATCTGTTACATAAAAATATCCGCTTTCAATGGGATGCAAAATGCTAGCAAGCATTCCAAATTCTTAAAGACTACCTAATGAATACACCATTGTTGATTCCACTAGATCCAAACATACCTCTATTGTTATACATTTCAGCCACAACCACAAAATTATGAGTATTGCTTGCACAACATAATGCAAAAGGAAAAGAATGTGCTGTCTACTACATCTCTCAAATACTGATAGGATATGAACTCAATTAATCGCTTATTAAGCGACCTTGCCTAGCAGTTATCTTGGCAGCCACCAAATTAAGGTACTACATGTTAACGCACAAAGTACAACTTATTTCCAAGATAGATCCACTCAAGTACCTACTCAACAAGGCAACATTGACAGGCCGCTTGGCCAAATGGGTTATGATTCTGAGTGAATTTGATATTGAGTATGTGGACTGCAAAGCTATCAAGGGACATGCTATTGCAGATCAGTTGGCTGATGCACCACTCAAAGGCAACCATCCTCTTATTTCTAACTTTTTGGATGAGGAAATTTTCATGATCATAGCTAAACAACCCTAGAAGCTATATTTGTATGGCTCATACACTAGACATGGCTCGGGGGCAGGTATTCTTTTTATCACACCTTAAGGTGATAGTATTCCGAAGTCATACAAACTCACTTTCCCATGCACAAATAGTATAGCAGAATATGAGGCCTTGATCACAGGACTCAGATTGGCCATGCGATGGAATGTAAAAGAGCTACAAGTATATGGATATTCCCAGTTGGTCATCCGACAAGTCACTGATGAATACCAAACAAAGGATAATAAGCTCATGCCGTACAAAAGGATGGTGGATAGTTTCAAAGAATCATTTACAACTACCACATTTTAGCAAGTACCAAGAGATTAGAATCAAGCTGCCGATACAATGGCTACAATTGCATCTCTCCTGGATCTTCCACAAAATTTGACACGCTATGAGTTTTTGGTAGAACAACTTTGGATCCCTGCTTATGATATCCCCGAATCTGAAATGATATGTCGCCTTACCGGTTTTGACTCCCCATGGTACGGTGATTTTTTCACTTACTTACGTGCCCACACACTTCCCCCTAACCAATCAAACAACCAACAAAAAACCTTTATTTGCCAAACTGCTAGATACATCATCATTGCCGAAACCTTATATAGATGAAGTTTTGATGGTACTCTCCTTCAATGTTTGGAACAAGATGAGAAAAAAAAAGGCTTGGAAGAGGTACATTAAGGAATTTGTGGGGCTCACTCAAGTGGTCATTCACTATCAAAGAAAATCATGTGAGATAGATACTATTAGCCCTCTATGGAGAAGGACTCGTACTACTTTGTCAAAAAGTGCAAGAAGTGCCAAGTTCATGGAGGTCTGATACATGCCCCATCACAAGAATTACAACCTATCACAACACCATGGCCCTTTTGTCAATGGGGACTTGACCTTGTGGGTAAAATCCATCCATCTTCATCCAACGGTCATAAATTTATCATTACTACCATAAAGTATTTCAGCAAGTGGAACGAAGCCATTCCACTCACCCAAGTCACTAGCAAGCAGATCGCCTCATTCATCCTCAATTACATCATTACCAGTATGGTGTACCCATATCCATCATCACAAATAACGATCTCCCTTTCAAAAATCAATATGTTCGTGAACTTTGTGAGAAGTTTCATATCCAACACCATTTTCCCACCCCATATTACCCATAAGGAAATGGTCAAGCATAAGCATCCAATAAGAATATATTGAGGATACTCAAAAAGATAGTCAATGATGCTGGCTGTGATTATCACATTCATTTGAATCCAACACTATGGGCATATCGAACTAGCATTCGAACCCCTACAGGCACAGCCCCCTACTCCCTGGTTTATGGAGCAGAATCCACCTTGCCTATTGAGGTTGAATTACCATCTCTATGGGTCACCTTTCACAATCTAATAAATGATGAAGAATACTGAGTCTCACGTCTTCAGGACTTGGAACTACTTGATGAAAAGTGACAAGATGCCTACAATCACCTAAAAGCCTATCAAAAGTGCATGAGAAGAAGCTATAATCATAGGGTCAAAAGTCACACATTTGAAGTAGGAGATCTAGTTCTTAGGGATAATCCTCACAATCAACCAAACAAAGAACATCGGGGAAAATTTGAATCCAATTGGCTAGGTCCCTATGTCATCACTGTCGTGTTCGCATCTGGGGCATATCGGTTAGCAACTTCAGAAGGAGAACGACTAGCAGATCTGGTCAACAACATGCATCTCAAAAGGTTTCATACATAAGCTGTGTAGAGCATTGGGCTCATCCAATTAAAAAAAATACCAAAACTAGTCTTGAAAAAAATGCAAACTTGTTGCAAAAATAACAATTGCCTTTGAAAGATTGAGAGACTTGGTTCGAGTAGTAGGTATTCTAAAGTTCTTCTAGTTATACACATGTCTAAATTTATTCTTCTTTTCATTAGTATTCTTAGGTTCATCACATGCTTCTTCTTCCTTTTTCTCAGTATTATCTTCAAACTTATTTGTTTTATATCTTTCCCCCTTTTCAAAATTAGCACCGTCCTTGTCCCTTTGTGCTTTTTGACGACTGAGTATTTCATCAGCCATGTCACTTCACCTTTGAGTTTTGAGCTTTTTTCTATCCAATCTTTGCATTTTCCAATTCTTTCTTAGAGTAACAATATCTTCCTCAAGCTTTGTGCATTTAGTAATTTTTTAATGAAGCTTGGAATCCAAACAATCATCAATTTTCTTGCCTTCTTCAAATTGAATTTTTTTAGGTTAACTGTTTCTTCTTTTGCCTTCTTGAGTTTGATTTCACATTCTCTGCTTCCTTAAATTTGAGGTTTCATCTTGACAATTGTCTTCTCGTCCTTAATGAATTTGGTCTTATATTCTCTACACTTTGGACTTGCAATATCCATATCTTCAAGAGTAAAATAAAGTTCACCTTCAAGATCTACTTCACAATCATCCAGATTAATGTCACAACCTTTTGGCTTCATTACCTCTAGATCTGATTTAGGATAAATTATATCCCTAGCCACTGCTTGAGCTCCCATGTGTTTAAGTTAAAGATGTTTCTCAAATTTTTATATTCAAATCTATGATGGGATTGGCCTCCTATAGGTGATAAACATTTCTTCCAGTCCTAGATCCTTGTTTTACGAATTTTCTAGAGACAACTTACTTGATTTCACAACCCTTGTCATGAAATGTAAGATGGTATCCTTTGCTGCATATTTAACTAATATTGAGAATATTTTATTTTATTCCTTTAACATAAAGGACATCCTTTGTCTTATGTTTTCCATCAACAATTATTGCACCTATTCCACAAATTTGTGTTAACCCTTCATCTCCAAACTTAACAGATCCTCCGTTCCACTTTTTAAGACTAAGAAAATTTCTCCCATCACCAGCCATGTGATTAGAACAACCACTATCAATCACCCAAGAATTTGGTTCTTGTTTTACAAGGAAGATAGTCCACACAATTATTTTTATTTTTTTTATTTTTATCAGTTTACAAGATACCATGCTCCTTACATTTTTCAATATCACTCTATTTGTCATCAAATTTTAAGGCCATAAATAGTGTTTCATCATTTGAATCATCATGATCAAGGTCCTAATCTTCTGAAGAATTGTTGTCCTCCTTAGAATAAAGACTTCTTTTGGACTTTTCTCTTTTGTTTCTATCTTGTCCTCTTTTATTGTTATCTTCTTTAAAAGTACATCTACAAGAAAAAATAGAAATTCTTCCACAATTAAAATATTTGAAAAGTAACTTACCTTTATACTTGCTAGTTCTCTTCTTCAATCTTCTTACAAAGTTTCCTTCAATTTAATCATTAGACTGATCAACAACTTCATCTTCTATTTTGTCACTGGCTTTAAATGTAACTTTCCTTTTAGGAGCATCTTTATCAGACTCTGTCATCTCAAATACAATGAGAGCACCATATAGTTGATCTATTGAATACTTATCCAAGTCCTTACTCTCCTCAATAGATTTTTTTTTATGACTATAAGATTTAGGAAGAAATTTATGTTCCTTTTTCACAACCTCATCTTCTTTCAATTCTCCACTAATACCTCTGATTCCATTTACCACTTCAGTTACTCAGAGCATGTAGCTAGCAATGTCTTCATATTCTAACATCCTTAAATTCTCAAATTTGTACTTGAAGTTTTGCATCTTGATCTGCCTTACTTTATCATCTTGTTCATAGATGTTTCTAAGCTTCTCCCAAACATCTTTAACAGTGTTGTAGTGCATCACCTTCACCAATTTAAAATATGCCAATCCACTTAAGATTGCATTCCTTTCTTTGCCATTGTTTTCATACAACCTAATATCTACTACTTATATTAGAGGGTTAAGTGGATGTGTATTACCATCTCTGACTGAGTTCCAAAATCCAAACCCTAATGAGGTTAAATGTGCTTCTATTCTTATTTTCTAAAATGTGTAGTTTGTTCCATCAAACTTAGGTACCTTGTAGGATGCATCTTGTTCTATCCCGAATCTTCCTCAAGTGGTTAAGATTACTTTAGAGGAAGTTGTATTTGATACCAATTGTTGAACACACCCCAAGACTAAGAGGAGGGGATTGAGTTAGTCTTGATCAAAACTTAAAACTTTATAGCACAATTCAAATTCCAAAATACTTAATTTGATCAAGCAACCATTAACAATTCTACACCATAACTTTTACCACACACTTTGCATCTTCACATCTTCCTCAATCTACACCAATCCAAACTCTTACAGTTTTGATCTTCTATATATGCTATCTATAGGACCTCAAAACATCAACTAGATTGGTTAGAATAGGGGATGAGGAATGATCCCACTAAGTTGGCCAAAAATACAAATTATGGTGAAAGTGGTCCAATCTAGGAGATAGATATGAAGGTCTAAAAAAATCTTATCACATCTTTCCATGTAAACCCAATCATTAAATGCATTGGCACACATCCTCCCAACTCAACAACATGGTAATGTGAGGATAAAGCATGTAGCACATAACCAATTAGTCCAAAAACACAACTTCCAAATGAATTCACATGATTAAGATCCCCATAAGGCATTGCAGGACCCAGATACATCTCATCACAATCTCCAATGATGGTGAAGACCCCCAAATACATATCACAAGCAAGAAAATAGACCTAATCGGCCAGATAACTGCAAGTTAACCTAAAAACCAACACTAGACAATATGCGACATAAAAAGATAAAACATTATCAAGCAAATCACATAGAGAAATTTCTTGAACATCCAACAACGCTTCGATATATTTCTTTTACACTTACACACTGACACAAGTTGGCACAACCAAACTGACATAGAGCTCTTTATGCCTAGTAGGCCACAAAATACAATCATGAGATGAAACATTGACAAACATTCTTGCAAGACATTTCATCACCTGAAATCTAAATTAAGACACTACATAGATATTATAAGCACATCCACCAAGATACAATAGTAGAAAAATCAAGGTGGAGAAATACAAAGCATTTTCTAGACCACCCCCAACAGGCCACCAAACTGCCAATACACTATATTTACCAAAAACATCAACTACAACATTAGGGACCTAAAAATATAGGAATGAAATTTACACAAAATATACATGTTAAATCCAAAACCACAAGACCATAATGTCAAATGTGGATAAATGTAGAGAATTCTATTAGATAGTCTACACAATAAAATTTCTTGCATCTTCTCACTTCATCAATCTGCAATGGCCAAAACATCATTCTAGCACCATTTTTCCATTTAGGAGTGACAATAGAGATCGAAGAACAACTTTTAGCAAGTACAATACCATAAAAACCATCGACAATATATCCACTTTATCATCATGCTTCAAATCCTCATCTTAATACTTCTATCCCTCAACTTAATGCTTCTAATCTTCATCTAAATATGGTATCATCATGATGACAAGTCACTCATCCAATCATGAGCATCATCATCATCATCATCATCGTCGTCATCATCATCATCATCATCATCATCATCATCATCATCATCATCATCATCATCATCATCATCATCATCATCATCATCATCATCATCATCCTCATCATCATCATCATCATCATCATCATCATCATCATCATCATCATCCTCATCGTCATCATCATCATCATCATCCTCATCCTCATCATCGTCATCGTCATCATCATCATCATCATCATCATCATCATCATCATCATCATCATCATCATCATCATCATCATCATCATCATCATCATCATCATCATCATCTTCTTCTTCTTCTTCTTCTCTACACATCTACATATGGAGCAATATCAATGGAAACACACATTTGATATAACAATTGGTAGCCATTTGAAATATCTCTAGAGTACTCATTTGTACTCTACATTAATAAAAATGCACCCCTACACAATATACATCAATGATAATATATCATCATCATCATCATAATCACCTTTACAACATACTGAGTGTAGATATCAAACACCAAGAAGGTGGACATCCACAACATAGAACATTTACAACCATCATCCATCTTCATTCTACACTAATGACAATAATTTATCATCACCATAGACATCAATAACAATAGTATAAAAACCTCCAACAATCAACATAATATATTAGCAACATATACTTCCATCATTAACAACAATCTCCAACACTCATAACACATCAACAATGTACTTCCATAATAAAAACATCTTTGACAATCATAACACATCAATAACATTAATTCCATCAATCTCATCATCAATAACAAAACACAAGCTGAGGGTTGAGATCAATGACAACACTTAGTCATCAATGACAAAAATTGCCAACAAGTGTGTAAGAAGTAACATGTATGCCTTTTGAATATGAATGACAATATACTTGTTGAAGTAATTATTTGATTCAATTGATCATTTGAAGAGTGCTTTACCCAGGAGGTTGGTGCAAGAGCACCTAGAGTATAGTTAATATGCCAATTAGATGTTTGAGTCTTAGGAGCTAGGGCTCATGTAATTTTGATTCAATAAGGTCTATTGAGACCATTTGTAATGTTATTTCATGTTTTTAGGTCTGTATGTCAAATTTGGAGTCATAATTTGCAAGTTTGTAAAGTTGTTAAAAAATTGTCATTCTGTTGTCATCGGGATAGTTAACCCGATAAAGTATCATCAGGATAGTTTTCTCTATCGGGATTGGAAAATACTTCTTAGCCAACTATTGATGGCTATGCTGATAGACATCCAAATGACTTGTTCAATACAACTATGCTGAAATAGAGACATCGAGGTAAGTTTACTCTATTAGAACTGCATGAAATGGTTACTCTGTTAGACAGTTCAAATAATTGGAAGACAATTGAGAGGGGAGGGTGAATTAGTTGTCACAAATTACAGGAACCATTAGCAATTTAAAATTTAATACCAGAACCCAAAACATTAATATCGGAATAGCGGATAAACCAATTAAGAATAAACAATAATCACAAAATAAAAGCCATCCACATAACACCAAGATTTGTACGTGGAAAATCCGGTAAAGGGAAAAACCACGGTGGGAAGCCTACCCACAATCAGATAATACTTCTGCAGTAAGTATGTGAATTATAATGAAGGGGCCTGCACTTGCAAGAAGGCCAACAACCCAGAGTGCACTGCTCATCACAAAAAGAACCTCACTTACTACATATAAATCAAGACTACAATCCGGAGAACTGTTGAACTGCAAAAGATAGCATCTCGTATGCCTGAGTATAGTTCTGGTTAAGCTCAATACCAGAGGACTAAATCCTCTTACATAAACCCAATTCGATCTCCAATGATTGACCAACTCCTCTGCTTGAATGCTATTACATTATGCACATTACATTCCTTGACCATGACCTATAACAACAACCATGATGATCTACAATGAGATCTTACATCTCTATATACAAACCCCTCGACCATAAACAATTAGGTCGGCCACCAGACAATAAACCGATTACATAATTACAAACCATGTCGGCCTTCAACTAAACAAAAAATATCAACACATAAGATATCTCATAAATACATCAATAGGTCCTATCCACACATTACATTAAAGCTGGTCCATAACCTAGATCAACCAAGACCTAGTATAGGTCCACATGCTTCAACAATGATCTTCAACCACCAAGTCTCAAACACGATCACCAACAACATCTTGAAACTCCACCAGAATCTGCACCAACACCACTTATGCAATTCATCAAAGATCTCCATCAAAAGCTCTACCGGTGAAACCCTCTCCGGAACCAAAAATAAATCTTCTAAGCAAGCAGGATATCATCCAATCACCAGACCAAAACCAACTGACCAAATATTAGTATAAGTATCATGAACAATCCAATTCTATCACTAGACTATACCAGCCCATCAACATCTCCAGCCCAATCAACATCTGTATACGCACATAAAGTAAAGTTATCATCCTTAGGGTAACACAAACCATATTCTGATGTACCTTGCAAGTATCTAAAAATCCTTTTCACCACCATCTCATGATTTTATTTAGGATCACTCTGAAATCTTGAAACAATACAAACAACATTCATAATGTCAGGTCTAGTCCGAGTCAAATAAAGCAGACCTCCAATCATAGATTTGTATCTTGTAGGATTTATCGGCGCAGAAATATATTTTCTTGTCAATTTATCACTTGTAACCATAGGAGTACTTATCGGTTTAGAATCTCCCATACCAAATTTCTTCAACAATTCCTTAGCATATTTAGTTTGACAGATGAAAATACC
The DNA here is from genome assembly GCF_030272615.1 of Cryptomeria japonica. NCBI lineage: Eukaryota > Viridiplantae > Streptophyta > Pinopsida > Cupressales > Cupressaceae > Cryptomeria > Cryptomeria japonica. Next base: position 708,428,486 of record NC_081405.1, on the reverse strand, counting down.
TTTATCAGTTTGAGTAATCTGCAAACCTAAGAAAAATTTCATCTCACCAATCATAGACATCTCAAATTCTTTCTCCATATTATTAGAAAATTCTTTGCATAACTTATCTTCACCTCCAAAAATAATGTCATCAACAAATACTTCAACAATCAGTATATCATCATCAATAATTTTATAATATAAATTACTGTCAGCACTGCCCTTTGTAAAACCAAGCTTCAAAAGATATCTATCTAACCTTGCATACCAAGCTCTAGGTGCTTGTTTCAATCCATATAAAGCTTTCCTCAACCTGCAAACCATATATGTATCGTCTGATAGTGAAAAACCATTAGGTTGCTCCATATAAACTTCTTCATCAAGATCCCCATTCAAAAATGCACATTTAACATCCATGTGATAAACCTTGTAGTTTTTATAAGTAGGATAGGCAAGATATAATCTTACAACTTCAATCCTAGCTACAGGTGCAAAAGTTTCTCCATAGTCAATTCCTTCCTTTCGAGAATATCCTTTACAAACCACTCTAGCATTATTCCTTATAACTTGACCATCCTCTTTCAATTTATTACTAAAAACCCATTTATTTCCAATAACATTTTTTATTTTTAGGCCGGGGAACCAAGGTCCATGTGTTATTTTTCTCAATTTGATCTAATTCTTCTTCCATAGCTTTCAGCCAATGTTCATCTTTACATGCCTCAATTACTAATACTGGTTCAACTTGTGAAATTAAACATAGCTCATTAGTTTCCAATCTTCTTCTTGTCATTACTCCATTGCTCTTATCTCCAATGATTTGATCTTCAGAATGATTCAATCTCACATACCTAGGAGCCTTCTGACTTTCTGTTCCTCTTTCCTGTTCTTTAGTTACTATAGAATTTTCAGATGTTGCCAGAGTAACTAGTTCAACTCTCTATTTCGGTAAAGGTGCTACCAGTTCAAATATAATCATTTCCACTATCGGTTCCTTCTCATAAACTCTGATTTGACTTTTGTTCAGCTCATCTACTTTGACATTAACACTCTCCACAATTCTCTGCAATCTCTCGTTATAACATCTATATGCTTTGCTTTCATTAGAATAACCAAGAAATATGCCTTCATCACATCTAGGATCAAATTTACCAATAATATCATCTCTCTTGATATAACATTTACTACTAAAAATTCTGAAATACTTAATTGTAGGTGTATTGCCAAACCATAATTCATAAGGTGTCTTACTGATTTCTCCTTTGATATGTACTTTGTTGAATGTATAAACCACTGTACTCATTGCTTCTCTCCAGTAGATATGAGGTAGACTAGCTTCCATCATCATTGTTCTAGCAACAGCCAAGATAGTTATGTTCTCCCTTTTCACAACTCCATTCTGCTGAGGTGTCTGGGGAGCAGAAAATTGTCTTCTTATACCATGCTTGTCATAAAAGTTATTAAACTCACCGGATGTGAATTCACCACCACAATCTGATCTCAAACATTTAATCTTCAATCCTGTCTCAGTTTCCACTTTAGCCTTAAAGATTTTAAACTTTTCAAATGCTTCAAATTTTTCTCTCAGAAAAGTAACCCACATCATTCTAGAATAATCATCAATGATTAGCATAAAATATCTATCACCTTGAAAACTTTTAACTCTAGCAGGGCCAGACAAATCAGTACGAATAAGATCAAGAACATCATTTGATTTATCTTGTATACTTCTAAAACAAGTTCCGACCTGTTTACCCATTTGACACTCTTTACATACCAGATTATAGGGCTTCATAATCTTAGGTCTATCCCTAACTGCCTTAGATGAACTGATCTTCACAATACAATAAAAATTCACATGACACAACCTTTTATGCCATAGCCAACTCATCAATCTGTGTAATCAAACATGTCTTCCCACCGGACAAATGAAATATATTACCTTTTGTCTGTGTATCGGTTGCAATCTCCAAACCAGATCTGTTAATGATTTTGCATTTCCCATCCTTGAACTGTAATTGAAATCCCTTATCTACCAATTGTCCTACACTCAAAAGATTATTCCTCAAACCTTCAACATAATAAACATTGTCAATATTGTTCTTACCATGCAATGATATACTTCATTTTCCTTTGATCATACATGCCTTGCCATCTCCAAATCTAACTAGACCACCATCAAATTCTTGCAAAGATAGAAACTTCCATTTATCTCCAGTCATATGATGTGAACAACCACTGCCAATTACCCATTCATCCTTGTCTTCAATTTTAGCAGCAAGTGCCTTTTCTTATACATTATCTTCCAGTGTCGGATCATCTTCCTTGATAGCGAGGAATACCCATTCCTTCCCATTGCTAGATACACTAGCAGAGTATTCTATTAGTTCATCATCTGAATCAGTAATGCCTTCCTCATCCGCTATCTAGCATGATTTGTCTCTATTTTTCTTGTATTTATACTTGTTTTGATATCCAGGGTTAAGCTTAAATGATCTTCTAACTCTTTCTTCAAATCTTGAATTCCTTTAAGGACATCTAGATACAAAATGACCAATCTTATTACATGCAAAACATTTAAAAGGTGATTTTCCTTCATACTTACTTCCTACCGGTCCTTTCGGTACTCTTCTAGAAAATAGTTCTTCAAGTTTCTCAAACTCATCATCTTCTCTCTTCATATCTTCCAATTCCTTTGCATATAAATATTTCCAGTCTTGCTTAACGATTGTAGATGTAGATGTATGAAAATAAGGTTCAATCTTCACAGCTCCAGAAGGTCCAAATTCCTCAAGCTCAAAAGTAGATAGTTTCCTAACCAATGTATATCTATTGACAGATGTATTAGCCATTGTTATCAACTCATTAATAGCAGTAGCCTTCATTTTGTAAGTCAGTGGTAGGGCTCTTAGGACTTTAGAAACAATTTTTTTTTTCACTTAGAGTTCCACCACAACATTGAATTCCCATAACAATATCATTTACCCTTTCCATGAATGCAATAATCCTTCCATATTCTTCCATCTTCAGGTTTTCATATCTCAACCAATAATCATCAAGTTTAGCAATCTTCACTATAGAGTCACCTTCATTAAGAGTCTCCAACTTATCCCATATCCTTTCCAGATGAGTTGTCGGTTACTCCTATTATTTGTTGATCCGAAAGTGCACACAAGAGGGCTTCTCTTGCTCTACAATCATTCTCGCTCTTTGTCCAGGTTTTCCAGAGGAGGATTGATAGATCTCGGATTATAGGGTGTGACACCATTTTGTGTGATCTCCTAATTCTCCTTGCTAAGACATCTTAGATGAGTCTCCATCCGAATCTTCCATACTATGTAATTTATTCCATCAAGCCTTAGAATATCCCTTCAAAAGATAGCTCTAGAACAACTGGATGAACTTGAACTGTTAGTCACCATAGGGTCTTCCTCAAATGGCTAATCTTTTTGTAGAGAGGACCAAAGATCTGATACCAATTGTTAGATAGTTCAAATAATTGAAAGTCAACTAAGAGGGGGGGGGTGAATCAGTTGTCATAGATTACAAGAACCATTAGCAATTTAATATTTAATACTGAAACCCAAAACATAACATCGGAGCAACAAATAAACCAATTAAGCATAAACAATAATCACAGAATAAAAGCCATCCACATAACACCAAGATTTGTACGTGGAAAACCGGGTAAAGGGAAAAACCATGGTGGAAAGCCTACCCACAGTCAGATAATACTTTTGCAGTAAGTATGTGAATTAAAATGAAGGGGCCTACACTTGCAAGAAGGCCAAAAACCTAGAGCACACCACTCATCACAAAAGGAGCCTCACTGACTACATATAAATCCAGAGTACAATCCAGAGAAGAGTTGAACTGCAAAAGATAACATCTCCTATGCCTGAGTACAATTCTAGTTAAGCTCAATACTAGAGGACTAAATCCTCTTACATAAACCCAATTCTATCTCCAATGGTCGATCAACTCCTCCGCTTGAATGATATTACATTATTCACACATTACATTCCTTGATCATGACCTCTAACAACAACCATGATGATCTACAATGAGATCTTACATCTATATATATAAACCCCTCGACCATAAATGATTCGATCAACCACTAGACAATAAACCAATTACATAATTACAAACCATATCGGCCTTAGACCAAACAAATAATATCAACATATAAGACATCCTGAAAATACATCAATAGGTCCTATCCACATGTTACATTAAAGTCGGTACATAACCTCGATCAATTAGGACCCAGTATAAGTCCACTTGTTTCAACAATGATCTTCAATCGCCAAGTCTCAAAATTATCACCAACAACATCCTAAAACTCCACCAGAAGTTGCACCGATACCACTTATGCAATTCATCAAAGATCTCCATCAAAAGCTCTACTGATGAAACCCTCACTAGAACCAAAAATTAATCTTCTAAGCAAGAAGGATATCATCCAATCACCAGACCAAAACCAACTGACCAAATATGGGTATAAGTATCATGAACAAGCCAATTCCATCACCAGACTATACTGAAGCCTACCAGATCATGCCGGATTCAAGTTAACTAGAAACCACTCAACCTACTAGGACCAGAAGGGTGCAAGTAAAGAATCCAAACAACTAGTGTTGGCATCAATGACAAAACATCAATGCAACACATAATCAATTACACCAAATAAACAACATACTTCGGCTATATTAGTTATTCTGATGGGTGATCAAGACCTCGGTTTGGGATTTCTATTCCGATGTCGGTGTTCGACATTGATTTGTCAGTTCAAAACTCTTATTCTGATATCAGTGTCTAGTTTTGATTTTTTCATGATTTGGGAGTCGAATAGTCATGTAGCCCAAAGGTCTGGTGTGACTGCGGGAAAGTGCAAAATTTGGTATAAATTGTATAAGCAATGGTTGGAAACAGAGGCTGCTATGTAAATTTTGAAAATTTAAATTTCTGAAGTCTGATTTAAAATCACTGGTAACTAATTGGAAGCTCATTTTCTCTACAATTACTCTATTTTATGCACTTGTATGGTATTGTATGGATTCTATTTGATTGGAAAATCATATGTATGGATAGAGTATTGAACTACCTTCCATTTGTAGGTGATTTGAGTTTCTAATTCGTTGTGAGGAAGAAGTTATAGAAATTTTTCACATGGTGACCTGGTTAGTTAGGGTAACTATGGTTTTAACAACAATTAAACCAATTCTCCCTCCCTATCTTGCAACAAGTGGTATCAGAGCTTAGGTTCTGACGGGGAATTTTATGTGTGCAAAGTTTAAGTGGAAATAGTGATTGCATAGAAGGAGAAGGGCAAGATGCCTCCCAAGGGAAGTGCAGTCCTCACAAAAGAGGTGAGGTCAGTTAAGGAGAGTCAAGATGGTATGTTGGTCTGGATAGAAGCACTGGAAGCAAATTTGAGGAGAAATAGGGTTGCTAATGTGGATAGTGACTCAGAGGAAGAAGAAGTAGGTGAGTAGGGGAATGAAGCTCCCCAAAACGTATCCCAAGAGGAATAGTTGGGGCCAGAAGAGAAAACGTTTCTGATGGTTCTTAAGGCTATCAAAGGAGACCATTCTGAAATAAAATTGGACTTGCCAACGTATGTTGGCAAGATAGATAATGAGGAGGTGCTAGATTTGATAGATGCTCTTGATAACTATTTTGAATTCAAGGATGTTCCAGAGGACCAAAAAGTGAAGCTTGCCAAGACTAAGTTGAAGGGGTCATCACTGACTTGGTGAAATTACACCCAGTCAGAGAGATTGAGAAGAGGAAAGTCCAAGATTAACACTTAGTACAAAATGGTAGCAAAGGTGAAGGCCCAATTTCTATCGGGTGATTATGAGGTCTAAATTTTTAAGGGGTTGCAAAACTAAAAGCAAAAAGAAATCAATGTGATGACATATACAGAGGAGTTTCATAAATTGAGCCTGAGGGCAGGGCACCATGAATATGAAATGGATAAAATAGAAAGGTATATGTATGGGTTGAGACATAGAACACAAGATGAATTGAGTCTAACTACCCCTAGGAGTGTAGAAGAATATTTTTAGTTGGACACAAGAGAAGAAGAGAAGGTCAAGAGGAGGCAAGAGCAGTAGGCTAGAGGAAGATGAAAGAACAATAGAGGAAGAGGAAACTTTGGAGGAGGCATGACACAATTCCAAAAGCATCAAGGGGAGACTAGTGGTCAGCAAGAACAAACCATTGAGAAAAGAGGTAGATTTAGGGGTAGGAGATCTAACACAAGAGGAAGATTTGGAAACCAAGGAAGGGGATCAAGCACATTCTTAGGGAAGATCTTTTAGTGTGGCCAAGTTGGTCACCCTTTTTGGAGACGTCTGATCAAAGCGAGTACGAGCTCATACAGAGGAGAAAGGAGGACAATTGTTCATGAAGAAGAGGCAGAAAGTGTAAATTCACCTTTTTTGCATGCAACACGTGAGACTGGAGAAGCTTTGCTTATGAGAAGGACACTGATTAAAGTCCCAACCATGAAGGAACCACCACAAAGAAAATATTTGTTTAGAACCACATGTAAGGTATAAGGAAATGTATGTAAGGTGTTAATTGATTTTGGTTCCATTGGTAATCTTGTTTCTGTAGAGATGGTGGAAAAGTTAGGATTAAAGAAGATCCCTCATACCACACCATATAAGGTGTCTTGGCTAAATAAAGGTCAGCAGGTACTTGTCAATGAGCAGTCTTATGTAGAGTTCAAAATTGGTGCTTATGAGGATAAAATTTTGTGCGATATCATTCCCATGGATGTGTGCCACCTTCTACTTGGAAGACCTTGGCAATATGTTTGGGAGGCCCAACATGATGGACAAAAGCATGTCTATGTCATCAAGAAAGGGGGAGTATCTTATACCCTTACCCCACTAAAGGAAGATGAGAGTGCAGTCCATGAAGGACCTAGTGTAATGGTGGTGAAGGAGAAGGAGTTCATGAAGAACTTGGAAGAAGAGGAGTGTGGATATGCCATTGTGGGGAAACCAATCTCAAAAGCAACAGATAATGACAACAAGGAAGTCCTTAAGGAGGTGTAGACCCAACTTGACAAGTATGAGGGTATAGTAGTGAAGAAGCCGCCTAATTCCTTACCTCCAATCTGAGATGTGAGTCATCATATTGATCTCATTCCTGGTGCAAGTCTTCCCAATAAGGCAACATATAAGATGACGCCTCAGCAAAATGAGGAGATCAAGAAGTAAGTCCAAGAATTGATTGATAAGGGCTTGGTGAGAAAGAGTTTGAGCCCATGTACTGTGCCAATTGTTTTGGCACCTAAAAAAATGGAGATTAGAGGCTTTGTATAGATTCAAGGGCTATCAACAAGATAACTATTAGATACAGGTTCGCCATACCCCGGATGGAAGATCTTATGGATAGTATGCCCAGAGCAAGGTACTTTTCTAAAATTGATTGAGAGAGTGGCTATCACCAAATAAGGATCAGAGAGGGGGATGGGTGGAAGACAACTTTCAAAACTAATGAAGGCCTTTATGAGTGGCTAGTGATGCCTTTTGGGATATCTAATGCCCCTAGCACATTCATGAGACTCATGAATGAGGTCCTAAGAGAATTCATAAACAAATATGTAGTGATATATTTAGATGATATCTTAGTTCTCAACAAGACAAAGGAAGACCATTTGAGACACTTGGACAAGAGGTTAGGGAGGTTGGATGAAGAGAAGTTGATGATTAATCTCAAGAAGTCTTAATAGATGAAGGAAGAGTTATTATATTTGGGGTTTGTGATTTCAAAAGGAACTTTAAAGATGGATCCACAAAAAATAGAGGCCATACTCAATTGGCCAATACCTAAATCAGTTGGGGAAGTCAGAAGTTTCCATGGTTTAGAAAGCTTCTACCGCAAGTTCATCAATAATTTTAGTCATATTGTGGCACCCATGATAGAAACCATCAAAGGAGAGAAGAGGAGAAGATTCCAATGTACCAAGGAGACTGATCAAAGTTTTGAGTACCTCAAGACAAGGGTAACACATCAACCTATACTTACTTTACCTGATTTTAATAAGGTATTTACTATAGAGTGTGATGCCAATGGCTATGCCATAGGGGTTGTGTTGATTCAAGAGGGGAAGCCAATAGATTTCTCTAGTGAGAAATTGAATGAAGACAAAAAGAAGTACTCATCCTATGATTTGGAGCTATACGCCATGGTGCAAACACTTAAAAAATGGAGACACTACCTACTACCCATGGAGTTTGTGGTATACACAGATAACCATACTTTGAGTTTCCTAAAAAGTCAAGAGAAGTTGAGTCAGTGACACAAGAAGTGGGTGAAGCAATTGTAGTCCTATACCTTCACCATAAAGTAGAAAAAAGGGTAGGCTAACAAGGTAGATGATTCTTTGAGTAGGAAGACAATGATGATACAAGAGGTGCGACTTCAAAGCATGGGAATTGATTCCTTAAGAGGTATGTATCAGAATGATGCAAACTTTCATGAAGTGTTTACTGTTTGTGAGCAGTCACGAGGTTCTTTTCATAGTGAGTATTGAAATTATGTATTACAAGGTGGTATTTTATTTAAGGGACCTCATTTGTGTGTCCCAAAGTGTTCTATGAGAGAAAATTTTATTAGAGAGAAGCATAGTGGCAGTCTTGGAGGACATTTTGGATGTGATACGACATTGGATCAGGTCAAAAGGTTTTACTACTGGCCTAAGATGCACCTAGATGTGAAGAGGTTTGTGGAAGGTTGTGGTATATGTCAGAGAGAAAAGGGGTCAAGTTCTAATGCAGGGTTGTATCAACCTTTGCCCATACCTAATAGACCATGGGAAGCCATCAATATGGACTTTGTTTTGGGTCTACCAAGGACTCCAAGAGGATATGACAATGTGTATGTAGTTGCAGATAGGTTTAGCAATATGGCTCACTTCATTGCATGCAAAACAACCAATGATGCCTCCCACATTGCAACCTTATTCTTTAAGGAGATTGTAAGGATCCATGGATTTGCATTAGCCATTGTGTTAGACAGAGATTCAAAGTATTGGACATATTTGGAGGACATTGTGGAGAAAACTAGGAATCAATCTGACTTTTAGTTCTAGCTATCATCCCCAAATGGATGGGCATACTGAGGTTGTCAATAGGTCATTAGGCAACCTAATGATATGTATAACTAAAGAGAACAATCAGTCATGGGATGTAATCCTATCATAGGTAGAGTATGCATGCAATGATTTAATCATCCAGAGCATAGGGAATAATCCATTTGAAGTTGTCCATGGTTGTCAATTGAGAGATTTGAATGGAATGGATGGGAGAAGTGCCCGAGGTGAAGACTTTATCGTATCCATGCATGCCATCCATAAGCAGATTAGGGAGACACTTAAGAAGAATTGTACAATTCAAGGTGGGTGATCTAGTATTGGGTCATTTGAGGAAGGAGAGATTGCCAAAGGGAAAATATACAAAGTTGATGATGAAGAAGATAGGACCATGTAAAGTGGTTCACAAGTATGGAAAAAATGTTTATGAGATTGAACTCGCACTGGGGGTTGCTATCTCACCCATATTAACTGTAGCAGATTTGTATCCTTATAAGGAATTTGATTTTGTAGGTCAAGGAGAAGAAGGAGCTGAAGATTCCAATGTGGAATGGGTCAAGGACCTTCCACCTGCTCAGCCTATGCAACTCAAAGCCATTTTGGACTCAAGAGAAGTGAAGAGGACAAGGAAATTTTTTTTATAAGGAGCACCTAGTCAAGTGGCTAGGACTACCAAATAAAGATGCTACTTGGATGTCAAAGGAGGATATAACACACCATGGGGTCTCAGTTGCAGATCTCATTTCATCAGGAGCATGAAATCTTTCCTACATGTGTATGGTGCAAGAGCACCTAGAGTCTAGTTAACATGTCAATTAGATGTTTAAGTCTTAGGAGTTAGGGGTCATGTCATTTTGATTCAATAAGGGCTATTGAGACCATTTGTAATGTTATTTCATGTTTTTAGGTTTGTATGTCAAATTTTGAGTCATAATTTGCAAGTTTGTAAAGTTGTTCAGAAGTTGTCATTTTGTTGTCATCGGGATAGTTAACCCAATAAAGTGTCATTGTTGTAAAAAGTTGTCATCAGGATAGTTAACTTGATAAAGTATCATCGGGATAGTTTTCTCTATCAGGATTGGAAAATACTGCTTAGTCGACTATTGATGGCTATGTCGATAGACATCCAAATGCCTTGTTCGGTATAGCTATGCCGAAATAGGGACATCGGGGTAAGTTTACTCTATCAAAACTGCATGAAATGGTTATTCTGCCTGTATTAGTTATTCTGATGGGTGATCAAGACCTCGGTTCAGGATTTCTATTCCGACGTCGGTGTCCAACATTGATTTCTTAGTTTGGAACTGTTATTCTGATGCCAATGTTTAGTTTTGGTTTTTCACGATTTGGGAGTCGAACAGTCATACAACCCAAAGGTCTAGTGTGACCGCGGGAAAGTGCAAAATTTGGTATAAATTGTATAAGCAATAGTTGGAAACGAAGGATGCTATGTAAATTTTGAAAATTTGAATTTCTGAAGTCTTATTTGAAATCATTGGCAACTAATTGGAAGCTCATTTTTTCTATAATTACTCTGTTTTCCGCACTTGTATGGTGTTGTACAGATTCTCTTTGATTGGACAGTCATATGTATGGATAGATTATTGAGCTACCTTCCATTTGTAGGTGATTTGAGTTTCTAATTTGTTGAGGAAGAAGTTATAGTAGTTTTTCACACGGTGACTTGCTTAGTTATGGTTACTAGGGTTTTGGCAACAATTAGACCAATTCTCCGTCTATGTCTTGCAACAGGGGCCGAATTGAGGTAATGAAACTCAAAGTTATATTTATGCATTTTAATTAGATATCTTTAATTTATTTTTATATTTTATGTAGTTGTAGAATACTAATCTGATTAATATTATTATCTTGTAGAAAAATTGTTCCTTTCATTAAGATGGTGTAATTGTTAACTATAGATGATTTTGTTATAATTATTCTTGTTGTCATGTTTTATTTTCATTGTACTTTTTCTTTGTGCAACATTTCATTAACAATCATTGTATTCATAAGGAATTACTTTCCTGCATTCCGCTTTGATACAATATTTTCTATCAACATAGGATAGAAACCTAGATAGAATCATAATGCACACATAGTGCATATCCATTTCAAGTTCTACATCCCTGGATTTAGAAAGTTAAATGTAACCTATAGTCCATCAAGGGTTGCTTAGTTTTGGATACTTAGTCCCTGAGTCGTAGAAGCTATTATGCTGGCATTGAATCATAAGTGGGTGTAGGAAGCTCTACATTTTTTGTGTCATTGTTGGGGATATTATCAAGTTATTATGTCATTTGATTTGTTTAGAAGTTTTTCGTCCCCTCCTAGGAGTAGAATTTATTGATTTGAATTTTTAAGTCCTTTGAAATTTAATCAAATATCCAAACTTAGTGCTAATGACATGTAGGTACATTGGAACAAGGACTATATATATTGTATGCAGAGAAGTAGGGAACCTCTAGTCTTCAAAAGTTTCTTCCTAATATTATCGGTCAATTCATTTAAGAAACTATGACAAAAATCGCATCATGTATACCGTGACCCCCCATCATCACCCACTTCTCAAGATAGTTTCAAATCACCACATAAATCTCCACCTCAAGCCAACTTGAGAGATGAAAATAACCAAAATGATTGAGATAATGAAACACCAACTTTCCATTTTACATTATACACGAAGAGAGGAATGTTGCTCTTAAAAATGTATCACCTCAAGCTCTCCCAAAATTTCATTGTCAATCAATGGAAAAACAAACCTCATCCTAGTTGGATGTAATATGTTAATTCATCATGGAACAATCCTCCTAGGGGCTGGCCACCTTATCAATCTCAAAACCAATATCCTAATTGGAAAATAGCTGAGCCAAACTAGTAGCTACAACAACAATGGAGGGGTGATCAACCATATGGGAATCCTAATGTAGAATACTAATAATAGTTGCAAGCTCCACTTTCACAACCTAGCATCATGCCGAACATGCCTAGCCCTACAAATCCTGCACCTAACCTCAATAACCATCTTGTACAACATGCCTATGCTAGCGACATGCAACAATTCCATACTTATGTTCTAGACATTAATAATGTGCATCTTTTCTCTAGTAGGACTCTAACTCATCCAACACCACCTCTCATTACTGAGATTCTCTCAGATGGTGCCTCAATTCATTTTATTCCTCCATTGAGAAACAAAATCTCTCTACCCGAACAAGATCCCAATAATATTCCTACACCACAATTTAAAAAAAGGCTTAGTATGCAAAAACCAGACCTAAATTGGCCTTTGATTTTCTGGACCAACTCAAGAATGTCAGTGTAAGGATCCCATTATTTAAAGTAATAAAATATGTTCCTATATACTATAAAATAATCAAAGAATTATGTCATGGGAAACCCTGTAGGAAGAAGAAGGATCCTCGAATTGTTCATGTGTTGGGATAATTGGAAAATATTATTTTAGGAAGGGTCATTGTTTCTAAGTATATTAATCCTGATAGCTCTATGGTTAACGTTACCATCAATGAAATATTGATGCCAAATACATTAATTGACCTAGGGGTAGCCATTTATATAATGACTAGAGAAACAATGTAAAATTTGCAATCACCAAACTTAAGGCCCACACCCACAATCATATAGCTAGCTGATAATTCAACAGTAAAACCAAAAGGGATTGTGGAGAATCTAGTTATTAAATTATATTCTTTAGAGTATCATGTGAATTTTATAATCCTACCAAAGGCCAACTTGGGAGGGGTACCTACTTATCCTAGGTAGACCTTGGCTTGATACTAGAGATGCTTGCATACGATGTATATAAGGAGAAATTATTATTTGAAATGGAAATGCTACCAAGAAACTTGTTTTATATCTTCAAACCCAAACACATCATGAGATTGATTGGACAATATGGACTAACCTTGGGAATAATGAAGAGGACACCCTAGAAACTCTAATGGTAATAGACATAACCCCAATGATTCAGTTACAAGATGTAGATGTAGTCTTAAGCCATATCATTTAAAATGATCATAATGTAAATGATGATAGTTCATATCATTTAGCTTGCTCTTCTTGTCCTCTACAATCTTTACTTCCTACAAAATCATCTGAGAATTACTTGTCTGCTTCACATTTGCTTCATCAACTACTTCCTCACACTAGTAATCTAGTTATCATATGCATTAATGATATATTGGTAGTTCTTCTCACCACTCAGGTTTAGATAACTTCTAACAAACACCTTAATATCAACAAGCTTGATCAACAATAGTAAACACAATTAATTTCATTGTTGTAGGAACAAAGAACAAATTTTGCTTGGGATTATTGTGACATGAAAATAATTGGTCCAAGTATTTGTATACATAGAGTATATATCAAGGATGATTTCAGACTGATCATGTAATATAAGAGGAGGATGAATCCATTTGTCAATAAAATAGTCAAAATAGAGCTACAGAAATTATTGAATGTTGGATTTATATACTCCATTTTTGACGATTAGTGGGTTTCACCTCTTTTCATTATTCTTAAGAAAGGGGGGAAATTGTGAGTCTGTGTGGACTATAGAGAGCTTAATTCAAGAAAAACAAAGGATCATTTTCCTCTTCCTTTTATTGATCAACTCTTGGACTCTCTAGCAGGAAATAAGTACTTCTCTTTCTTGGATGGTTTCAGTGGCTACAATTAGATAAGGATTATGTTAGAGGACCATCACAAGACATCATTCACTTTCCTTGGGGAACTTATTTGTATGTAGTACTGTCATTCCGCCTTTCTCATTCTCACACTACCTTCTATAGGATAGACCCTAGTTGATGCAGGAGCATCCCCAGTTCATAGTAATCTTGCATCAACCAAAAATATTTTCTTTTGGTTTTGCTTTCTTGTTGCAATTTCAGCTTTTCTTTATGTGTCCTGGTTTTGGCTCACTGGATCCTGTGGAGTTGGATTCTACTTGAAGAATTGATCATCTTTCTTATTTCCAGACCACATCGCATTTGGATAATTTTTTGGCAAGTTATCGCTATCGGTTTCATTGACAATTTCTTGTTACCGGTTGATAGTTTCCTATTACCAGTTGACAGTTTCTTGTTACCAGTTGCCTGGACCTATTTTGGTGACCTACTGGAACCCCTTCCAAATCTTGGAGAGCCTTGGGTGTTGATTTCAATGTTCCTTGGTGTGTGGCTGACCTTTTCCTGCGATATACACTTCATCCTTTGGATTTTCCAGAGGAATCTCTTGGCGAAGGACGACCTTGTTGGTTTTACATGTTAGGTCTTGCTCTTCGAGTTTTGATCCCTTTTTGAGCCGATCGGATCCCTTGGATTGTATATATAATTGTAATTGCATATTAGAATGGAATCAATCGAAGAATCACATAGCTAGATTGTGCATAGAAGATAGATCTTAAGATTCAAGGTCCTGATTGTGACCTATTTTGTATGTTCTACCAGGCTCGTGAGCTGGTTATGTTGTAACCCGATTGTTATCGGTTGGCTGTAAAAAATTTTTATACAATAAAATAATCTGTTATACATTGCCTCTATCATATCTTTGTGTTTCCATTATGTTTACTCTTGCTGACCAGCCCAGATTGATCTCTTTGAGGTCCCTCCTCACTAGTGACTGCTTCAAGTGGTATCAAAGTGAGTTTTCATTCTGGAGGTTGCGTTTCCTGAAATTTTTGTTGTAGGGTGGCGGATTGTGGATCCAAATTGCAATTGCAGAGGACAAACGCTAATGATGGCACGAAGAGGAGCTAGGAATGGTGGAGCGCATGGGAATGCAGACCCTATTGTGATGGAAATGATGTGAGGTATAGTAGCCTGGTTGGAAGCCATGGAGACAAGCCAGAGAAGAGGTTGACATATTGAAGATGTAAGTGAAGATGAAGGAGAAGAAGCCCCTGATAGAACAAGTAAACCCATTGGCGGTTGATCCAGATGAGGAAAGGTTTTTGAGGGTTTTGAGTAGCGAATACTAAACCTCATTTTACCCCACCAGAATATGATGGGAAGTTAGATTTAGATGAATTGATGGATTGGATATCGGAGATAGAGAAGTAATTTGATTTTGAAAACACTGTAGAAGAGAGGAAGGTGAAATATGCCTGTACCCGGTTGAAGGGTCATGCATCTCTTTGGTGGGAGCATTTGCAAGTTGATAGAGAAAGAAGAGGTAAGGAGAAGATTAAGGCATGGGATCGAATGATTGCTAAGTTGAAGTCAAAGTTTATGCCAGTTGATTATAAAGTGAATTTGTTCTGGAAGTTGCAGAATTTGAGACAAAAGGAATCTAGTGTGAAGGAGTACACCAAAGCATTTTACAAGTTGAACATCAGATCCATACATGTTGATGATGAAGTTGAACAAGTTGCAAGATATTTGAATGGCTTGTGGATGTCTATACAATATGAACTCAGTTTGATCAAATTGGAGAGTGTTGAAGAGGCTTACCAGTATTCCCTAAAGGCAAAGGAGAAGTTAAATAAAAGACATGAGTAGAGGAAGAGATGCAGAGGTGTAAGGTTTACCGGAGGAAGATTGCAAGGAGGAAGAGGATATATCAGAGGTAGAGGAACCTGCACAAATTAGAAAATGGATAAGGAAGTGAACAAGGAAGGTAATTCATACTGGAAGGATGATAAAATTTTCTATTGGAGGAGAGAACTAGATAGCTACCAAAATGAGAATTTTGGAAGAGAAGAAAAGAGAACATTTAGAGGAACCTACTATAAGTATGGAGGAGAAGGACATCATGCTTTCGAGTGTAAGTAGATAGAGAATACCAGAAGACTAATAGTGGTGGAAGAAAAATCCCCTGGATCAGACAATAAACTGGAAGATGGAGAACTGTTGATGATGAGGAGAGCTTTGTGTCACACTAGAGGAGATGAAGAGCCCTTGCATAGGAAAAATTTGTTCAAGACCAGATGTAAGGTATCCGGTAAGTGTTGTAAAGTTGTTATTGATAGTGGTAGTTCAAATAATCTTGTTTCAGAAAGGATGGTGAATAAGTTGAATTTGGAGAGATTGAAACACCCTAAGCCTTATCAAATAGCGTGGATTCAGGATGAACATAAGTTGTTAGTAAGTGATAAATGTTTGGTGAAATTGACAATTGGGAATTATCATGATGAAGTCTTGTGTGATATTATGCCTATGGATATTTGTCATCTTTTGTTGGGTAGACATTGACAGTTTGATAGACAAGCAGTACATGATGGGAGCAATAATACATACACTATTGTGGCCAATGGGATGAAGCAAACCTTGTTGCCTTTGGAGGAACCTTTGAAAAATGAAGTCTGTATGGATGCTAGAATCTATTTGGTAGATGGAAGGAAATTCCTGGATGGATTGAGACATGAGAATGTGTGTTTTACCTTAATTCCTAAGAAGACTGAGAAATCAGAACCGAAAGGAGAACAACCCGAAGAGATAAAAAGATTTGCTGATAGAATATGAAGACACCATTTCAGATAATGTACCTAATGGATTGCCACTTGTGAGAAGTATTATTCATTGCATGGACTTGGTTCTCGGAGCTAGTTTCCCTTACAAAGTTGCACACCAGATGACACGAGTAGAAAATGAGGAGCCGAATAGACAAGTACAGGAGCTGTTGAAGAAAGGTTTAATCAGGGAAAGTCTGAGCCCTTGTGCAGTACTAGCAATATTAGCACCTAAGAAGAATGGAGAGTGGAGAATGTGTATTGATTCCAGAGAAATAAACAAGATCAGAGTGAAATACCAATTTCCTTTGCCTAGGATGGATTGCATAATGAATTGTTTGATAGGAGAAAAATACTTTACAAAGATAGATTTGAAGAGTGGATGTCATCAGATTAGGATCAAAGAAGGAGATGAGTGGAAGACATCATTTAAGACAAATGAAGGACTGTATGAATTGTTGGTGATGCCTTTTAGGTTAACTTATGCACTGAGTACTTTTATGACACTAATGAATGACGTATTGAAGAAATTATTGGGTGTTTGTTATTGTGTATTTGGATGACATTCTGATTTTCAGTATGACAAAAGAGGAACATTTGATGCATTTGAGACAAGTTTTGCAGAGGTTGAGAGAAGAAAAATTGTTGATCAATATCAAGAAGTGTACTTTCATGAAGGATGAGTTAGTCTATTTGGGATTTGTGATATCTGAGGATGGTTTGAAGATGGACCCTGAGAAAGTGAAAGAAATTGTTGAGTGGCCTACATCGGACAACATTGGAGAGGTAAGATCATTTCATGGATTGGCTAATTTTTATTAGAAGTTCATCAGAAATTTTAGTTCAATTTGTAACCCTATGACTAAGACCATGAAGAGAGATCGAAAGGAATTCAAGTGGACCACCAGAGCAAACAAAATTTTTGAACTATTGAAGCAGAAAGTGACTGAGTAGCCTGTGTTCAATAAAGTATTTCAAGTGGATTGTGATGCAAGTGAAACAACAATAGGAGCAATCTTGAGTCAGGAAGGGGATTAGTAGCTTATTTCAGTGAGAAATTGAATGATTT
Source organism: Cryptomeria japonica (assembly GCF_030272615.1). Taxonomy (NCBI): domain Eukaryota; kingdom Viridiplantae; phylum Streptophyta; class Pinopsida; order Cupressales; family Cupressaceae; genus Cryptomeria; species Cryptomeria japonica. The sequence continues at coordinate 708,410,858 of NC_081405.1, read as the reverse complement.
CCGAAGGAGATATTCAATGTATGATCAATATTTTTATGCCATAGTTCAAGCCTTGAAGAAGTGGAGATATTACTTATTGCCTAAGGAGTTTGTGTTGTGTACATATCATCAATCTTTGCAGTATTTGAATAGTCAGAGTAAGTTGAATAAGAGACATATGAGATAGGTAGAATTTTTGCAGAGTTACACCTTTGTGTTGAAGCATAGAAGTGGAAAATCTAACAAATTTACCAATGCATTGAGTAGGAGAAGGAATTTTCTGACAGAGATGAGATTAATGGTATTAGGATTTGAGGAATTTAAGACTTTGTATGACGATGACTTGGATTTTGCAAAACCTTGGAAAGCATGTAGAGAATCAATTATGGTAGATAGAAGCAAGTGGTTGAATTACTTCATTCAGGATGGGATGTTATTCAGAGGAGTTCACTTGTGCATACCTAAGAGTTCGATGAGGGAGAATCTGATAAAGGAGAAACATAGTGGAGGATTAGTTGGACATTTTGGTATTGACAAAAAAGTAGCATTGGTGAGTGAGAAGTATTTTTGGCCCCAAATTCATAAGGATGTTAAGAAATATGTGCAAAGTTGTAGAGTTTGTCAGGTTGCAAAGGGTAGTAGTCAGAATGTGGGATTGTATAAACCTTTGATAGTACCGGTAAGACCTTGGAAGGATATAAGCATGAATTTTGTACTTGGATTGCCTAAAACATCGAGAGGGAATGATTCTATATTTGTGGTAGTGGATAGATTCTCAAATATGACTCATTTCATAACTTGTAAGAAGACATCAGATGCATTACATGTAGCAGACCTATTTTCCAAGGAAGTGGTGAGATTACATGGATTAACTAAGAGCATAGTTTCAGACAGAGACACTAAGTTTGTTGGCTATTCTTGAAGAACACTTTGGAAGAAGATGAAGACAGATTTGAAGTTCAATTCTACTTTTCATCCATAGCCTGATGTATAGAGAGAAGAAGTTAACTGAAGTTTGGGAAATTTGTTGAGATGTTTAGTTGGAGATAAAACTAGAATTTGGGATTTGATCCTTGCACAAGCAGAGTTTGCCTAAAACAATTCAGTAAATAGGAGTACCAGAAGAACAACTTTTTAGATTTTTACCAGAGTGCATCTTAGAGGTATATCAAAATTGAGAGATATTAGCAGTGAAGACTAGAGAAGTTCAGAAGCAAAAAACTTTGCAGATCTCATGGCAACCTTGCATATTCAGGTTAAGCAACATTTGGAAGACATGAAAAACAAGTATAAAGAGAAGCCAAATGAGAAGAGGAGACATAAGGAATTTGAAGTTGGCGATGAAATGATGGTATATCTCAGAAAAGAGAGATTCCTGGTTGGAACTTATAACAAGTTGCAGATGAAAAAGTTTGGACCTTGCAGGATTTTGAGGAAGTTCAGTTCCGAAAATGCATATGAAGTGGAGTTACCGAACAGTCTGAGTATTTCACCTATGTTTAACATTGCAGATCTTCATGAGTATCATGAACCAAAATTCAGTGAGGACAGTATTGTAGACTTGGAGAAATAGTTATATCGAAAGGAACTGGATCAGATTGAAGAGAATTTGGATTGTAGGATTAGGCGCAGTACCCAAAGCAATCAATATAAGTAGTATCTTGTGAAGTGAAAGGACAGACAAGCTGAAGATTCATCTTGGAATTCTCAGGCAAAGGTAGACCACCTTGGTTTTCCTCTGACCTTAGCAAAGTGAGAGGCTCAGTTTTTCAATAACCCTGGATGTTTGATGTAGGAGCATCCCCGGTTCATAGCAATCTTGCATCAACCAAAAATATTTTCTTTTTGTTTTGCTTTCTATTTGTAGTTTCAGTTTTTCTTTCTGTGTGTCCCAGTTTTGGCTCACCGGATCCTGTGGAGTTGGATTTTACTTGAAGATTTGATCATCTTTCTAATTTCCAGACCACATCGCATTTGGATCATCATCTGGCAAGTTATCGCTATCGGTTTCCTTGACAGTTTCCTATTACCGGTTGACTATTTCTTGTTACTGGTTGCCTGAACCTATTTTGGTGATCTACCAAAATCCCTTCTGAATCTTGCGGAGCCTTGGGTGTTAATTGCGATGTTCCTTGGCATGTGGTCGACCTTTTCCCGTGATCTACACTTCATCCTTTGGAGTTTTTGGAGGGATCTCTTGGCAGAGGCCGACCTTGTTGGTTTTACACATTAGGTCTTGTTCTTCAGGTTTTGATCCCTTTTTGGGATGAATAGATCCCTTGGATCATATATATAATTGTAATTGCGCATTAGAATAGAATCAATCAAAGAATCAAGTAGTGAAACTGTGCATAGAAGATAGATCTTACGATTCAAGGTCCTGGTTGTGATCTATTTTGTATGTTCTGCCAGGAAAGTGAGCCGGTTATGCTGTAACTCAGTTGTTACTGGTTGGTTGTAATTAGTTTCCATGAAATAAAATAATCCATTCATCATTGCCTCCATCATATCTTTGTGTTTCCATTGTGTTACTCTTGCTGACCGGTCCAAATTGATCTCTTTGAGGTCCCTCTTAGCTGGTGACTGCTTCATTAGTATTTTCTAAAACTTTACCTATGATTGCATAGAGACATACATAGATGATTTCACCATATATGGTGATACTTACGATGAGACATTGAGAAATTCGAAAAAGTTACTCCAAAGATGCACCGACCATAATCTTTCATTGAGGAATGAAAATTTTATATGATAATACAAGGTGTATTTCTTAGTCATCATGTTTCTCAATAATATATACAAGTTGGTCCTATGAATATTGAGGTAATAAAAAATCTACCTATTCCTTCTAAACAAAAATAAGTTAGAAGTTTTCTAGAATATACTATCTACTATAGAATATTTATCAAGAATTTCAACAAAATCACATCACCATTATTTATCTTGCTCACCAAAGATGTAAAATTAAAATGGATCGATGCTTGTAAGAAAGTTTTTCAAAAACTATAAGATATATTGACTGAAGCACCCGTTCTTAGAGAGACAAACTAGAATCTCCCTTTTCATATACATACTAATACTTCAAGCCATGTTGTTGGATAAATTTCTGGATAAAAAGAAGGAATCATTGAGCATGCTATATACTATGTTAGCAAAAATTTGCATGCAATATAACTTAGCTACATGTTGGTAAACAAATTTGTCGTTGCAAACGCTTGTTCGAAATGACCCTGTTTACCCCATGAACAGAAACAAACATTTACAATAGCTTGAAAGATCATTGTGAAATGTCGATCTTCCTTTGCATGGATAACTCCCTCATAAGATAAGGGTATTTTGTATTTTTGGGGTTTATGGACAAAAAAGCGTAAGAAAATTGGGATAAAGAAATAGAAAATAAACTATTTTTCAAATTCCTACATATTCAATTTGAGATACCAGAACTCGATATGATAATCTTGTTCACATACATCATTAAAGGAAGAAAAAGTTATTATTGATGAGACATAAGAAGCATTAATAATAACACATGAGAAAAAATTGAATGCCCATCAAAAATTTGTTCTCTATTTTCTTTTCTACTTGAGTAATTCTATTCAAGTCCTTCATACAATGCCTTATGAAAAAATGGAACCTAGATTTTTGCAAAGGATTAGTGCCTTATCCATTGGGAAAAAGAGTCATAGAAAGAGAGGAGACAAAAAAAGAGACTTATTGGAAAGACAAGAAATTGGGACAAACACAACCAAAAATTCTACCTAAAATGTTTACATGCTAGGGATCCCTACCTCAAACTACTCCAGGATGGTCATACAAATCCATTACAGGTTGAGAGAAATAGGCACTTTGTAGAAAAATGATGTACATCTTTGTAACACCTGTAAGATTAGTAAGTTGATCAAAATGACATGTGTGAGATGAGAAATATTTCTGAAGAAAGGACCAAACAAACATTTCTCATTATAAATCTCTAAGTTATCTCACATCATTTTGGTACCATCCTGAACATCGTTGGCAGCTTTTGGAATCTTTTCAAGCATACCAATATCGTCTATCTGAAGATCCCTTTGATAGTTTGGATTGCAATAAATTAAAAAATGAATTGGACAACCTTCATATAATTTGTGATGTGAAGAAACATGAGTAGACACAACCATTAAATCATGCTCTTGAATATCAACTTGAGAATTGTCTGTAGAAATGCACTCGCCCACAAATAAAGGATCGAGGTAGACACCTTGGCCACAAAGGGAATCATTGTCTAAACCTTTCAAGCACAAAATTGGGATACAAACAACATGAGAGTTAACTTCATTGAAATCCTTCAGAAGATCATCCATTACCACTTTCCTTGCTTTGATGTTGGCACAATTACCAAAACAATCCTCTGATGTAGGGGTGTCTTCTTGATCAAAAGATTTGAAAAGAGGATTTCTTTGAACCTTGAATGCTCTATAAGGCATAGATTGCACTTTCACTAGGGTTGATATATCTAAATAGCTTTCACTTTTATCCCACTCATCAATATCCATATAGATTTCTATATTCTCTTGACTCAATGACTCTTTTCCCTGACACTCTTCATGAAATTTGAAAGCTTCATACTTAGGTTGCATGCATGATAAAGAGTGAATACTTGATGATTCATCTTCTTTCTCTTGGAGATGATCTTTCAATCTTCTATCAATTGTACCACTCATTAAAGTCTCACTGATATTATCAAATGTAGAGGTCTCCATTTTGGGAGAAGAAGATATTTACAAGGGTGCACATGTGGTTGCCTCTCCATAAGTCATAGTAGCACAAGATTGTCTAATAATTGTCATAACTCTCATTTCATTAGCATGGTTTTCCTCTTTAGTGATTATTGATGAATTCACATGAATATCTTCTCCACATATAAATTCATCATTTGAAGCACTAAAACACCAACTTGGGATAAAAATTGTATGGCATTAATCTTGATGTGTCATTTCTTCATCATTGATTTGAAGTTGGGGCTGCATACAAGTCTTGAAATCACTTAATACCTCTTCTTCAAGATCCTTGATCTTCGGTTGATGGAATATTTCTTCTATGCTATGGTAATCAATGCAATGATTATGTCATGCTCCAAAACAATCTTCTTTTTCTTCCTCATTCACTTCCCTTTGATCTTTCTCTTGATTTGCATCCTTATCAATGGATATTACTCCATCTTCTTGGAGACATGCATGTTGTGATGAACCATTTTCAAGAGTTGGATTGAAAGACACTTCATCAAAAATATGTTCATCATTACGAAAATAACTCTTTCTCCCATCTTTTTCAAAATTTTGCAATGTTTGAAGCAAACAAGGATGCACTTTGTCAGGATCAAGTTGTCTATTTCCATAGAACCTTTCAAAAAAATCAATCTGCATAGGATCACCAACAATCTGATCCTCTTGAGAAACAAGGACAAGATTAGGATCACTTTCATCAACATTGTTGATATCTGTTAGTGATTTAGGCAAATGAGCGTGACCAAGAAAATAAGTCCCTTTTTCATCTTTTTCTTCAATTGTTTGCAAAGCCTAGAGTAGAGAAGGATGAGTTTCATCAGGATCAAGTTTCTTTCCACCATAGAAACTCTTCAAGAATTTAACTTGTATGGGCTCATCAAGAACCTGCTTCTTTTGATATAAATATTCTTTGTCATCACTTTTGTTGTCACTTTGTATCAAACCATTGTTTTGAATTTGATCTTTCAAGTAGAGTCACCAACCTTCATTCTGAAGAAGGTAGCTTGAAATTTTTGAGAAATAAAACACATTGGTATTTCGATCCCCAATACAGTTTCCAAAAATCTATTCGTAAACAGATTTGTCACTGCGAACGCTTCTTCAAAATGACCTTGTTTACCCTATGAGAAACAACAAACGTTTACAACAGTTCAAAAGATCGTTGTAAAATACTGATCCTCCTATGCATTTGAGAGGGGCATGTCCCTTGTAAGATAAGGGTATTTTATATTTTTGGGGTTTATGGACAAAAATGCGTAAGAAAACTGGGATAAAGATATAGGAAATAAACTATTTTTCAAAGCTCCACATATTCAAGTTGAGATACCATAACTTGATATGATAATCTTGTTCACATACATCATTAAAGGAAGCAAAAGTTACTATTGATGAGACATAAGAAGCATTAACAATAACACATGAAAACAAATTGAACACACATCCAAATTTTGTTCTCTATTTGCTTTTTCTACTTGAATAATACTATTCAAGTCCTTCATACAATGCACTTGAAACGTTCCATAAAGAGCCATCAAAAGAGATGTCACCTTATGGAATGAAATCACATGATATGCACTTAATAATTTTATTAAGAAGGCTTCACAATCTTTTGAGAAAATGCACTTGTTGATGTAAATCCAAATTCTACCTTTCCTTGTGTGGCCTATGGAAGAGAAGCGACTAGAAAGTGAACCATTTCACAAAAAGCTTCAGAAATATGGGTACATGATGGATCGATATTGCATGTATACACCGGTCTAGACATATATCCAAACTATGGAAGCTTAGATAGAGAAAGAGAGCTTTTGACAAAAGAATGATTCAAATATTTGTCATATCATTGAATGAAATGAAACCTTAAACTTAATTAACAAAATGTACATTCAACATTTAGTGTCCGTGTGGAATTATTCACATTAATGCAAGATTCAAATCAAGATAAATCATGTTGCAACTACAAGAGATGTGTTAAACACAATGTACCACTGAGAGGGGGGTGAATTAGTGGTTCCTAAATTCTTTTCCTTTTTAAAACAACCTTAGAATACTGGTTATCACCCTAAGCACTAAACAATCAAGCCAGTAAGATAAATATGGATATCAAAAGAGGAAAACACACAAATGCAACCCATAACACCAGATGTACAAGGAAAACCCAATATGGGAAAAACCTCGGTGAGAAATATTGTTGAAGTCTACTGCTACAATCCAACCTCACAAGTGAAACAATGAATTACAATTATTTAGGGCACCAACTCAAGGAGCACCAACCCCTATTGATTTAGGGAACCAACCCAAGGAGCACCAACCCCTGCACCAAGCTCCAACTTGGTGATGTATAATGAAATGCAATTTTGATATAGTTATAACCTCTGGTTGCAAATGAGTTCTGCAACACTTGATCAATAGATTTCTGCCAGTTAACAACCTTATCTTCTTCACTAGATCTCACACTGTCGGTTATCTGATTACTCTCTCTGATTCTTGGCCTCTCTTCTTTCCCTCTCAGCCTCACAACACACTATGTCACACTCAGATGTCTTCTTGATCTATCACACCTCACCAATTAGCCTAATTGTTAGACCTGCAACAATTTACTGGTTATTCTGTCTCTGTCGGTTAAACCCTCTCACCGATTTGCCTGCTAACTCACTCTGTAACTTTGCTTAGAATAAATTCTAAGGAAGATGATATTTCTTCTTGCTCAAGCTCTTTTCTATCTCATTCTTTGCATCAAGCATCATCATTTCTGTCTCGAGCTCACATATTTATCATCTAAGGTACCTGCCAAAACCCGCATTCAAACAATGCAGTGTTAGGTTTTTCCTTCACCAACTCGATCCATATTGGATTTGATTTGATCTTCTTTTCAAGGGAGATGATCTTCATGTTATTGATCATCGCCAAACATGCCTCGCAGTCCAATGTGCATTTTCTAAAACTGGAAGTCTGCACCATGCTTTTCTTCTTTTCTGTGTCATATGCCATTAATGGCTCAACTATTTCTTTCAGCAAATAGGTACATAGATCGAATATTCTTGCAAGATAAGTTCAATTGCATGCCAACTTGTCTTCCTCGAGCCACAATATTCTTGCATCCTCCATGACTTGCGGGTTCTTCATGAAAGTCGACCTGCTTAATGAGTGTTACATCGATGCACACTTCACCGACCTGTGCTTTATCACCATCTGGCTTCCAGATGTCATTTTTGTTGACATCCACCTCTTCTTGGTTTGCTATTTCTATTTGACATTCTTCATTGACCAAGATTGAATACAGGTTCAATTCACCCTACCGGTATAACCAACAAACTAAACAATCACTCTTACAGACAACACATCCTCCAGACAGTTCATCTTGTCTTCTGATATTTCTTCATGCCATTCTTTCTGTTCTGCTCATCGGGTGTTGTTGTGATTTATATAACATTATGCCTCTTCATCACAAACAAATGGTCAACCTTCATACCAGTTTATACCTTACCATTAAGATTGCTTTACCTACAGATGATACAATTCATGTGTACCGGTAACCTTCCTTTTGTCTTCTTACTCACACATGGATTGACATCACATGTCTTACTATTCTTATACCGATCACCACTTCTTACACACCGGTGACTATGCCAAACCAATTGACATCAATGATAACTTAATGCCAATAATGCCAACAATCTCCCCCTTTGGCATTGATTTCAACTTACTGCAAGACTTCATACCGGTAGATTTCTCCCCCTTCGACACAATGACAAAGGGTACTGTATAATCCCCCTTTGATTTATACCTATCTCCCCCTTAGAATGATACCAGTGATTACAACCGGTATTGAGACATACAACCTTGAACTATCCCTATGATCACCATGTGGTTCAAGAGTTATAAATGCTGCTATGAACTTGTATGGAAAGCATATTGCGAAAGCGCCTTCCAAATGTCAATTCAATAGGGGAATAAAGCAAGCATGTCTTTAAAACTTTTGCAATACATTAAGATTATACAGATAGATGATTCACATATCCAAACACATAGAGACAAAACACCAATATTTACGTGGGAAAACCTTTACAGGTAAAAAACCCACCACCAAAGAGATATCACTTTATTTCCAGTAAACAAACAATTACACTAAATATTCTAGATTCTCTTCTCAAATATCTGTTCTCAAAATCTACAGTTTGGATTACAGTCATCACTCATGCAGAACACTTAGGATTACAGGACTCCAAACATACATGACATAGTAACCTCTCACACTCCTCACACATTGAGCAAGACAAGGCATCTCAGAAGTCCTATCATACTTTAATGATATTCCATGTCTTCTACTCTGTGCAACTCTGAGCTTCTCACTCATCGATTCCGTTACATCTCAGTAACACATATATAAAAGCCATGGTTACAATGTATCGATTAAGCATAACCATTATGGAGTCCAATGGCCTTCCAGCCATCCACCTGCATTTCGATTTCCACTGGCCACTCTGACAGTTAGTCACTCCAACCACTAGGAAGTCTAACCGTCGGTCTGCATTCGTGAGAAACACAATATCCCACATGCACCAGGAAGTCGGGTCGATTCATCTTCATATATACCGACAAGACCATCTTCAGTGTCCAAGTGTTAACCTTTTCGACTCTGGTTCACAGTTGGTTCTCTATTCCATCGGCCATCGGGCATATCACAAACATGTTACTTTGATCTCTCGATGAAACCCAATCGCTGAAGGCGACTCCATCGGGTCATCGGCAAGACACGTGAAATGTTACCTCGATCTCATAACCAAGAGATGATCTCATCGGACTTCGGCGTAGCTTTCATCCTATCAATCTGATCATCGAAAACACCCTGATCTCTTTTCTGCACTTTGTGAGAACTGATAGCTTTTCAAGCCCACCACTTGGTCACCATCGTCTGATTCATCCAGAATTACCCACTAGTTAAGCTGTCCGAGCTTCCCTTTTGTCGGGTCCCACCACTTGTCGCCAAGCCACGACAGATAGCGTTCGTGCATCTTTACCCTATAATATAGCGATAGTCGTTTGATCATCCCGGACTTGCTCACCCGTTAACTCGCTTGAGATACTCTCTTACCGGGCCCACCACTATGGTCACCAAGTCGCTAGGGATAAACTTTGTGCATCTCTCCATAGGGGTATAGCGACAATCATCCAATCATCTCGGACTTGTTGGCCTATTAATTGATCACAGGAAGAAGGTTCCATCGACCATCAACATAACTACGAACAAGCAATCCTGATCCCCAATATAATAGTAGATGGCTCCATCGGACTTCGACATAGCGCCGAACAAGTAATCCCGATAGCCGATGCTACCCGATCGCCGAAGGTGACTTCATCGGGTTATTGAGACAACATCCAATAGGCTTCCCTGATGTTCGATAACACTTCAAATATTGAAGGCGACTACATCGGGACATCGACAGGACTTCAAAATGGCTAACCCGATAGGTGATGTTAACGCGATGACCACAAAAGTGGATCTGAACATGGCTTCCCGATAATCAAACAAGGAGGATACATCGGGTAGACTTAAGCCGATACTTGTCTGCAACATGCTCATCGACCAGAGTTACACCGATAGGAAAAGTCCACAACCCGATACCTTCCCACAAGCTGTTCCATTGGGGTAAGTTACACCAATCAACTTGAACACTGGTCAGGGAATTTGAGGCATATTCCCAACAATCTCCCACTTGCCGAGGAATCCACTGGACATGTCTACCATGTCGAACACATACTGACACCACTGAGAACTATGGACTCAAAATCCCATCAATGTTGATATACCACTCAATCAGAAACCATCAGGAAATATAGTTTACGTTGTGCACCATTGAGACACATGCAGAGAAATCTCATCTCATTCATGGACATATCTCCCTTCTACCATGCCACTGTCACCGAACACATATAGAAGCTATCCATTGAGAAAACCACATACTCTATCTTCTAGAACACAAACCTCATGATCTCAAGGCTACTTAAATGTACCAACATTTGTTACAATCATACCTAGAATAGCACCCATAACAAGTGCTAGTACATCCAACTATACATACCTTCATGGTATAACAAGATGAATTTCAAATCATCAACATATACAACCTGTTACTTACAGTCTCAAACTTCAAGTGTAGTGATAGTCACGTACACACCAAGAAGCTCCCACTACATAGGTTATGCCAGAATTTGAAAAAGATCCCTTTTCAACATTACATAGAAGTAAATAAACCTTTGTACCAAGAGAATTCAAAATACTAACTGTAAACAAAGAACCTGCAAGCAAGTCTTCACAACACCCTGTATCATACCCTTTCTTCACCTCTAAATGTTGACTGTGTTATCACAGATGAATGCCTTTTAGTTGAACCTATTACTCATTCCAACTCAACACCATCTACATTTCCATGTTTCCAAGAGCACCTGTAACTGATCAACCCATGCCAAAACTTCAAATGCATAACCACACTATCATGAAGTACCAAGGAAATGATCAGTGTACTCTAAACACAAAAACATAACCAAGATCATTGTCAAAAAATTTCAACTGCAGACTCAGGAACTCACACATGACAACCACGATCTAAACCATCTCACCCAAAGAGATAACATGCTCCATATGAACATAAACACATTATGTCAAAACTCTAAATGCATCTCAAGAGTATATCCTAACATAAAAGACATCCTAACTAAGGATTACAACATCTATGCTAAAGACCCCTTATGAATCTTCAAGATATTAACATCTTTAGTCACATGAAGATCATTCACCAATACATGATGAATCTGCATCACTACCAAAGACCCATGGTACCCAACTAACAAGGCATCGTGATTGAACTAGACACCACCAGATGTCTGACTTGCCAAAGCAGCTCAAAAGGCATCTCCATCCTCATTGTGTGAGGACCCAAAATCTGAAGAATATGAAGAACACTTGTTTCCTTTCTTCTTCTTCAGTTTGCAATCCTTCCGAATATGACCAATCTTCCCACCATTCCAGCACTTCGCTTTAGAATTCTTTCTAGGAGTCTTGGATCTTTCCTCTGACTTTGACTTTGACTTCTTGTCCTCTAGCTTACCTTTAACAATGAGAGCATCCTTGACCATCTCAGAATATTTCCTTCGAGTTTCTTCTGACAGCAACGAAGCAACCACACCTTTCATAGAGAGCTTGGTGGTTGTACTCCCAATGGTCATTACCAGATGATCCCATGAGTTAGGAAAAGAACATAACAAAAGCATACATCGATCCTCATCATCAACCTGGACTCCTACAGAGGTTAGCTGAGAAAAAATCATATTGAAAACATTCAAAATATCTGCAAGAGACGTACCCTTGTCCATCTTCAAGGAATACAACTTCTTCCTCAGGAACAACTTGTTTACCAAAGATTTCCCTTGATAAATATCTCCAAGTTTCTTCCACAAAAAATGTGCAGTTTTTTCCTCATGAATGTTTAACAGAACAAAGTCTTCCAAACAGAGTGAGATTAACCCTCTAGATTTTCTATCTGCAAGATCCCAGTCTTCTTGCTTCATGCATGAAGGCTTAGAGGTTGCAGTCATAGCACCCTAGAGATCTCTATCAACCAACAAGTCTTCCATCTTGAGTTTCCACAACTCAAAACTCGCACCATTTAATTTCTTGATCTCCATTCGCCCAGAAGCATTCACCATCTTAAACTACAAACAAGATAAATAAATACTCTGCTAGACTCCCACTGAAACTAAAATTGACACAAAAAACCAACCCTACCCAACAAGGATAACAAAATGGTCCAGACTCTGATACCACTTGTATGGAAAGCACAATGTGGAAACACCTTCCAAATGTCAATTCAATAGGGGGATAGAGCAGGTATGTCTTTAAAATTTTTGCAATACATTAAGATTATACAAACAGATGATTCACATATCCAAACACATAGAGACAGAACACCAATATTTACATGGGAAAACATTTACAGGTAAAAAAGCCACCACCAAAGAGATGTCACTTTATTTCTAGTAAAGAAAAGATTACAATAAAGTTTCTAGATTCTCTTCTCAGATATCTGTTCTCAGAATCTACAGTTTGGATTACAGTCATCACTCATGTAGGCCACTGAGGATTATAGGACTCCATACATACATCACACAATAACCTCTCACGCTCCTCACATATCGAGCAAGATAAGGCGTCTCAGAGTTCCTATCATACTTTAATGATACTCCATGCCTTCTGCTCTATGCAACTTTGAGCTTCTCAATCATCGCTTCTGTTACATCTCAGTAACACATATATAACAACCATGGTTACAATGTATCAATTAAGCATAATTGTTATGGAATCCAAGGACCTTCCAACCATCCACCTGCATTTCGGTTTCCACTGGCCACTTTGACAATTAGTCTCTCCAACCACTAGGAAGTCTAACCATCGGTCTGCATTCGTGAGAAACATAATATCCCACATGCACTAGGAAGTTGGGTCAGTTTATCTTCATATATACCGACAAGACCATCTTCAATGCCCAAGTGTTAACCTTTTGGACTCCGGTTCACAGTCGGTTTTCTATTCCATCGGCCATCTGGCAGATCACAAACATGTTATTCCAATCTCCCGATGAAACCCAATTGCCAAAGGTGACTCCATCGGGTCATCGACAAGACATGTGAAATGTTACCCTAATCTCTGATAACCAAGAGGCGATCTCATCGGACTTCGGTGTAGCTTTCATCCTGTCAATCTGATCACCGAAAACACCCTGATCTCTTGTTTGCGCTCTGCCATAACTTATAGCTTGCTAGGCCCACCACTTGGTCACCAACTCTAGATAGTTATCTATCGAGCAATTACACACCGTGGTATAGCGATGACCATTTGATTCATCTGGACTTGCCCACTAGTTAACCTGTTTGAGCTTCCCTTTTGTCGGGCCCCACCACTTATCGCCAAGCAGCGACAGATAGCGTTTGTGCATCTTTACCCTGCGGTATAGTGACACTTGTTCGATCATCCCAGACTTACTCACCTATTAACTTGCCTAAGCTACTCTCTTACTCGGCCCACCAGTATGGTTGCCAAGTCACGAGAGATAAACTTCATGCATCTTGCCATAGCGGTATATCGACAATCATTCGATCATCCTGGACTTGCTCACCTATTAATTGATCACAGGAAGAAGGTTCCATGGACCATCGACATAACTATGAACAAGAAATCCTGATCCCTGATATAACAGTAGACGACTCCATCGGACTTCGACATAGCGCCAAACAAGTAATCTCGATAGCCGATGCTACCTGATCGCCGAAGGCAACTTCAACGGGTCATCGAGACAAAATCCAGTAGGCTTCCCTGATGTCTGATAACACTTCAAACACTGAAGGTGACTACATCGGGCCATCATCAGAACTTGAAAATGGCTAACCCGATAGGCAATGTTAACCCAATGACCACAAAAGCGGATCCGAACATTGCTTCCTGATAACCAAACAAGGAGGATACATCGGGTAAACCTAACCTGATACTTGTCCGTAATATGTTCATCGGCCAGAGTTACACCGATAGGAAAAGTCCACAACCCGATACCTTCCCACAAGTTGTTCCATCGGGCTAAGTTACACCGATCAACCTGAACACTAGTCAAGGGAATTCGAGGCATATTCCCAACAAAACTCCCCATGAACCATATAATTCCTTACTAAATTAAGTGCAAAAGTCAGGTGACACAGCTCGTAAATTGTGTCTTAAGTACTCAAAAGTGCTTACCAGAAAAGGTTTGATGAAAATGTCTGCCAGTTGTTCTCTTGTAGGGACATAGTCCATATTTACTTCCTGTCCTTCAACCTTCTCTCTGAAGAAATGATACTTGATTCCTATATGCTTTGTCTTGGAATGCATCACTAGATTCTTTGATATGTTGATGGCACTTGAATTATCACACCGGATGAGAATAGGATTAGTGATGTCCACTTGTATGTCCTTGAGGGTTTGCTTCATCCAAAGTACCTAAGAGCGCCATGTAGCAATAAAAATATATTATGCTTCAGCAGTTGATAGGGAGACTGAATCCTGCTTCTTGCTATGCCACGAGACCAACTGGTCACCTAGAAAGAATGCACCACCACTTGTGCTCTTCCAGTCAACAATGCAACCCACCCAATCAACATCAATGTATGCTTCCAAGATGAATTTCCCTTAATTAGGATACCAAACCATAACTAAGTGTTCCTTGCAAGTACCTGAAAATTCTGCTAACGACATTCTTATGTGACTGGTTAGGTGCAGCTTGAAATCTATCCACCATGCACACTGCCTGCATTATATCCGGTCTAGAAGCAATAAGATACAATAGAATGCCATCATGGATCTATACAATGTCTGATCCACCACTGATGATTCATCATTCTTGTTTAATTTTCTTCCGGTCACCATGGGGGTACTTATCGGTTTACAATCCTCCATTTGAAATTTCTTCAACATATCCTTAGCATACTTGGTTTGTGAGATAAAGATTCCCTTATCTTGCTGTAATATCTACAAACCAAGGATTATGTTAATTCTCCAAGAATTGACATCTCAAATTCTGACTGCATCTGATCAACAAATTCTTTGCAAAGGGTGTCCTTATTGCCTCCAAAAATAACGTCATCTACATAGACAACCACAATGATCTTGTGGTTTCTATCTTTCTTTATGTATAAATTGCTATCAGCACTCCCCTTTTTGAATAATTTCTCCTTCAGGTATTGATCTAGCCTTGAATACCATGCTCTAGGAGCTTGCTTTAAACCATACGAGACTTTCTTCAAGCGACACACAAAGGTTTCATCATCATGTAGAAGAAACCCTTCTATTTGCTCCATGTACACTTCTTCTTCCAAATTTCCATTTAGGAAGGCATATTTTACATCCATTTGATATACTTTATAACCCTTGTAGGAAGAAATGGTTAGAAACATTCTAGTTGCTCGCAAGCTAGCTACCAGTGCAAATGTTTCTTCAAAATCAATGCCCTCTATTTGAGAGTAACCTTTGCACACAAGTCTATCTTTATGCCTAACAATTTTACCTTCTTCATTCATCTTATTCCAATAGACCCATTTGGTGCCAATGATGTTCTTGTCTTCCAGTCTAAGGACTAATTCCTAAGTTTTGTTCTTCTCAATTTTTTGTAGTTCTTCTTCCATGGTATCCATCCATTCTTGTCTTTTGTTGGCTTCATTGAATGTTTTAGGTTCTGCTTCAGTCATGAGGCAGAAGTTGACTTGTTCATCATTCCGAGCAAGTTTTCTGTTGGTCTGCACACCATCACTCTTGTTACGTAGAATCTTCTCTTCTGGGTGGTTTATCTACACATACCGGTTAGGAGCTTTTTTGGATGCTTCTTTCGGTTCATTGTGTGACTGAGCTTCCTCACCTTCATCACTGAAATCATCATATCGGTTTACCTATGATTGAATTTCTTTGTGAATATCCTCATCAACTCTTACATGCACACTCTCAATGACTCTTCTTAGTCTTTTGTTGTATCCTTTATAGGTCTAGCTATTAGATGAGTAACGAAGGAAGATTCCTTCATCACTCCTGGAATCAAAACAACCTAGACCATCCATATCTCTCTTGATAAAATACTTGCTTCCAAATACCTTGAAGTATTTGACTAATGGTTTTCGGTCATACCACAACTCATAAGGTGTCATTCTGGTGTTTGTTCTTAGTTGAACCCGGTTCAAGGTATATGCAGCAGCATGAACCACTTCCTTCTGATATATGTTCTGTCAATCTCCTTGATTGTCTCGTTCTTTATATCTACCACACCGTTTTGTTGTGGTGTCCTAGGGGTTGAGTATTGCCTTCTAATTCCATGTCTTTCACAGTAATCTTCAAACTCATTTGATGTGAACTCTCCACCCCGGTCTAATCTTAGACATTTCAACTTGTACCCACTTTCCTTTTCCACCATCTTCCTAAAGATCTTGAATCTATCAAATGCTTATGATTTATCTTGAAGGAAAGTGACCCATGTCATTCTTGAATAGTCATCAATGAAGAGCATAAAATATCTTTCACCGACAAGAGCTCTTGTCGTAGTTGGACTACATAGATATGTATGTACAATTTCAAGTGGTCTTGAGGTGTTGTGTTCTTTTGTTCTAAAGCTCACCTTAGTTTTTTTCCCTTTTACACATTCATCACAAATTAATGTGCTTACCAGTTTGATGATGGGTAGAATATTTTTTAGACACCCCTTTTTACTTACTGCAACTAAGTTATTAAAATTTATGTGGCCTAATCTTTTGTGCCACAACTAGCTCTCATCCACTTGTCCCAACATACATTGGGATTCAAAATATTCTTCCAGATTGTAGATATTACCATCTGTCCTCTTTCCTTCAGCTATAGTCTGACCGATACTTTATTTCTTTATCTGGCAGCTGGTAGAATCAAAGGTGAATTTGTAACCTTTGTCACACATTTGACTCACACTCAACAGATTGTGCTTTAGGCCTTCCACATAATACACATCATGTGCCTTCAGTTTTCCATCAATATTTAGAATACCTTTTCCCTTTATTTTGATGGATGAGTTGTCTCCAAATCTTACTGAACCACCATTCCAATCTTCAAGCTTGATAAATTTCCTTTTATCACCAGTCATGTGGTTGGAACAACCACTGTCTATAACCCATATATTTTTCTATGCAACATGTAAGGCAGTCTACACTATCAGACTTGATTTTGCCTTGTCCTTTTCTTTCTCAACCCATACTGGTTAGGTTTCCTTCTTCTTGTTAACTGCTATTTTGTGCTCCGATTTAACTACCGGTTCTTGATCAGGATCTGTCCTCTCCTGCTTGATTTTTCGGTTAAGTTTTCTTGGTCCTGCAAACAACTACCTCACTGGGGGTCTTCCTTTCATGCTACTAACTCTGGTGAATCCTTCATGATCAACTCTTGTATTTCTTCTTGGATTTGCATGTCGATATATTAAGTGTGGCCTTCAGTTCATTGATTGTGTATATCGGTTTGTGTGGTGGTTTCTAATAACCTATGCATATATCTTCTTACCAGTATCTTTGCTTACAGTGAATGTCCTCTTCTCTTCACCTTCATTTGAAGAAGTGAACTGAATCTCCTTACTGGATGTGTCTCTGTTGATTGAATTTTGTCATTCTTCAAATCCTAAGCCATCGGTATCTTTTGATGGCTTATGTTTGCTCAACATCTTGTCTAAGGCTTCAGTGTTGCCTTCATGTTTGCTTCTCACTTTCATTTCTTCCTTACTTTTTTCAAGCTCCTTTCTAAGCTTCACTATTTCTGCTTCCCAATCTTGATGCTCCTTTTCCTTCTTCATCAGATCAGAGGATGTAACTTCACATATCCTCTTGGCTTCTTCCAACTAGAGTTTCATGTCAAATATAACTTGATTGGACTCATCCAGGGATTTCTTCAAGAGACCTTGTTCATCTACTACAACAAGCTTGAACTTCTTGAGTTCTCTTCTTGTTTTACTCAGCTCCTCAAGAAAACTTATAAGCTCACCTTCTAGATCAACTTCAGCCTCAATGTCTTCTTCTTTCTCATCTTCACCAACCAATTCATCAAGTTCCTTAAAGAGATTAACTTCTCTATCATTCTCATGGTAGTCATCTTCTGATGCACTTTCTTCATTCGTGGCATCATCCTCAATAGTGTATATGATGTTATGCTTTCGGTAGCCTCTTCTTCCTTTCTAGTGGACATTTCTTTCTTTGTCTTTACCGACAGATCTGATAAAACTTCTTGACTCATCTCCTCCAGTTTCATTATAATGACATTTTGTAGCAAAGTGTCCAACTTTACCACAGCTGAAACATTTGAGTGGTAACTTTCCTTTATACTTTCTGGATCCTCTCTTGAGATTTTTGACAAAGTTTACTACCTCTGCATCCGAGTCTTCACTGGATCCTTTATGAGAAATCTCTTCTTTGTCCTTCTTGGTGGAGTTGAACGCTGCGTCTTTCCTTGAGGATGCATCATCGATTGTTCTCATTTCATAGGCTGTTAGTGAGCCAAATAGCTCATCCATAGTGAAGATCTTTAGATCCTTGGCTTCTTCTATGAAAGAAACCTTAGTATCATACTTATGTGTGAGAGATCTAAGTACCTTCTTAACAAGAATCTCATCTGCAATTTCTTCTCCATGTCCTCTGATGGTGTTCATAGTTTTATCTATTCAATGAAGGTAGTCTGCAATATTTTCTTCACCCTTCATCTTGATGCCTTGAAGTTGACCCCTTAGTGCTTGCAACTTGGCCTCTTTGACTTTTTCATCTCCTTCAAACAACCTCTGCATTTTATCCCAAGTCTCCTTGGCAGATGCACAGTGCATGACCTTGACAAACTCATTATCAGAGAACCCACTTAAGATAGCATGTTTAGCCTTTGTATTATTCCCATACTCCTTCTTGGCATATAGATTAGTGGGAGGAACACTAGGGATAGTATACCCATTCTTGACAGACATCCACACATCAAAAACAAGGGAGGAAATATAGGTCTCCATTCTTCTACTTTAGAAGACATAGTTACATCCATCAAATATGGGGGCTTTTGAGGAGGCAGACTCATTTCTTGCCATTGTGTCCTAAGACCAAAATCTATCCAAGCTTTAATCAACCAGGAACCTAGGCTCTGATATCAATTATTGAACACAATGTACCACTGAGAGGGGGGTGAATCAATGGTTCCTAAATTCTTTTCCCTTTTAAAATAACCTTAGAATACTGGTTATCACCCTAAGCACTAAACAATTAAATTAGTAAGACAAATATGGATATCAAAAGAGGCAAACACACAAATGAAACCCACAACACCATATGTACGAGGAAAACCCAACATGGAAAAAACCGTGTTGAGAAATGTTCCTGGAGTCTAGTGCTCCAATCCAGCCTCATAGTGAAACAATGAATTACAATGAATTAGGGTACCAACCCAAGGAGCACCAACCCAAGCACCAAGATCCAACTTGGTGATGTATAATGAAATACAATTTTGATACAATTATAGCATCTGGTTGCAAATGAGTTCTGCAACACTTGATCAATAGATTTCTACCAATTAACAACCTTCACTTCTTCACTGGATCTCACACTACTGGTTATCAAATTATTCTCTCTGATTCTTGGCCTCTCTTCTTTCTCTCTCAGCCTCACAACATACCATGTCACACTCGGATGCCATCTTGATCAATCACACCTCACCTATTAGCTTAACTGTTAGACCTGCAACAATTTACCAGTTATTCTGTCTCTGCCAGTTAAACCCACTCACAGATTTGCCTACTAACTCACTCTGCAACTTTTCTTAGAATAAATTATAAGGAAGATGATCTTTCTCCTTGGTCAAGCTCTCTTATATCTTATTCTTCACATTAAGCATCATCATTTATGTCTCGAGCTCACATATTTATCATCTAAGGTTCTCGCCAAAAACTGCATTCAAACAGTGTAGTGTTAGGTTTTGCCTTCACTAACTCAATCCATATTGGATTTGATTCGATCTGATTTTCCAGGGAGATGATCTTCATGTTATTGATCAATGCCACACACACCTCGCATTCCAATGTGCATTTTCTAAAACCGGAAGTCTGCACCATGCTTTACTGCTTTTATCTGTCATACACATTAATGGCTCGACTGTTTCCTTAAGAAAAGGGGTACGAAGATCAAATATTCTTGCAGGATAAGTTCAATTGCATGCCAGCTTGTCTTCCTCAAGCCACAATCTTCTGACATCCTCCATGACTTGTGGGTTCTTCATAAAAGTCAACCTACTTGCTGAGTGTTACTTCGATGCACACTTCACCGACCTGTGCTTTATCACCAGTTGTCATTTTTGTCGACATCCACCTCTGCTTGATTTTATATGTCTATTTGATATTCTTCATTAACCAAGATTAAATACTGGTTCAATTCACCCTACCGGTATAATCAATAAGCTGAATAATCACTCTTACCAACATCCTCCAGACAATTCATCTTGTCTTCTGGTATGTCTTCATGCCATTCTTTTTGTTCTATGCACCGGGTGTTGTTGTGATTTATATAACATTTTGCCTCTTCATCACAAACAAACAACCAACCTTCGTACTAGTTTATGCCTTACCTGTAAGCCTTCTTTACCAATAGATGACACAATTCATGTGAATCGATGACCTTCCTTCTGTCTGCTTACTCACACATGGATTGACTTCATATGTCTTACTTTTCTCATACCGGTCACCAGTTCTTACACACTGGTGACCATGCCAAACCAGTTGACATCAATGACAACTTAATGCCAATAATGCCAACAAGATGTATGTGAAGCTTTATAAATTATTTGAGAGATGAAACTCACTATGCAAGGTTCTCAATTTTTTTTATAAGATTTGAATATTGCATTGGATTTCAACTTCTTGACTAGAATGTGCAGGTTAAGGAGATTTTGATTGAAGAAGATGCAACTTTAAATATCTTACCATTTCCCACTATGTACCATCTTGTGATCACCTATATGAAAAATGTATCAGTTCATGCTATGCAACAAAGAGGACAAGTTCAAACAATGGCTAGTTTGAAGAAGACCCTCAAAATGTATCAAAAGCAAAACAAGTGAAGGTTGCAAACTATATCAATAAGATAATCTTGTATTTCTTCAAGATCACAAGTTTCAAATTTTCATTTGTAAAAGTGATTTAAGTCTCTTGTTGTAATTAAAGTTAGAATTTGGACTTAATTTTTCAAAAAGTTAGGTAAATCCTAACTTGTTCCTAAAAAGGTAGTTACTAGAAGTAGTCACTTAGGTTTATCCTAAGTGGGTACCTTGGGTAGTTATCCTAAGTGGTTATTCAAAGTGGTTATGGGTTGGTTATCAAAGTGAGCCTATATATACAAGTTGTTGCATTGTAAGAGGAGACTCTTACAGAGGGGAGACTATGAAAAAATTCTTAGAGAAATACTTTGATGAATTTTGTGTTTACACTTTGTATAGAAGAGTTCGTGAGATTGTATAATTTTATGAAGATAATAAAGGATGCATTTATCTCGTATGTTATAGATGTGATTCTTGAGTTATGATTACTAATTTTTTTTTATGTCAAATTAGTGATATATTTTGTCTATGTGCAAATCATTTGTCATCTATTGGAATGCTCATAATTCATGCAATCAATGTAGTGAAACACAAACAAGATTTGGCATCTTGGTTTGGATGTGTTAGAGTTACCCGTCTCTTTATATGTTGAGATTTAATTCTCTTATTTATTTTGGATTCAATTGTGTATGCAAATTTTTATCATCAATGTTTCGAATCACACTCTGTGATTCATCATCGGGATGCAAATGAATTGCAACGAGATGAAAAAATAGCGAGTTGCAGATTTGAGAAAGAATAAAAAGAGAAGAGGGGTAGGAAAGGGCACATAGATCAAGGAAGAAAAATAATAGAAAAAATCCAATCACTAAATAAAGGATAAAATAGCCAATAAACCAATAAAACACCTAGAAGCTAAAATACAAAAGGCCTAGAGAAATAAATAAAAAATAAATAGAGAAAAAACTAATAAAAATAAGGATAATGATATAGTAATGATGATAAAAAGGAGCCAAATAAAGAGAAACCAAATAATAGTAAAAAAACATAAATATATGTGCATACATGTGTATAAATTTACCTATATATATATATGAAAAATATAACAAATAAATATATGCATAAAAATATGTATACACACAGGCACACACACACACACACAAAGTATATATATATATATATATATATATATTTGCATAAATGTGTATAAATTTACCTACAAATATATATATGAAAAAATATAACAAATATAAATATGCATCAAAATATGTACACACACACACATTTTTCACCCTTCTTTCGTCATCATTGCAAGTCAAAACTTATATTTTTCTTAAACCCCATTTGTAATCGTTATCTATTGTGAAATCTCAATTGGTATTCTTATGTCTATTGTTTGGGTTTCTGTTATTCATCCTCGTTAGTTTTGTTTTCCTTCCCTTTTTTACTTTCAAGTTAAAAGTGCACAAAAAATACAAATACCCCCATCATATGAGGGAGCTACCCCTCTCAAACATAGAGGAAGATTGTGGTTTTGCTACAATCTCTCCAATTGTTGGCACAAAACTTGTCACTACTCTTCGGGCAAACAAGGTCAGTTTCAAAAAAAAAATCACAATGACAAATTTTGTTTACCAATACTACATAGTGACAAATAATGAGATGTTGGAAATCATCTATGCCATCAATAAATTCAAATATTATATAACAAGCTATCAAGTCTTTGTGTACACAAATCATGCAATAATAAGGTACTTGATGAAAAAATATATTGTTAGTGGTAGGTTAGTTAGATGGTTACTCTTATTGCAGGAATATGATATTACCATAATAGACAAGCTTGGAAAATCCAATGTTGTTGTAGATTTTTTATCTAGGCTAACAAATGCAAAATCAAAGCCTATCATAGATGACTCCCTTTTTTATGAGAATATCTTTGATTTGGAAATTCATGCTCCATGGTATTTTGATATTGAAAATAACCTAATTTCGAGTAAAATGCCTCCTTATTTCTATTAAGAGAAAAGTGTCAGCTAGCTGGAAAAGAGCTTAACCTACTCTTGGATATCATGCTACTTATTTTATACTGGACCTAACACTATCATGTGAAGTTGCATAAGGGAAGATGAGATAGATGATATGCTTCATGTCTACTATGATTAGTGTCTTGGGAACTACTTTGTAGTAAAAAGAACTACCATGAAGGTTCTTAACATAGGCTATCATTGGCCATCACTACACAAGGATTTAGCCAAGCATACCAGACATTGTGGTCCAGGTTCCAAAGAATGAGAAGACCCACCAATTTTTTTGAGATGCCTCATCACCCTCAATTAGTCTTGGTTGTTACACATATATGCTTTGTTGCCATTGATGTTAAACCATGTGGTCCGGATGGGTTCTGGTCCAAACATCAATAAAGTTAGCTACAATGTTGAAGTATTTGCATTAATGTTTTTGGACTAGAGGTCAGTATGATTGTTTCTATGGTTTGTACGTGGACAAGTTTCATTGGCAGTTGATGTAGATGATATAAACTTGTTTTTTATGGCAAGGACAATTGGAAGGTTGTTTTTTGTGGTCAGGGTGTTGCTTGTTTTGGTCCAGACTTTAACGATTGTGAAATAATGTGATTGGTACATGTTATCGGGCTATTTAATTGGAGTTAAATGTAACATATATTTTTGGTTTGGTGATTGCATGTGAATTATTCTTTTGGTCTGGTGTTGCATGTATGATTTGGTTTGGTCTGGATTATGTTCTATGCATTTCATATCTTGGTTCGGTTGAATACCTTGGGTTGGAAATGTGCTTACACATTACAATCTTTATTTTGGCCGACTTGGTGAGGATGTTTTTATTCCGGTTTGGTATATATCTGATGATTTGTTGAAAAAAAGTATGATTTACGAGTGTGTGGAATTCAACAGTGAGTAGGTGCAACTTGATGTAAGGATGTCGATGTCATTATAAATGTTATATATATTAGAAGGGATTAGAGTGCAGAGGTGACAATTGATATAGAAGCAAGGATTTGGAGATTTGGTGGTCCGAATATTTTAGTAAGGTCAGAGATTGTGCTATAACAAAGACTGTAATGAACATTTTGAGATGCCTTTGTTCATATAGTTCCTTCTCTATAAGTTGTAATTTTGCATCTTGTCCTATTGTAGTTAGCTTCTGTGCACAAGTCCTTTTATTGTATCTTGTCCCAAGAGAAGTTAGCCTTGGTCTACAAGTCTACAACAGTAAGCTCCCTATTTTGTACACCCCCCCTATCTCAACATCTAGTGCGTGTTCAACAATTTGTATTCGAGAAAGGTTCCTCTTAAGTAAGCTTAACTGCTTGAGGTAGATCCCGAGTCTTGAACACTATGTTTGAAGAAGAGATGAATGATAAGGATACTTTAGATCAAGGTGATTGGGATGATGTTGAAGGAGTTGTTGATATGGAAGGGGAATTAAGATATGCATTGGCTGATCTAGGTTGGCTAATTTGGATGAATTCCAATCCCCTACCTTGTATATCTGCACATGAGGACACTTTGATAATTTTAAGTTGGTGAGAGAGAATTATTAGCCCACATTTTTGGAAAAAGATAGTTTTTATGGTTAAATGCTCATAAATGTATCATTACCATCTTTTTCAAATCACTTCCATCCCTAATTAATGTGACAAAGTACTTCTCTCTAAGTATGATAACCTATTGAGATATCGAGTCATTCCTTTTGTCATCGTCTACCTCTCTCCATAACCCTTAGCATGCCTAATAAATTTTCAAACATATTTTAGAATAATGCGAGGAATGGGTTTGTGTGCTAAATATTTTTTGAAAAATTAGAGGTTTAAGTATTCAAAACTGCTAAATTTGGCAATTTGGTAAGGCGGGGACAAAGAAAAATTTGCAAGACAAACTCTAGAGAGGCAAAGCTAGTGGAATTCAATGTGATATTAAGCAATGGGAGGGTATCTTATCAAGAAATAACCCTGATTATACCATAGTGGAAAATGACCAAGAATATAGGGAAGAGCTGAAAAATGTAGGATGGTTGGCATACTTTCACAAATTATTAAAGCATAATGTCAAAGTAGCATTGCAATTTTTCTTGAAACTTAAGGATAATGTAGCAACAATAAAGTGTTTGAGATTTGACACCATAATTATGGATATTATATAAGTCACTAGTTTGTCTATAGAGGGGGAATATTACCTAGAACATCATGATATTGTATAAACCAAAGTTGAATTCATTAGACATGAGGATGACCCATTGGAAGTTTCTAACGAGGGCACTAGAAGAGTATCTCTTCCGCCTAAGTGGGAAACAACAACTATATATACCATAAAATATTTTACATGTGATTGGTTTTTATCATTGTTGTACTCTCATCACTTCAAAATGTTGAGCCACATATGCCATGGAAGGATGGTGAATGTTCCACCCTACCTTGCACATTTCTTCACCAAAATGGTAGCTAAAGTTCATAAAGGTAAGGACACATCACTTTATCACTATTTTTTGATCACTCTTCTTGTCATTTTTGTTTTGAGTATATATTTCCCAAATATGAGTTAGGAAGAGTTTTTGAAAGTGAAAAGGGATAAGCATTTAAACCTAGGTCAAGGACACATCACTTTCTCACTATTGTTTGATCAATTTTGTTGTCAAAGTTTTTTTGAGTATATATTTCTTAAATATGAGTTGGGAAGAGTTTATGAAAGTGAAAAGTGATAAGCATTTAAACCTAGGTAGTGGGGGTTGAAAATTAATGGTTAAATGGAAAATTATGGAGAAAGGGGAGAGTATTAAATAATTAAATGATACTAAACAAGACAATTACAACTTCCTTACTAAGAGAGACACCAAACTGAATACTCTAAAACCCTTGAATTTGAGCTCTTTGAAAGTGAAGAAGAGAAGCCTCAAAAGATTACTCCTTTTGCTAAGACTAGAGGCCTAAAATTAGCCCAAAAAAATGTCCATAGCTAAGACTAAGAAAATGGAAATATTATTCAAAGGAAAAACAAAGTAAGAGTAAGGAGAAAACTCTTGTAAAAGAAAAGAAACAAAAATATAAGGAGAAAGCCCGTACTACTACATCTAGTAAAAGGAAAAGCAAAGTTCCCTATGGAAATAGGAAAGAACCAGAAGAAAAATCTACTCCTCTTTTTGAAGAAAACAAAACCCTCAACAAGTAAAAAGAGTAAAATAGATGAGGGGCTTCCAACAAAAAAAATAAAAGAACAATATATGGCTGCAATGAAAAAGAGGAAACTAGAGTCTCCCCTTACATCCGATGTGTTGAAAAAGAAAACTCATTTTTCTAGTGCAGAACAACAATAAGGATTACAAAAAGAAAAGTCAACTACTACTATCATTGTTCTAGATAAACCACCATTTGTCTCCTGTAGATTTACTATGCAAGAACTATCAAGTGCCTTGAAGGCAGAAAAGAAGGGTAAAAAACATAAGTCTATTGTCAAAGCACCAAGAAAGTCCCATAGATTAAAAAATAAAGGGGGTGCAAAGAAGGACAATGAAAAGGTTGAGATAGTGTTGGATATCACTTCTAAAACTAGCAGTAAACAATATTACTTATTCAAGAGGACACCATTTATTAAACCTAAAAGGACAAATAAGTCAAATTGACATCCAAATACCTTAATTCGGTCAAATTAAGTCAAAATAGATCAAATTATATGAAATTGGGAAGAATTGGGAAGGTTCCAAAAGAAAATGGGAAGAATTGAATTGAAATGGGAAAAATATGTCAAATTGAGTAAATTGGATCAAAGTGGCTCAAAAGATTGAAATGAGACCGATGCGATACCATGGGATAGGAGAAGAGGTTGAAATGATATCATAAACTTGAAATAGGGAGAAAATGATGCGGTCTGGACAAAAAATAGGAAAGAGAAAATGACAGGATCAAAACAAGAGCAAAATGACCTAATCGGGATAAGTTTTGGGATGAATTGACATTATAGGATCAAAATGGGAATGAAATGACATCGATGGGATGGATTTTAGATCAAAATGATATGCCATACTTGAAATTGGGGGAAAATGATGTCAATGGGACAGAAAATGAAAAACGAGAAGCGGGAGAGGATCCTGCAAATAATAAAGACTATACACACAATTAGGTTAAAAATAAAGAATGAATGCATTGACCAATTTTTAGCGTCTACAATAAGGTTACAGGAGAGGTTGTCTAGATAGTAATATTTACATTAAATTAGATCATGATCAATTGTTGATTGTTGTATTTGTTAGGAACTAGGAAGGACAATTGAGAGGGGGGGGTGAATCAGTTGTCAATAAATTATAACCCAAAACAAATTATTCCAACTGAAAACTCAGTGCTGGTAAAATAGATTAACAGTTCTATTAATACTGGTACAACTTAATGCATGAAATAGAAAGGAAAACAACATCCACAACACATGACACAAAGATTTTGACGCAGAAACCCTGTAAGGGGAAAAACCATGATGGGAAACCTTACCCATAATCAGATGACACTACTGTAGATAGTAAGTGAATACAATAATGGGGTATGCACATGCAAAAAGGCCAACCGTCTAGAGCTCACTGCTCAATCACAAAATTAGGAGTCATACTGACTATATAGTTGGATGGTTAAATCCAATAACAATGTACTGCTTCAATATAACATCTTCGATGTTGGATTCAGTACCGGTTTAAGCTCTACGCATGAGGACCAAATAACTTCATGACTTTTAACAACCTTCCTTCAACCTTCAAATGATATTTGCATGATTTGCACATGGATCTTCTTCTTGTCGCTGTTCACAATGATCTTCAATATACACACACTCACACCTTTCTTCCAAATAAGATCTTACAATTATTTATACAAAACCTAAGACCTCATCATTAGGTCGGATCTCAAAAGATATTACATTTAAATATATTACAAAATAAGTCTTGGTGTAATACAATATGTCGGCCTCAATACATTTACACATTATCCAATCAATAAATCATTTCCAAATCGTGTCCCGCTGATCTGGAACATGTTTTCTTATGCCGGTTCATAACCTAGACCTATCTGCCAGTTAAGGAAAATATGTGAACCCGATTAGTCCAATATGCAAAATACCAAATGAAAACATCCAATCCATGTCTTTGACATAACCAAATGATCTCTAGATGATAACAAGTCATCATCAACTTCCTGAGATGCCGGTGAAACATATACCGCTTACTGCGCATAAGCCAATATCCATACAGGGACCACAATGTGCCAGTTCAACAACAAACCAATTTAACCAGAGTGCCAAATCAATAATGTAAACCTCCAGAAGGATAAGTGTTGACATCAATGATAGAACCATTGCAACACATAACGAATTCATCCATAATAGCAACATTATTTTATGTTGATGATATTGTCTTTGGAGGAAGTAGAAATATTGTGAATATTTATGGGAAGTAATGCAAAAGGAGTTTAATATGTCAATGTTAGGTGAGTTATCTTTCTTTCTTGGTTTACACATTTCCCATTCAGAATAAGGTATAGTTGTTTCTCAAAAATAATAAATGAAATGTTGATCAAGTTCTAGATGGAAGAGTGCAAACTAGTAGGTACATTGATAGGGTTTCCCTAGCTTTCTCACACTTCTCCTATTGGGGTTGTTCACTCCACCAACTCCACTAGGCCTTTCTATGATTCAAGACCCACTATTCCATCTCAAACTATACTAGGACTATTGCTTTTTCCACCTTAGGGTGACTTTTAACAAGTGTCTTCACTAGGAACTCTACCAATTCAATGTTCTCCACTAATTCTCAATCCTTCAAGCTGACATTTTTGTCACTCTCACCCCCAATGCTGTCATGTGTTTTATAGAGGAGTGGAGTTATTCATTCAATGTGGTATTTGGTCAACTAGGTCTATTTGTTCTATTACCAAACTCATCTTCCTTACCGATTTCAATAAAATGCTCAAAAGAGGGCTACTAGGAAAGAGCCCCAATTAGGCCTCCTAATCCGAGGTTTTGTGAATTTTAGGTCATACGGTCCAAAAGTGTGAGGCCCTACCCCGACTCAGTTTGACATTTTCAGTTATTTGCATATTGAGACTATTATGGATGCTTTATTTTATGTTTTATGGACTTAGAACTTAAATGATTCCATGATTTGGATCACATTGACATATGTTGATGCTTTATTTTATGCATGATGATTATGAAACTATATATATGTTGCTAGAATAGAATTATTTTGAAATGGTGAATATCATTATTGGAATTGCAGGTCTTCTTTTTGATGATAGAAAAATGATGCATATTTATGAATGGTTCAATTTTGGAAAATTATGTTAATTGCTTATGTGAAATCGAATTTGAACGAATGAGATATTGAATTATTGTTGCCAAATGTATGACTGTTTGATGTGCAATGAAGTCCATGTATTTGATTATGTATAATTGTGATTATTTGGAGTTACTAATGTGTTAATTTAGATGCGCAGGAAAATTATCCATGTGACCATGGAATTTATATGGAGAACCAAGCCTAGACCAATGTGCATTTGTTAAGCCGGGAGTTGTCTAATTGGAGAGACAACACCCCATTGTAATGTATTTTATTTGTGAAGTGTATGATGCGTGAGTGTTAAAATTAATTTATATGTATATGTGTAATCCTACAAGAGACAAATTCCATGTGTGATTTTTATATTGTATTTTTATTGTGTCACTTGACACATGTGCTGATTAGTGTCATTGATTTTGACTTGTCTCTTGGAGGGAGTTTTGTTTCTACCAAAGTCATTCAAAAACATGAGTGTGGTCCCAAATTTGCCTTGGGTAGGGAGTCTTGGGAGTGGTCAACTCAAGTTTGACCCGTAGGTAAACTTCAGTTGGGTTTCTAAAGGGTTAAATGGACTCCTAGGGTCAGTTTTAAGGCTTTTCCAAAGGTCCAAAGGGTATACCTATGGGTTAGGGGTATTTTGAAACATGTGGCTTCTCCCATGTGACTATTTAGTCACTTCAAAAAGTGGTGTTTCCAAGATGAACGAAAATTCAACTTAGAAAGTTCCTCCTAGGATAGACAACTTTCCCTTTTGGTGTCAAACTCTCTTCCCCATCTTCTTCCACCTTTTCCCTTTCCAATTTTAGTAATGTGTAAGAGTTTGGGAAGGGCAACCAATGGGAACTCTCACCTCACCCAAGGGGTTGGGAAGTGTGTGAGAGGCCTTCTTAGGCAAGAATTGGAGACTTAGTGAGTAATCACCCACTCTCCATTTTTGGAGATTATGCTTTGTTTTGAAAAATTAGTAGGAGAATAGAATTTTTTTGGTGGAGTTTGGAGAAAAGTTTGTGTGGAATTGGGCAGCTCATCCCCAACTAATTTTAGCATACCTATTGGCAGAATAAGGTTGGTTTTTTTATCTCCTCTTGTTTATGTTGTTTATGTAAGTCTATGTTGTTTTGTTGAAGGAAAGAGATGCTTGTAAAGAAAGTGTTTTATGAAGTTTTTGTTGAAGTAAAGAATGTGTTGTTTCATTTCCATGTGTTTTGTTTTGTGTTCTTGTTGTTTTTGGGAGTGTCCAAGATCTCCTACTCTTGGGAGGGTAGGAAGATCTTGGGGTGGAAGGAGTATGACAACCTTGGGTGAGAGGCTCTCCTTATGGAGAGTGATCTCAAGGGTGTCCTTTGTGACCCTTGTTGCATAGCCTTGTGTATGCATTTGGGGGTCATAAGGGGAGTAAATATGGCCTTGAGCCTTTTTGGGGGGCATAAGGAATGTGGAAGTGTTTTGTTGCATTTGTATTGCCATGAGGTGGCTTTGGATGTATTTTGGCTTGCAATCTCCCCATTGGTACTTGGTCCACTTCCACCCATGGAAGATTCACCACGAATGTGGTGAAAGTGTAGCTTGGGATAGGAAATGTGTATTTTGAGTGTCTTCCTATGTTTGTTGTGGAGTTTGTTGTTTGTAACCCGTCTAGTGCTTGGTTCTCCAAGCTCGGGGGTGGCTTCTAGTAAGCCTAGGCTGGGAGGTGAGCTCTCCATGGTCAAGATGTGTTTTTATTGCAGGTTGCATGGGATGGGAAAAGAAGGACTAAAGAACTATGTTGCTGTTTTGTGTTGCAGAAAAGTGTTTTAAAAAAGAAGAAGAAAGGGGATAGATTCAATGTTGTAGTTTGTATAAAAGAAGAAATGTGAGCATTTGTTGTATTTACTTTCAAGAAAAGAAAGTGTTGTATTACATTCAAGTTACTATGAAGAGAAAAAAAAAAAACATTGTTGGGTTTTCAAACCCATTTGTATTCATGTTTATTTTGTATCTACATCTGCTAATGAAATGCACATTGTATTTCCTACTTTGGTAGTTTTGCAAAAGAAGAAATAAATGTGTTAGTTGCATTTAAAATTTGCATGTTGTACATTAAAAAAAAAAAAGGGGGGAAAAATATATGCACTTTTGTGTAAACTGAAATTTCAAGTTAGATGTTACTCCATATTTCCTTAAGATAAATATGCTGCTGTAAATTTAAGTAAAAACAGTCATTTATTTTCCCATTTATTGCAGAAAATGAAAATTGTTGTTATAGTCTATTCTTTCCAAAAGAAGACATTTAGCATTTAGTTTTAGTATTTTGTTATAAGAAAAGAAAATATTACATTTAAATTTAGGTTTATTTTGTTATCCAAAAAGATTACATTGTTAGTTGCTAATAGAATGCATTGTTGTTTTTTTTAAAAAAAAAAAAGAGAATATGCCTAGTTGAGTGACAAATAACCACACACACACACACACACACACACACACACACACACACACACACACACACACACACATATTTATATACATTTTAAGCATTAAGTAGTATTAAAAAAAAAAAATCTGTTTCAAAAAATGATATATTTACAGATCTGATATTTCTACAGAAGAAAGAGAGGTAACTAACCCTCTTGTTAAATAAACCATTATATATATATATATATATACACACACACACACACACACATTTATATATTTCTGTTTATGTGCTAAACCTGTAAATCTCAAGTAAAATCTATATGTATTTGTTTTACCAACATATATACTTACAAATATATATATATATCATTAAAAGAAAAGAAAAAAACATTTGTTAAATAAACCCTCGCGCGATACCATTTTTTTTAAGCACAAAAAAAAAAAACAACGTTTTTAAACATAGCGCGTGTTCTGGAAAATCACGGGGGCCGCAGCACTTGGGCGGCGGCGGCCGCAGCTTGCGGCACCCACAGACTGCGGGCGGCGACGTTTGCAGCCTGCGGGCGACGCCATCCGCAGCCGGCGGCACTTCCCCCCGCTCCGCCTCCTCCTTACTCCCCACGCCGCGATGTAAACACAAGCCCCGCTCGGCCTTCCTCTGCCCGATAACCAGTTAAAACATGTAAAAAGAGAGGGGTTGGCTTCGGCTCGCCCCTGCGCGCCGCCTCTCATGGCCGCCGACCTTCCTTCACCTGCACACACTCACAAATTAAAAAAAAGAGATTTCAAACACACACACACAACACAACCAAAAAGGGGGGGAAAGTAAAAGATGTTGGCCAATTTGCCCTAACCCTAGTCTCGGGTTAGGGCAAACTCACATAGGGATTCAAAATAGTTATGTGTGTGTTAGGAGTGTATGGAAAGGGGGGGGGGGGGTTGCATAATTTAATAAAAGGAAGACCCCACCCTCTTTGGGAAATATAATTATAAGTTTGTGTATAAAGATATAGATAAATATATATATATATATATATATATATATATATATATATATATATATATATATATATATATATATATATATATATATATATATATATATATATATGTATATATGTATATATGTATGCGAATATTTTTATATATGTGTGTGTGGTTTAATTTCGATAATCATTTGGACCAAATAGTTGATTGTAAAGCTAAGTAATGTATTCCTTTAAATTATTGATAAATGTAGGAGCATTTTAATAAAGTAAAAAAAAAAAAAAAAAAAAGGGAGAGAGAGATTTTATACTTATGGGAGGGTAAATTCTAGAGGATTAAATTGACCATGTTGGCCCCTCTATTCTGAGAATTAATGGGCTTGTTTCAAATTAATGAATATTTGATTTAACAAATTTATTTAATCTAAGAGTTAGGATGAGTTAATATTTGACCCAAGAAGTTAATGAACTATAGAAAGTTTTTTTTAACTTATTTTAGAAATTTTATATTTAGTTTGGAATTTCTTGCTAGAAAATTTAACCATTTAATAGAAGATTAATGATCACTAGTTGGGGAAATAATGGCTCGTTTTTAACATAGATTATTTTTGTCTCATTAATTTAGTTGCTTGGTTTATTTGAAACATAGTTAAGACCAAACTAAGTTGCATTATTTTAATTAAGTAAGTCGTTAATTAGTTAAGTATTTAAAAAAAAATAAAAATAAAAATTTCCGTTTGTGCCCAAAAGTTGGGCATGACAAAAAGAACCTACAAATTTTTTTATTATTCTTCAATCACTCATTGAACCCCAAGAGATTTAGTTGGTTTCAGACCCCCAAGTGTCTATACAATGCCCTAACCCAAAAATGAGGTTTTGCTAGGGTTTCAATGGTTTTTAGGACTGTGATTGTCCAACTTTGTGAAAAGGGCATCAAATGGATTTTCCAAATATTATCCTTCCATTTAAAACTCTGTATGGACCTAATAAACAATACCAAATTCTTATGCTAAGGTTTTGGTTTCAACCCTGCATTCTATTGTCATTTCTCCACCTTGTCTTCCTAGCCGGGTTGCAACAGAACTCGCCTAGAGCAAGGTGGCAACAATGGTAAAATTCACTTATAGAACTCCTCATTGTATATTTACAATGTAAATTGGGTTGCCTACCATGTACCAATAGGTCGTGATGGTAGCATGGTGGGATTTTATGGGGCAACCATTTTTCATTGATAAGCTATTTACAAGCCAAACTGGTTGTTTGAAAACAAAACAGTAAAAGAACAAACAAGACCTATGTACAAAGCATGAAATGGATTGATTGACACTATAACACACCAAATAATAACTATCCAAGTTTGGATCAATGTATTCAATCCATTTGTATTCACTCTTTTATGCAAAATAAGACAAAAACAATGATAACAGTTCAAAAATGAGTGGTTTCAGATTGTCATCCACAAAAATCAGTCCTTCTAACCTGGTATCCATGCAAGAGAGGGTTTAAATAGTCTTCCCCACATGTCAAGGCATCTTAGGTCAATGTTTTAACCCTAGCTCCATCACTAAGCTCTTTTAGGACCAAAGTTGTCATGACAACTTTTACAATTTTTCACATCTTGCCTTTCGCACTTAGGCAACCTATTACAAGTCATTACCAACTCCTATTTCAGCATTTCTGAGGTTATTTTGAACCCCTCTAATACTTTAATCAACCTATGCCTCTTTTGACCACCTAGAAGGCATCATTGACTACTCAAACCAAGAACAATCCACAAAGTGCAAGCCTATAAAGAAACTAACTAAACTAGGCATACACTTGACTCAACCTAGACTCTAATCACACATATTGGACCCTCCTGGAGTCCTTATTGGAAATCTAACTTGGCTAAGGTCAGTACAAGCCAAAATTGAGGAAGGACTATAAGCCTAAGTCCTAGGTGCTCCTGCACCATACACTTATAGTTATCGGGTGCAAGTTGAGTAAGAATGATGATTTTGCTTTGAAAAAAAGGACTTTGTGCAAATCAATGATTGGTAGTTTGTTGTATGTGACTGCATCTAGATCAAACATCATGCATGTAGTTGAAATCATTGCTATATTTCAAGAAGAACCTAAGGAAACTCATCTCAAGGTTGTGAAGAGCATATTTTGGTACTTGAAAGCCACGATTGATTTCGGATTATGGTATCTTACGAATGAGAAATTTAGTTTGGTTGCATGCATTGATGTAGATTGGAACATATGTATTGATGATTGAAAGAGTACAAGTGGAGGAGCATTTTTTTTTGGCGACAACTTAATGTCATGGTTGAGTAAGAAGTTGGATTCAGTGTCCTTGTCTACCGTAGAAGTAGAACACATTGCAACTTTTTCTCGTTGCACTCAGATTTTATGGATGAAGCAAAAGTTGAAGGAGATGAAGGTAAAGCTTGTTGAGCTTAATTTAATTCTTTGTCACAATAAAAGTGACACCAATATATCAAAGAATTTGGTGTTGCATTCAAAGAAAATATGTATTGCAATCAAGTATCATTTTATGAGAGAAAAGGTTTCTAAAAAGGAGATGAAATTGGAGTATGTTGAGACTAAGGAATGTTTTTTAGATATTTTCACAAAATCTCTTCCTAAGAATAATTTTGAGTATCTTCCAAAGAAGTTTGGAGTTGTTTCTCTCTGATCTTGAATCAAGAGGAAGTACAAATTGAGGGAGAGTGTTGACTCCTTGCTGTAAGAAGGCTTGGTGGTCTTATAAAGAGTTTCAAAAAAAATTATGCAAAAAGAAAAGATATTAGGAGTGGTGAAATATGGAATCAAGAGGAGTCTTTTCAAAAGGTAAGTTTTTTGGAGAAATCAACAAGGGACAAATGGACAAAAATTGGCATTTTCCATTGATGTCAAAGGGGGAGAAATAGACTTAAATTTCAAAAATTATTTAAAGATAAATGAAAGTGAATGGAACTCAACTTGTTTTTAGATAGGGGGAGTTCACAGTCCCAACATATTGGATTTATCATATTTGTATTGATATGCTAGCAAACTTTTGTTGTTTTTCATTAATGACAAAGGGGGAGATTGTTGGACATATGTTGTCATTGATTTCGAAAGGATTTTGTCTTTGAGGGATATTGTTGGAAATATGTTGTAAGTCAAGTATTATACATGTTGCTTAATTTTGTGGCATCTAGAAGGCTGAAGTAAATGCATTACTATCTTGTCATATTAGAGCAGTTTGAGTTGCATCAGTACCATTGATTGATATAATTGTGGAATCAATTCAGATAGGTCTATTATATCATGTTGCATCTACTTATGTTGGTGGATGTGTTTTGGAACTCTTATTCAGAGTGATTGAGGTATGTTACCAAGAAAGTGATCTTGGTCTGGTAATATGGTGTGATTTGCATTTGCTCATGCTTAGGGATTATATCTGGTGATTTGAATAGAGAGCATGTCTACACATGCTCTATCAGTATTCAAAGTTTCTGGAGTTGTGGCATAGTGGAACTTAATGTTTATTTTGTTAGTTTACTTCCTATTTTGTTGACTGAATTGGTTCATGTTTTGGAATGATGTAGCAATGGTTTGATGCACGTGTTTCTAGAGATTTAGGCTAAATATACTTTGGAACTAGATAGATCCTCAAAAAGATCTACAATATGTCTTCCCTTTTGTAGAATCATAAATGAGCTTTTTGGGACAAATTTATTACATGTTTGATGAGGCTAACTTGTAGATGAGTGGTAGCATGTGTGTCTACCAAATATTGTATGTGGACAAAATTTGGGATTAGTTTAAGATAACTTGTGAAGTGTGTAGAATGTTACTTTTTTTAGTAGTGTGTGTACTATTTGGACCTATCCTACTACATGTTTGGCAAGGAAGGTTGGTGCAGGAGCACCTAGTCATGCTTTACTCTCCGTTTTTAGTTTTTTCATGCTTAAGTGTTTGTAAGTCTTGTAATAGGTTTTTAATGTTTTCATAGGTTGTTTTTATTCATTTCATGAGTTTTTGATCTTATTTTGTGCTCGAGAGATCAATTTTTGCTTCTTAGGGCTTGAATTGTCAATTTTGTGCTTCTAGGCCTAAAAGGGCTAAAAAGTGGAAAATTGCCTTATAGGCTTAGGAATGCTTTGGAAAGAATTGAAACATGTTTAGAAAGTGTTTTTAATATTTTATAGGTGATTTTGGAAGGTTGGTTGTGTTAGGTTGCTCAAATTGCCATATGTAGCAACAAAAGTTGTCATTTTAGACACTTTTTTGTAAAAAGAAGACAAAAATGCCTTATGTCAATACAATAATTTATAGCTACCTCCAAATACTATATATATTCCTCCCTCTTCTTTTTATATGGTTGGATTTTGTACTTTCTAACAAAAATCAATTGAAAGGGCAACAATTTCATGTTTTTTTCTCATATTTTGCACTCCATTTGTATAGCAGTCCGTACTGAGACTCCTCATTTTAGTTCTGTACCTTTTGGGAAGTGATTTTATTTTATATTAAATTCTCTTCATGTAATTAGATTGCAGGTTTTGTGTTTGGAAATTGGTTGTACAAAAAAGTTTCGTTTTTGCTCCTTGGCTACCCTGTCAAGGGTTTTGGCCTCCAAAATGCATCAACTTGTCTAATTCCAGGTTTGGGCTCCCATGGATTGAATTAGACAAGTTTAATTTCTCATGTATAGTGTATATAATTCATCTTTTGGTCAGGATTGTGCAAAGGAAGTGTTTTTGAGTTCATGCTAGGCAAGTTGGAGAAGAACTTGGCTAGTAAATTTGAAAAATACTCAAATAAGTTTGTGCTCAGAGGTCAATTGAGTGAAAAAACTTAAGGCAGAGGTCTAAAGTAGTTTCCTTGAAATTTTAAAATCATTTGGAGCTCTAAAAAATGCTCATTTCACCTTGCAAATGTGTCAAATTGTGGCTGGCAGCAAGTACCCAGTTTTGGGGAATTTAATGTCTTTTGCATCCAAACTTGATAAATGAATATATTCATGCTTGGAATCTTGTGAAAAGTGTTGGAAAAGTGTTTTAATTTTGTGACATGCTTTGGTGAAGTTAATTATGAAGTTCTAACCCTTCAAAGTGCAAGAAAAATAGTGAATTAGCAGTGACAATGCTCAAAATAGTGAATTAGTAGTGAAGTGCTTGAGTGAATTAATAGTGATTTGGAGACTTGTTATAAATGATGGGGAAGAGGTTCTACAAGAATTTATAGGCTTGGTTTGTGGTTTATAGGAGACATCCTTTGTTACTTGAGCGAAACCCTCTCAAAACCCTCTTTTCTTGCCTAAAATTGTGGACAACAATTAAACCACCTTCTCAGGAGTGAAGACCTCAAAAATATTTGAGTTTGGACCTGGTATACATCCAAGTCAATTTCCTAGGTTTTATTGGCCATTGTTGCACCATATAAGCAAATTTCACTCAAATTAGGCCTCCACGGGCTAGTAGCCTTTTAGCCCTATTTTGCTAACAAGTGAACTCGGTTGCCTCATTGATGTTAGAACCTTCCAAGTTATTGAAGGAAAGTTTAAATACAGCTAATGGGCCTAATTAAATCAATAATGATAGCAAAGAAAATATTTTGGGGTTTGGACCTATGGTGGAGGATTTGAGTAACTTTGAGGAAGCAAGCTAGAACAATGTTGCATAACACACAATAGGGTGGTTGTTTGAGGAGAGGTGTGGGTGTTGGAATTTGATGTTTCCAAACAATAATTGAATAAAAAATAAAAAACCATATCCTTGGGTCCACTTAACAAATTAAACCAATTTAGGCTTATTGAGTAACTTCTCACTCAATCTCCCTATCATAGTGGTATTAGAGCCTAAGTAAGATTCAGGAGAAAAGAGAAAACAAATTCATTTAGGAACAATATAATCTTTAGAAGAAAACATGGTGACTAATGCTGAATTAGCCAAGAAGGTCGAAGACCAAGAAGAAGAAAATAGAGCACTCAGAGAGAGGTTGGAGCAACTAGCAATGAAACTAATTGAAGTATAAGTCAAAACTAAAGAAGTCCATGATAAGGTTGGAGATAAGAGAAAAATGGTGGCAATAGAAGATGAGGTTCCCATACCTGACCCTGTTATTGAACAAGAACCATTCTTGAAGGCTTTGAGAGATATGATTGGTAAAACCTTAGAGGGAGTGGCTCTTTTCAGTGGAAAGATGGATCTAGATGCTCTTATAGAATGGATTAAAAGCCTAGAAAACCATTTTGAATGTGATGGAATAACTGAAGCACAAAAGGTTAAAGTAGCTAAATCAAGGTTGAGAGGGGCAACCTTAACTTGGTGGAAGTTCATCCAAGAGGAAAGAGTGAAAGAAGGTAAGCAACTAATAACCACCTGGAAAGCAATGGTAGCCAAAATTAGAGAAACTTATCTTCCTGAAGACTATGAGATCCAACTAAATAGGAAAAGAAAAAAATTGAGACAAAAAGACTTAGATGTCAGTAGCTACATTGAAGAATTTCAAAAACTATGCATGAGATCTAAGGTAGTAGAGGATGAGAGTATAAAAGTAGCAAGGTATTTGAATAGACTAAGATGGAACATACAAGAAGAGATGAGTTTTCTATGTCCACAAACAGTTCACAAGTGTTATCAACTAGCAATCAAAGTGGAAGAGAAGATTAAGAGAAAGCAAGAGAAAAGAAACAAAGGCAGAGGTAGGGGTAGAGATGGTAGAGGCTATAGAGGAAGTTTTAGTGGAAGAGGAGATCAAAGGTCCCAAGGAGAATCCAAACTTATTGAGTAAAGTGGGGATTCATATAGCAAGAGAAGCTATAGAGGAAGGGGATCTAGCAACCCAAGTAGAGGTAGATCTAGTGGACCAGGGAGAGGGTCCTACTTCTCCACCATGAAATGCTACAACTGTCAGAAGTTGGGGCACCCTACCTATAGATGTCCAAAGAAACCCACTTCATCACAAGGAGGTGAAAGAAAGGTGAATTATGTGCAAGAAAGTGCAGCAAGCAGCAAAGCTCGTGAAGTGAGCTTAACATTAGAAGATGGTGAGAGTTTGATGATGAGAAGAGTCTTGATAAAGGAGCCAATCAAGGAGGAACCTATTAAAAGAAGGTCATTGTTCAGGATTAAGTGCAAGATTATGGGAAAGGTATGCAGGGTGGTCATTGATTCAGGATCCATAGATAACATAGTTTCAGAAGAAGCAGTGAGGAAACTCAAACTAGAAAGAATCCCTCACACACATCCCTATAAAGTCACATGGTTTAATAGGGAGCAACATGTTCTTGTCAATAAACAAACATGGGTAGAATTCACCATAGGAGGGTATCAAGATAAGATCTTATGTGATATTCTTCCAATGGATGCTTGCCATCTACTTCTTGGTAGACCTTGGAAATTTGACAGGAAAGCCATACACAATGGTGAAAGGAACTCCTACTCATTTCAGAAGGATGGTATTACATACAAAATTTAGTTTATAAATGAAGAGAAAGAGGGCAGCAATTCAAAGAATCAAAATATTTTAATAGTGAATGAGAAAGAGTTTATTAACACACTTGAAGCGGAAAAAGGACTGGCATTTGTACTCATCGTGACACCCAAGGAAGAAAAGAAGGAGAAGAAGGTTGAGATACCACAACAAGTGCATCAAATACTTGATAAATTTAAGGAAATCATAAGGGATGGAACACTTGCAACCTTACCACCTCCTAGAGCCATTAGCCATCAGATAGACTTCATACCAGGAGCCTCTTTACCAAACAAAGAATATTATAAGATGACACCTGAGCAGAACAAAGAAGTGGTAAGACAAGTGCAAGAAATCCTAGATCAAAATGTGATAAGAAAAAGTATAAGTCCTTGTGCAGTACCTGCAGTTTTAGCACCCAAGAAAGGAGGTACATGGAGATTATGCATAAATTCCAGAGCCATTAATAGAATCACTATCAGGTATATATTTCCTATTCCAAGGATTGAGTATTTGATGGATTATTTGGGAGGTGCAAAGTATTTCACAAAAAATGACCTCAAAAGTGGTTATCACCAGATCAGGATAAAAGAAGGTGATGAATGGAAAACAACCTTCAAAACAAATGAGGGTCTTTATGAGTGGCTAGTTATGCCATTTGGTCTTTCTAATGCCCCAAGTACATTCATGAGACTCATGAATGAAGTGTTGCATGATTTCATTGGTAAATTTATAGTGGTGTACTTAGATGACATTCTTATTTTTAGTAAAACTCAAGAAGAGAATTTGAAGCATCTTATAATTGTTTTGAACAAATTGTATGATGAACAATTGACAATCAATTTGGAGAAGTGTGATTTTATGAAATAGGAGTTGGTTTATCTTGGCTTTGTGATCTCAGGTGGAGATTTAAAAATGGATAAAACCAAGGTGGAAGCCATCACAAATTGGCCTACACCCAAAACAACAAGTGATGTCTAAAGTTTTCATGGCTTGGCACAGTTCTATAGGAAGTTCATTAGAGGGTTTAGTGAAATTTGTGCACCAATGCTTGATACTATAAAAGGTGGAGCTAAGGTAAAGTTTCAGTGGACTGATGCAAAAAAAAGAGGTTTGAACTTTTGAAAACCAAGGTTGCTTCTCAACTAGTGCTTATACTTCCTAGTTTTGACAAGTTATTTACTATTGAATGTGATGCTAGTAATATTGCAGTAGGTGTAGTGTTGAGTCAGGATAATAGACCTGTAGCCTTCTTTAGTGAAAAGTTGAATGATGCTAAAAAGAAGTACACTTTCTGTGATTTGGAACTCTATGCTTTAGTTCAATTACTTAGAAAGTGGAGACATTATTTGCTTCCAAAGGAGTTTGTTGTTTATACAGATAATCAGGCTTTGAGTTTCTTGAATTCACAAGATAAGTTAAATCATAGGCATGTTAAATGGGTTGATTACTTACAATCATAAAATTTTACTCTTAAGCACAAGAAAGGGAAATGCAATAAAGTAGCATATTCTTTGAGTAGAAGGCTTCTAATAGTGCAGGAAGTACAAGTTCAAATTATTGGCATAGAATGTTTCAAAGAAATGTATCCTAATGATGAAGATTTTGCAGCCATCTATAAGGTTTGCCAAGAATTTGATAATTATTTTCATAGTGAATATGTTGATTATACTGTGCAAAGTGGTTTGTTGTTTAAAGGTGGGCAACTATGTGTTCCTAAAAGTTCAATGAGGGAGAATCTGATCCAAGAAAAGCACAATGGGTGTTTGAGTGGACATTTTGGTCTCAACAAGACATTGGAGTTGGTGCAACATTTCTATTATTGGCCTAAAATGCAGGGAGATGTCAAAAGGTATGCGAAGCAATGTATGGTTTGTCATAAAGCAAAAGGTAATGCTTCTAATGCTGCTCTTTATGAGCCTCTTCCAATTCCTACAAGGCCTTGGGAATGTGTTGGCATGGATTTTGTAGCAGGCTTACCTAAGACGCAAGCTGGTTTTGATAGCATCTTTGTGATTGTGGATATATTTAGCAAAATGGCACACTTTATTCCTTGTGAGACTACACATGATGCTAGTCATATAGCTTATTTTTTTTTCAATGAAGTGATTAGAATCCGTGGCTTACCTTCAAGCATTGTTTCTAATAGAGATGTTAAGTTTCTTGGCAATTTTTGGAAGACATTGTGGAAAAGATTGGGTACTAATCTCTCTTTTTGTTCAACTTATCACCTACAGACTAATGGGCAAACTGATGTGGTCAATAGGACTCTTGGCAACCTCTTAAGGTATTTGACAAAGGAATATGGCCAAAGTTGGGATCAGCTCATCCATCAGGCAAAATTTGCATACAATGATATTGTTAACAGGTCAACTGGTAAGAGTCCCTTTGAGATTGTTTATGGGATACACACAAGGGGTGTCATGGAGTTAAGGGATCTTGGTAACATGGAGAAAAAGAGTGGTACAACAGATGACATGGCTCAATCATTGAAGGAATTTCATGAGCAAGTGAGAAAGACTCTTCAAGATACCTCACAAAAAGTGAAAGATAGAGTGGATGCATAAAAAAGGGATGTTCAATTTTTAGTTGGGGACTTTGTGATGGTTCATTTGAACAAGTCTAGATTGCAAAAGGGGGTTCCTAGAAATCTCCAAATGAGGCAGATAGGTCCTTGCAAGATATTGGCTAAGTATGGTTCTAATGCATATAAAATTGATTTGCCTACTGATCTTTCTTTGTCTCCTATTTTCAATGTTTCAGATTTATTGGCATTCAAAGGTCAGATTCTTAAGAGGATGATAGAGTTTCAGATGTTCACAAGTCACTTTCAGACCTGCCTTTGCCTCGTCCATCCATTCCTCAAGCTAAAAAGGTGTTGGACTCAAGAGTGTACAAGAAAACTCGCCATCAAGTGTACACGAAGCATCTTATCAAGTGGAAAGATAAACCACTTTCACAAGCCACTTGGATACATGAGTCTGATTTCTCTAAGTCTGGAATTCCTTCTTCTTTTCTGCCTCAAGGAGTCACATGACTTCTTTGTCTTTGGGGGAGTATGGTGCAGGAGCACCTAGTCATGCTTTACTCTCCATTTTTAGTATTTTCATGCTTAAGTGTTTGTAAGTCTTGTAATAGGTTTTAAATGTTTTCATAGGTTGTTTTTAGTCATTTCATGAGTGTTTAATCTCATTTTGTGCTTGAGAGATCAATTTTTGCTTCTTAGGGCTTGAATTGTCAATTTTGTGCTTCTAGGCCTAAAAGGGCTAAAAAGCGGAAAATTTCCTTATAGGCTTAGGAATGATTTGAAAAGAATTGAAACATGTTTAGAAAGTATTTTTAATAATTTATGGGTGATTTTGGAAGGTTGGTTGTGTTAGGTTGCTCAAATTGCCATTTGGAGCAACAAAAGTTGTCATTTTGCTTGTAAAAGTTGTCATTTTA
Organism: Cryptomeria japonica; assembly: GCF_030272615.1. NCBI lineage: Eukaryota > Viridiplantae > Streptophyta > Pinopsida > Cupressales > Cupressaceae > Cryptomeria > Cryptomeria japonica. The sequence goes on along the minus strand of NC_081405.1, from coordinate 708,366,867 downwards.
GACACTTTTTTGTAAAAAGAAGACAAAAATATCTTATTTCCATACAGGGATTGATAAATAACTCCAAATACTATGAATATTCCTCCATCTTATTTGTATAGGGCTGGCTCTTGTACTTTCTAACAAAACTCAATTGAAAGGACAACAATTTCATGTTTTTTCTCATATTTTGCACTCCATTTGTATAGCAGTCCGTACTGGGATTCCTCATTTCAGTGTTCTACCTTTTGAGAAGTGATTTTATTGTATATTCAATTCTATTCATGTAATTATATTGCAGGTTTTGTGTTTGGAAGTTGGTTGTACAAAAAAGTTTCATTTTACCTCCTTGGCTGCCCTGTCAAGGGTTTTGGCCTCCAAAATGCATGAACTTGTCTAATTCCAGGTTTGGGCTCCCATGGATGGAATTAGACAAGTTTTATTTCTCATGTATAGTGTATCTAATTCATCTTTTGGTCAGGGTTGTTCAAAGGAAGTGTTTTTGAGTTCATGCTAGGCAAGTTGGAGATGAACTTGGCTAGTAAATTTGAAAAAGACTCAAATAAGTTTGTGCTCAGAGGTCAGTTGAGTGAAAAAAATTAAGGCAGAGGTCCGCACTAGTTTCTTTGGAGTTTTAAAAGCATTTGGAGCTCTAAAAAATGCTCATTTCACCTTGCAAATATGTCAAATTGTGGCTGGCAAAAAGTACCCAATTTTGGGGAATTTAATGTCTTTTTCATCCAAAGTTGATAAATGAAAATAATCATGCTTGGAATATTGTGAAGTTTTGGAAAAGTGTTTTAATATTTTTACATTCTTCAGTTAAGTTAATTATGAATTTCTAACCCTTCAAAGTGCAGCAAAAACAGTGAATTAGCAGTGACAATGCTCAAAACAATCATTTTTTTTTTTTTTTTTCAGTTTGCATAGCAAGTGTTTGTCATAATGTGATGCAGGGAAGAGTTGGAGACTTGTTATAAATGATAGGGAATAGGTTATAAAATAATTTAGAGGCTTGGTTTGTGGTTTAGAGGAGACATCCTTTGTTACTTGAGCAAAACCCTCTTTTCTTGCCTAAAATTGTGGACAACAATTAAACCACCTTCTCAGGAGTTAAGACCTCAAAAATATTTGAGTTTAGACCTGGTATACACCTTAAAAGTCAATTTCCTAGGTTGTCTTGGCCATCGTTGCACCATATAAGCAAATTTCACTCAAACTAGGCCTCCACGAGCTAGTAGCCTTTTAGCCCTGTTTTGCTAAAAATTGAACCCGGTTGCCTCATTGATGTTAGAACCTTACAAGTTATTGAAGGATAGTTTAAATACACCATATAGGCCTAATTAAATCAATAATGATAACAAAGACAACATTTTGGGGTGTGGACCTATGGTGGAGGATTTGAGTAAATTTGAGGAAGCAAGCTAGAACAATGTTGCATAACACACAATAGGGTGGTTGTTTGAGGAGAGGTGTGGGTGTTGGAGTTTTATGTTGCCAAACACTAATTGAATACAAAATAAAAACCATATCCTTGCGTCCACTTAACAAATTAAACCAATTTAGGCTTATTGAGTAATTTCTCACTCAATCTCCCTATCAAAGGTTTAGTGTGATCAAACTAAAAGTGGTTAATTTTTTATTGGGATGACTTATGATTGTAATTGTAATTGTAACACACACACATATGTGTATGTGTGTGTCTTAGATTCATTTCTATCTCGCCTTATGAGTTTATAAGTTCATATCATATGAATTGGAAAATGACGTTGAGTGTAGTATTTTGATTTATGTGTGCCATTATTAGAATGTCATATGTTGTGTAGGAGAGTGTTAGAAGGTTGATCAGATCATATGTAAGTTGTATGTTGAAGCTTAAGGTCATCGATTCATAATCATTTATATTGTTGAGATTGATGTCCTAGTTACTAAGTTGATGTTCGAATATGGGCATAGGAGATTGGTGCCTTCAATGGGTTGTTGCTTACAATTACATTAGGGGATTGGTCTCCAATAGGTTCGTACCTACTCAATCTTTATAAGTGAGTCATTATTTTGTGAGGCTAGATTTGGGCAGTAGATCTAAGAAACTATTCTCACCATGGTTTTTCTCATCTTGGGTTTCCACTTATATTTGGTGTCTATTGTGTGAATGTGTGTTGGTTTATGTTGTTTAGTTGTTAAATCATTAAGGAATTTGAGTTAAGTAGATTGGATGATTTCAAATCACTGGTTTGAAAAGTTATTAGTGGTTATTAATGTTTAATTGAGTGAAAATTGGATGTATTGATTCTCCCCCACTCCTCAGTATATTGTGTGTCATTTACTAATGGAATAAGGGAATTGAGTTCCTTGGGTATTAGAACCTCAAAAAAAAATTCACCAATAGAATCATCTTTATACTTGATTTTTAGTTTTTTTTTGGTTTGATAGCACTTTAGAGAGGTTCTCCAATAGACTTTATTATTTTAATTTTTTTGATTTATTGTGACAAAGGAACAATTCCTACTCTTTAAAAAATATGGATGAATCTTATGCTTTTTTTTTTAATGATCTCTTGGTTGGATGTCATATTCAAGCCCCATGAATCCTATGATATTATTGTCATTTTGGCATTGGTCCATTATCATGTTATCTTGTTGATCTTAGTTAATAAATTTAAGTATTGGAGGTCAAGGTTAATAACAAGGAACATATTATCATTGAAAAATTTGTTGGTGGTAACATATTGATATATATTACAAGAGGACCTTGTCTCAATATCAGAAGAAGCTCCTTCATAGATCATGGAAGTGTCGCAAACATCCTCATGCTAATTACAAGGGTTTCACATTTGATTTCATGAATTTTTTTTATCATTGTGAATATGCATATGCTCTTGGATTCCTTGTTCATGAAGGTATAGCCTTTCTCCTTTATATTTCATGTTTTGACACATATTTTTTTCTATCAAGTATTAATTTTTCTATAAATAATATACTTAACTATAATGATATAGCTAGGAGTCATTGAAGCTTTCAATTTTCTCATCTACAAGAAATATTGATTTGATAGAATAAGTTTTACCAAATAGGTGGCAAACTTGATTTTTTTCTTATTCATGTTGGGCATACCACAAATTTTAGGAGAAAGGGGAAATTTATTCAAATGGAAGACATATTAGATTTCATACTCTCTGTAACATTTTTCGTTGTTAAATTGAAATTTAGAAGGTGATCAGTTAGATGTGGATGGGAGGTCATTTGGATGTATGTAAGATGAAGGATTTATCTATTTTAGTAGTACCAAATTTCTATTTTAGAGACATTTTCATTAATGGATGAGTTATTAGTTTGATGATATCACCCCTTCAACATTGTTTTACATTAGAAAGACTAAGCATTACTAGGGTTCTAGTCTCCTCAATAACTGAATATAGAAATTTGATGCATTGGTAAAAGGTGGATGAGATAACTTACATAGGATCAATCCATGAAATACCCAAAATTATAACTTCAAATTGGTCCCAATGTTGTGCGAAGGTTCAATTATGTGTCTCTGCAAAATGAGTGAGCATGTGATCCAAGGTTGTCATTCTTAACCTACATTATTGTCAATCATTAATATGTCAGTCAAAATGTGAAAAATGGATGAGTTTTGAAAATTATAAAGAATTGAGGGAAATCACTTTGTGAACATGTCCTAAGCATCATTTTGTGCCATATGACCAATTTTTGTCTAAACCCAGTTCATAGTTTGCTATATTTTAAATTTTCAAATTTTGATGTCCCTCGCTCTAAAACAATTAAAATCCCTCACCCTAGGTTTTTTCATGAGGACTAAATGATGGTATATGCTCATTTTCCTACCTTGAAGGTGTCTTTTGAATTTTGGAGCCTAAATCCTTACCAATTGAAAGTTGTGGTCATTTTTCTTAAACCAAGGCATTAAAGTCTAATGGGAAATATTTGAATTATTCTTTTGAAAATAATTCAAATATTTTAAATTGTTTTCAATATATTTCCCATTTTGCACTTTTTGAGAGGAAGAGAAATCAAAAGTCTTTATGTAGGTTTTGATGGAGTAGTTGCAAGTGATCCTTTGCTCAATGCCCTTTGTTGCTAAAAATTTTCATGTTTCTAACCTCAAAGGTTAAAAATGCTCAAAAAGTGAGCAATCCTAACCTGTTGCTTTGAAAAGTCAAAATCCTAACCTTGGAAGGTTAAAAATGCTCAAAAAGAGAGAAATCCTAACCTAACATGCTCAGTTGCTAAAAAATCCTAACTTTCTAACCTCTATTCGAGCATTTGAAAGAAAGTTCTAAGTTATGTTCATCCATTGAGCATAAGTAATATAGGGCTTTATCAAATGGGTTGCTACTGTGCTGGTAAACAAGCTTGTAAAATGGAGAATCAAACATGAAATTTATAGAAAGGAATTCTCTGGTATACTTGCATTCAAACTGTGTGAAGTGCCTTAAGGATTATTTGTTTCAAGAAATGGAAAGCAATGACTACTGCACAGAAGACTAGTTGATAGACCGTTATAAATTTTCAAGAAAATGCAAGTGTTGTGCTCATTGATATGTTATTTGTAAGCAAAGAAGATGCAGAAACCAATTGAAAAAATGCCTCGATGAGATCCTATCACATGGTTTGCAACGATTACAAGTTAATGCCAAATAAATATGTTGAAAAAGCCTCAAGAAATCTTGAACAAATTGATTCAAACACCAACATCCATCAAAGCAAAATGAAGAAGAATTTATGTCAAAAATTATAATTAGACATGCACGAACATGTATGTGAATGCAGACACATGGACCAAAATTGTTTGACATAATGGCTCAAAAAGATGTCATCTTATGGAAGGCATGATTGCAGATATGCATTTCATGGATTCATTGAAATGTCTTTAGAAACTTCCAAGTAAGTACATGAGCATAGACAACGCACACGAACTGTTTGATAGAAAGCTTCAAGGAAATCTGGTAGCATAGACACAACATGATAACTATTATACAGAATGCCTTAGATAGATACCACTTCATAGAAAGCCATGATTGCGAGAGGTGAAATTGCACAAAATAGATTTGTTATAAATGAATGGGAGACGTGAAGCTTAGACAAGGTCCGTAGCTTGTTTTGATACAATGCTTAAAAGGGATGTCATCAAATGGAATGCTTAGAGAGATGTCCTCAAATGGAATGCAGATTGAAAGACGTGAACTCTTTCATGAAATGCAGTTGGCAGTGACAAAACCAAATTCACTACCTTTTTCAACATCCTCACAACCTGCAAAATGTAGAAGCATATACAAGGATGTGGATTGTTTAACAATATCGTCTCACGAAATGAGATGATTGTAAAATGTGTGTGCACAAAATAAATTTTGCAAGGAATCTTTCAAAGTTCTTAAATTAATGTAGCACTTTTCAGAATGCATCCTAACATTAAATGGAACATTAAGTGGGCATGTTGAGTGAGATTGAAATGGTAAGGACATAAAGATTGAATCAGCAACAATTCCTAACTTCATAACTTCACTCCAAACTCTGAATAAAGGTTAAAAGTCACATTCAAAATGTTGACAATGAAAGGTTATCGAGTGTTTTCAATAGGTTAATGACAATAAAAAATCATAATTTAGCATCTTAGAAGAATTGTGAAAAGCAGTTAAAGTGTCGACAAGGAAAGTAAATGTTCATGAAGAAAGATGATACAACGATGAATTGAAATTCACTATTCAGGAATATGAGTGGGGGGAAACTTGTGGATATATTATGTGATTAGCAATTCATTCATTTGATGACTGGCTCTCACTTTGTTCCTATAAATATATCATTATGCGTGTATTGTGGATTTCATACCTATGGTGATCAAGTGCACTTACATGCTTGACGGACCTGTAACATCCTTATTTTTTAATGTATAGTTTATGTGCCAATGGTCAACATACCAACCTATCAACATGTTGCAAGGCTTAAGCATTTTCATATGTATGCAATACTCTAAGATTATCTATTCATTTGAACAAAAAGACTTGTGTTTTACATTCTCAACTACCTAGATGGTGAGATGGTTACAAGCATCAAAGATGGAGAAATACATCAGCATAATGCCAATGAGTTGAAAGTCACAAGTTTCAAGTTATCTTTTTGTAAAAGTGACTTATGTCACCAATTGTAATTAAATTTAGCTTTTTGGCTTACTTTTTTAAAAGAGGTAAATCCTAACTTGTCTTCAAAAAGGTAGTTATTCTAAGCGTTGATTTACGTAGTTTTCCTAAGTTGGTTATCCTAAGTAGTTAGGCTAGATGGTTATGAAGTAGTTATTCTCTCAAGCCTATAAATACAAGGATATTTCATTCATAAAGGGGAAGGGACTTGATAGAGGGGAATCTCTACAGAAATTGTTAGAGAATCTTGTAAAAAATTTTGATTTTACACCATGTACAAAGAGGTTTAGGAGATTGTACAATCTCACAAAGACAAAAAAGAATTCTTTCAAGTTTGTATGTTCTTGATGCTCTTATAAGTTGTCATTGCTGATTTTTTGTATGTTAAATTAGTAATTCCTTTTTGTGCTCATGTGAATTATCAACAATATATGCAATTGATGTAATGAAACACAATCACTTCCTAGTATCTTGAATTAGATGTGTCAAGATAACTTATCTTTTCATATGTCAAGATTTGTTATCTTTATTTCTTCATCATTGCATATAAACACTTATTTTGTGCTCAAATCTCCTTTGTAATCAATATTGGTTGTGGAATCTCAATTGTGTATTCGTATGTCTACCATTGGGGTTTTTGTTATATACTTTCTTTAGTTTTGTGTTTTCCTTCCTTTTTGTACAAAATACCAAATACCCCCATCATAAGAGGGAGCTGCCCCTCTCAAATGCAGAGGAAGATTGTGGCCTCACCACAATCTCTCCAACTGTTGGAACAATTGTCACTGCTCTTTGGGGAAACAGGTTCAAATTTGGAGAATCAATCGTAGTGATAAATATGTTTACCAACATATATAAAGAGATCAAGATCAATGACATGTAGAAAACATATTATGTGATAGGCTGAACCATGATAGGAATGTATGGTGCTTGTCGATTACCATTTTGCATTATCACATGTTTTAATGGTTATGGTATATGGGTCTAGTGTCATCTTAGAGTAACCTAGATGTTTGATTTTAAATGTGAAAGTATATATAATGGATTGGGTTTATATGTGTGTGTGTATGCGTATGTATTTTTATATTTATATATGTTACATATATATATATATATGTTACATATATATATGTATATATATATATACATGTATACATGTATATATATATATACATATATATATATATATATACATGTATACATGTATATATATACATGTATACATGTATACATGTATATATACATGTATACATGTATATATATATATATACATGTATACATGTATACATATATATATATATATATGTATACATGTATACATGTATATATATATATATACATGTATACATGTATATATACATGTATACATGTATACATGTATATATGTATACATGTATACATATATATACATATACATGTATATATATATATGTATATATGTATATATATACATATATATATATATGTATATATATATGTATATACATGTATATATATATATGTATATATATGTATATATATATGTATATCTATATATATGTATATGTATGTATATGCATATATACATATACATACATATACACATGTATATATATGTATGTATATATATATACACACACACACACATATATATATATGTATATAGGCATGTATACATACACACATACATACATACATATATACATATATATATGTGTGTGTGTAAAGACACACACACACACACACACACACATTTGTGTGTGTGTGTGTGTTGTATACACCTAAAAACAGTCTGAAGATAATTAATTAAATAAGCAATTTGATTAAATTCTCCCTTTCATCTACTTATTAATAAATCTAAACATTTGTTAGTAAAAAAATTTGTCACTTCAAAATATTCTACTATGTGCCCAATTGAAGAGTGACAAAAAGTTCCCAACAGTTGGATAGATCATTTGTTGAAACATGATCTTCCTCTGCGTTTGAGAGGGGCAACTCCCTCATATGATAGGGGTATTTGTATTTTCACATATAATTAATTTTCAAAAGAAAATGAACAATAACTATGAATGGAATTTAAGAAAATCTACACAACAAACATACAATTTCCATTTAGATTACACTGGCTTTTAAACATATCACTATCAACTCTAGACTATGCATGACAGGAGAGTGAAACAGAACATTAAATTTGCATAACTCCTATATATTTCAGAGATACCAATGAAATATATAAGGTTACATGACCATTGTCTTCGTGAAACTGGGAAAGTAATTTGCAAGTTTGTTATTTCAATATCACACGATAATCGCATAGCATCAAGCAAATGAACACCTAACAATCATAGGAGCACTCCTAATCTGCCTTGTATTAAAAAATGATGAAATAATACAATTCAAAAATTTTAGTTGTCCCAAACTCACAAAATCCAAAAAGTCCTTCCATCTATCTTTCTAATATTTATAGCCTCTCAAAATAAATACCTCATAACCAACTTTGATCTTGAGTTAAAAACTAACTCATTTCTGCACGAATTACAATGAGTTAATAACTAGCATATTTATGAGCAGAAAAAGTCAACTTATTAACCTTGACTCTATGAGATAGAAAATTACAACTTATACAATGAAACCAAAAATAAACTCAAGACTAACCAAGCAACTGCTAAACTACAAATGGATAATGTGATCATTCCCAGGTACAAGTTCATGGTGGACACGCTCAAAGTTTACAAGTCATTCAAGGCCAAAACACCAATTCAACATAAACAAATAATCAACTAGCATGATTTTCCAACTCTACTGGGGACAAGGACTGCAAAGGATGCAAGATGAACCCAAAAGGATTTATTTAATAGGTTCATTTCAATAGTCCCCTTTGAATAATTAATTCAAATTAATTAATCCTCCCCCCATTTTAATTCAATTCTTCTAATCCTCTAATTAATTAAAACAAATCAATTTATGAGTTGTTTAGAATTAATTAGTCTTTTCCTATTATTTGAATTTTTAAATTCAAATTACCCACATGTCTCGTAACTTCTAACCACCTAACCTAACCATCCCTCTAACCTAACTCATTCCACCTAAACTTGGGTTTGCCTAACCCTATCCTCTTGCACATCCTAACCTCCATATCCTAACCTCCTATGGTGTGGATATTTTCTTCTTGAGATACATGGCACTTTGGTAGCATGTCTCCTCTCTTGGACACTTGCCCTTTTATGAGCAAAGCTCCTTGACACTTGTCACCACAGAGATGACGAGTGTCTCTTCCTCCAACCTCTTCTCCAACCTCCTCTAATTTTACCCTTGATATCTTCAGACTCAATCTTGACCGTTGATTCCTGCCACCTCACCCCTGGCCTTGGAAATCCTATAAATATCCCTCATTTTGGAGCACAAAGGATCCCATCTCATTTGCAATTTAGGAATTGTTACTATAGACATATCCATTCTAGCATATCATTTGAGCATTGTTATTATAGGCAATTGCATCTTAGATCTAGTTTAATTTGATCGTTTTCAAGCATAATTGTTGAATCATGTAGCTTAATTAATCTCTTTTCTAGCTTAATTGCATCATCATCATAGCTTAATTAGTCTCTTAGATCAATCTAGCATAATCAATCTCATCTTTGCATATCATTATCATTTTAAATCCTTCATCTAGGTGTAGTCAAGTCACTGGGATTGCTTATCCAGATTTGAGAGCAAATCCATACTCACATCTCTTAGGAGGCGATAGGTCGCTTTGTCATGGTTCATCTTTGTTTTCTTTTAATTTGATAACCATGCTTGTAATGATCTATTGAGTGTTTTGTGTTGCAGCTGTAGGTATCAAACTTCACAGGCACGACATATATATACATATGTATATATGTGTGTGTGTGTATGTATATATGTATACATATATATACATATATGCACATATATTTAAACACATACATATGTATATATATCTATATACATATCTATATCTATATCTATATCTATATATATATATATGTATATATATATATGTATATGTATATGTATGCATATATACACACATACATATATATACATGTGTGTATATATATACACATACATACATACATACATACATACATATATATGTATGTATGTATGTATGTATGTATGTACATACATATGTATACATATACATATATACATATATATGTATGTATATACATACATACATATATATACATATATACATATACATACATATACATATACATAGATATACATATGTGTGTGTGTGCATATCTATCTATCTATCTATCTATCTATCTATACACACACACACACACACATCTATATATACACATACACACGCACATAATATATACATATATATGATTCCATTATCTACTAATATTTATTATAGTTTTGTACCTCTCATTACTTTCCCACAAATTCTATCTTACTTCATTCTACAACTGTTGAAGGTATTTCACAAATGCTTCCCCATCATCTTTGACTATATCTCCAATTAGTAGCTACTGCAAATCCCACTATTTGGGCTTCTCTCCAACAATGCACCTTAACACATTTCCCAAACTCTAATTGACTGCCTCTGTTTGCCCACTTATTTGAGGGCAATAGCCATTGTTGAGTTGTAACTCAGTCCCCATCTTCCATAAATTCCTCTAGAAATGACTCAAGAACTTGGTATCCCTATCAAACATAATAGATTTTAGAACACCATGAAATCTAACAACTTTTGTAAAATATAATTTTTCTACCCTCATTGCATCACTAGTTTTGTTGCAAGAAATGAAATGAGCCATCTTAGAGAGCCAATTGTTGAATACAATGTACCACTAAGAGGGGGGTGAATCAGTGGTTCCTAATTCTTTTCCCTTTTAAAGCAACCTCAGAATATCGGTTGTTATCCTAAGCACTAAACAATCAAACCAGTAAGACAAATGAGAATACCAAAAGAGAAAATCACACAAATGCAACCCACAACACCAGATGTACGAGGAAAACCCAATATGGGAAAAACCTCGGTGAGAAATGTTTCTAGAGACTATTGCTCCAATCAAGCCTCACAAGTGAAACACCGAATTAAAAAGATTTAGGGCTCCAACCCAAGGAGCACCAACCCCTTCTAATTTAGGGCACCAACCCAAGGAGCACCAACCCCTTCTGATTTAGGGTACCAACCCAAGGAGCACCAACCCCTTCTGATTTAGGGCACCAACCCAAGGAGTATCAACCCCTGCACCAAGCTCCAACTTGGTGATATATATTGAAATACAAGTTTGATACAATTATAGATTCTTGTTGCAAATGAGTTTGGCAACTCTTGATCAAATAGGTTACTGTCGGTTGGCAGTCTTATCTTCTTTATTGGAACTCACACTACTGGTTATGAGATCACTCTCTCTGATTTTTGGCCTCTCTTCTCTCTCTTTCATAGCCTCACAACTAACTGTGTCACACTGGGATGCCTTCTTGATCAATCATACCTCACCGGTTAGCTCAACTGTTAGACCTACTACAGTTATACCGATACTCTATCATTGCCGGTTAAACCCACTCACCGGTTTGCCTGCTCACTCAATCTGCAACTTTCTTAGAATAAATTGTAAGGAAGATGATTCTTCTCTACACTCAAGTTCTCTTTACTCTCCTTCTTCTTATCAAGCATCCACTTTTTCTATCTTGAGCTCATCTATTTGTAATCTTGGATTCCTGCCTCAAACCGCATTCAACAATGTCATGTTAGGTTTTGCCTTCTCCCACTTGAACCCAATCAGATTTGATTAGATCTTTTTTTCAGGGATATAATCTTCATGACATCAATCAATACCAGCAAAGCTTCACATTCCAATGTGCATTTTCTAAAGCTAGAGGTTTGCACCATGCTTTTCTGCTTTTCTCTATCATTCGCTATTAATGGCTTTGCTATTTCCTTCACCAAACGGGTATGAATCTCAAACCTTCTTGTAGGATCAGTTCAATCACTTTGCCAACTTGCCTTCCTCGAGCCGCAATCCTCTGGCATCCTTTGTGACTTGCGGGTTCATCATAAAAGCTGACTTGCTTGCTGATTTGTTACGTCGATGCACACTCTACCGACCTGTATAATACCTCCACCTAGCATCCAACTGGCATGCTTGTCAACATCCACCTTTTCTTGGATTCCTATGTCGGTTTGAAATTCTTTGTCAACCAAGGTTAACTACCAGTTTAGTTCACCTTACCGGTATGACCATCAATCATCCTTTGTACCGGAAGCACATCCTCTCCGTTTTGCTCACTGGTCCTTCATAACAAACAAACAACCTTCATCCCGGTTTGTGCCTTACTAGTAAATCTTCTTTACTGGTAGATGACATAGGTCATGTGTATCAGTAGCCTTCCTTCTGTCTTTCTCTTCTTATACTAGTTACCACTTCTTACTTACCGATGACCTTGCCAAACCAGTTTGACATCAATGATAACTTAATGCCAATAATGCCAACAATATCCCCCTTTGGAATTAATGTCAACTTACTGCAAGACACTTCATACCAGTAGATTTCTCCCCCTTTAACATAATGACAAAGGGTACTATGTAGTCCCCCTTTGATCCAGTCCTAGCCCCCCCTTAGGGTGCTACCAGTGATTGCAGTTGGTACTGAGATGTGGTTCAAGAGTTATAGAGGCTGCTATGAACTCCCTTTGAACTATATGAATCCTTCCTTTCTCAAGTGCATAAGGTAGTTGACACAACTCCCAACTTGTGTCTTAGGTACTGGTTTGGTGAAAATGTTTGCTTCTTGTTCTCCGATAGGGACACAATCCATCCTAACTTCCCATCCTTCAACCTTCTCTTTGAGAAAATGATACTTGATAGCAATATGCTTTGTCCTGGAATGCATCACCAGATTTTTTGATATGTTGATAGCACTCGAATTATCACACTAGATGAGAATAGGGTCAATGATGTCCACCTGTATGTCCTTGAGAGTTTGCTTCATCCAAAGCACCTAAGAGCAACATGTAGCTACAACAATGTATTCTCCTTCATCAGTTGATAGGGATACAAAATCATGCTTCTTGCTATGCCATGAGACCAACTGGTCACCTAGGAAGAATGCACCACCACTTGTCCTCTTCTGATCATCAATGCAACTCGCCCAATCAGCATCAGTGTATGCTTCCAAGATGAATTCCCCTTGTTAAGGTACCACAATCCATAACTGAGGGTTCCTTGGAGGTACCTAAATATTCTACTTACAATATTCATATGTGACTGCTTAGGTGCAACTTGAAATCTAGCCACAATGCACACTGCTTGTACTATATCTTATCTAGAAGTAGTTAGATACAATAGATTGCCTATCATGGATCTATACAATGTCTGATTCACCATCGGTGATTCATCATTCTTGCTTAATTTACTTCCAGTCACCATGGAGGTACTTACCATTTTGCAATCCTCTAGTTGAAATTTCTTCAACATATCCTTTGCATACTTGGCTTGTGAAATAAAGATTCCCATATCTTGCTATAATATCTACAAACTAAGGAAGTATGTTAATTCACCAAGAATTGACATCTCAAATTCTGACTGCATCTGATCAACAAATTCTTTGCAAAGGGTGTCTTTGTTGCCTCCAAAAATAATGTCATCTACATACACAACCACAATGATCATGTGGTTTCCATCTTTCTTTATGTATAAATTGTTGTCAACACTCCCCTTTTTGAATCCTTTCTCCTTTAGGTATTGATCTAATCTTGAATACCATGCTCTAGGAGCTTTCTTTAAGCCATATAGAGCCTTCTTCAACCGACACACAAAGGTCTCATCATCATGTAGAAGAAACCCTTCTGGTTGCTCCATGTACAATTCTTCTTCCAAATTTCCATTTAGGAAAGCAAATTTTACATCCATCTGATATACTTTCTAACCCTTGTAGGCAGAAAAGGCTAGAAACATCCTAATTGCTTCTAATCTAGCTACCGGTGCAAATGTTTCTTCAAAGTCAATTCCCTCTACCTGAGAGTATCCTTTGCACACTAGTCTATCTTTATGCCTAACAATTTTACCTTCTTCATTCATCTTATTCCGGTAGACCCATTTAGTGCTAATAATGTTCTTGTCTTCTGATCTAGGGACTAATTCTGAAGTCTTGTTCTTCTCAATCTCTTGAAGTTCTTCTTCCATGGCATCCATCCATTCTTGTCTTTTGCTGGCCTCATTGAATGTTTTAGGTTCTACTTCATTCATGAGGTAGAAGTTGACTTGTTCATCATTTCGGGCAAGTCTTCTTCTAGTTTTCATACCATCACTCTTATTTCCTAGAATTTTCTCTTCGTGGTGATTCAACTGCACATACCGGTTGGGAGCCTTCTTGGATGCTTCTTTTGGTTTATTGTCTGACTGAGCTTCCTCACCTTAATCACCAAAATCATCATACCGGTTTACGTATGATTGACTTTCTTTGTGCATATCCTCATCAACTTTTACATGCACACTCTCAATTACTCTTCTTAGTCTTTTATTGTAGCATTTGTAGGCCTTGCTATTAGATGAGTAACCAAGGAAGATTCCTTCATCAATCCCAGAGTCAAACTACCTAAACCATCCATATCTCTCTTGATAAAGCACTTGCTTCCAAATACTTTGAAGTATTTGACTAATGGTTTTCGGTCATACCACAACTCATAAGGTGGCATTTTTCTATTTGTTCTTAGTTGAACCCAATTCAAGGTATATGCAATAGCATGAACAACTTCCTTCCAATATGTGTCTGGCAGACTGGCCTCATTTAACATAGTTTTGGACTTCTCCTTAACTATCATGTTTTTCCTTTCTGCCACACCATTTTGTTGTGGTGTCCTAGGGGCTAATTATTGCCTTCTAAATCCATGTTTTTCATAATAATCTTAAAATTCATTTGATGTCAACTCTCCACCTTGGTCTGATCTTAGACATTTTATCTTGCACCTACTTTCCTTCTCCACCATCTTCCTAAATATTTTGAATCTGTCAAATGCTTGTGACTTATCTTGCAGGAAAGTAACGCAAGTCATTCTTGAATAATCATCAATAAAGAGCATAAAATATCTTTCATCGACAAGAGCTCTTTTCCTAGTTGGACCACACAGATCTGTATGCACAATATCAAGTGGTCTTGAGGTGTTGTGCGCTTTTGTCCTAAATCTCACCTTATCTGCTTCCCTTTTACACATTCATCACAAAATGTGCTTATCGGTTTGATGATGGGGGGGATATTTCTTACACAACCCTTTCTGCTTACTGTAACTAAGTTATCAAAGTTTATGTGACCTAATCTTTGGTGCCACAACCAGCTTTCATCAACCTATCCTATCATGCATTGGGACTCATAGCATTCCTTCAAATTGTAAACATTTCCATTTGTTCTCTTTCCTTCTGTCACAACCTGACTAGTACTCTCTTTCTTTATTTGGAAACCGGTTGACTCAAAGGTGAATTTATAACCTTTATCACACATCTGACTCACACTCAGTAGCTTGTGCTTTAGGCCTTCCACATAATATACATCATGTGCCTTCAGTTTTCCATCAATATTTAGAGTACCTTTTCCCTTTATTTTGATGGATGAGTTGTCTCTGAATCTTACTAAACCACCATTCTAGTCTTCAAGTTTGATAAATTTCTTTTTGTCACCGATCACGTGGCTGGAACAACCACTATCTACAACCCATAGATTTTTCCTTTCAGCATGTAAGGCAGTCTACACTATCAGAATCGATTCTACATTTTCTTTTTCTTTCTCAGCCCATAGTAGTTTGGTTTCCTTCTTCTTGTCAGCTACTATTTTGTGCTCTGGTTCAACTACCGGTTCTTGATCAGGATCTGTCTTCTTTTGCTTGATCTTCCTATTTGTATAGAACTTTTCTATATGTCCAAACTCTTGACATCTATAGCATTTCAAATTTTCATTTAAAGATGAATCTTTGAAATTATTGTAGGACACCAATTTATTCTTCCTACATTCAAAACTCCTATGACCAAATCCATTGAACTAATAACAAACAAAATTCATATCCAAGAGTGCATTAAAGGGTTTTCTACTTTCATAACTCACAGTGGGCTTATTGGTCAATCTACAGTCAGCTATTTTATGCCCAAAATTGTTACATTGGTAACAATAACCATGAACGTTTTAAACATATCGGTTAGGTTGCCTTGGTCCTGCAAAGGACTGCCTCAATGGGGGTCTTCCCTTCATGTTGTTGACTCTGGTAAATCTACCATGATCAACTCTTGTATTTCTCCTTGGATTTGCATGTCGGTACAATGAGTGTGGCCTCTGGTTCATTGCTT
Source organism: Cryptomeria japonica (assembly GCF_030272615.1). Lineage (NCBI taxonomy): Eukaryota > Viridiplantae > Streptophyta > Pinopsida > Cupressales > Cupressaceae > Cryptomeria > Cryptomeria japonica. Next base: position 708,350,434 of record NC_081405.1, on the reverse strand, counting down.
GTGTATACTGGTTTGTGTGTCGATTTTCAATAGCATCTGCATATGTCTTTTTACCGGTATCCTTGCTTACAGTGAATGCCTTCTTCTCTTCACCTTCATTTGAAGAGGTTAACTATATCTCCTTACCGGATGTGTCTTTACTGTTTGAACTTTGACCTTGTTCAAAGCCTAAGCCACCGGTAACTTTGGATTGCTTTTGTTTGCTCAACATCTTGTCTAAGGCTTCGGTGTTGCCTTCATTTTTGCTTCTTACTTTTATTTCTTCCTTACTTTCTTCAAGCTCCTTTCTAAGCTTCACTATTTCTGCTTCCACGTCTTGATGCTCCTTTTCCTTCTTGATTAGATCAGAGGATATCACTTCACATTTCAGCTTGGCTTCTTCTAATTGCAGTTTCAAGTCAGATATAACTTGATTGGACTCATCCAGGGATTGCTTCAAGAGACCTTGTTCATCTACTGTAGCAAGCTTGAATTTCTTGAGTTCTCTTCTTATTTTACTCAGTTCCTCAAGATCACTTATAAGCTCACCTTTTAGATCCACTTCAGCCTCAATATCTTCTTCTTCCTCATCTTCACCAACTGGTTCATCAAGTGCCATAAAGAGATTAACTTATCTATCATTCTCATGATAGTCATCTTCTGATGCACTTTCTTCATCTATTACATCATCCTCAATAGTGTATAGGTTGTTTTGCTTCCGATAGCCTCTTATTCCTTGCCGGTAGATATTTATTTCTTTATCTTTACCAACAGATCTGTTAAAACCTCTTTATTCATCTCCACCAGTTTCATTATAAGGACATTTTACATAAAAATGTCCAACTTTACCATAGTTGAAACATTTGAGTGGTAGCTTTCCTTTATACTTGTTGGATCCTCTTTTGAGCTTTTTGACAAAAATTGCTACCTCTGCATTAGAGTCTTCACTGGATCCTTTATGAGTAGCTACTTCTTTACCCTTCTGGGTGGAATTGAACACTACCTCTTTCCTTAAGGATGCATCACCTATTGTTCTCATTTCATAGGCTATTAATGACCCAAATAGCTCATCCATTATAAATATCTTTAGATCATTGGCTTCTTCTATGACATAAACCTTTGTATCATACTTAGGTGTAAGAGACCTAAGTACCTTCTTGACGAGAATCTAATCTGGAATTTCTTCCCCAAGCCCTCTGATGGTATTCACAGTTTCATCAAATCTGTGAAGATAGTCTGCATTTTTTTCATTATCCTTCATCTTGATGCCTTCAAGTTGGCCCCTTAGTGCTTGCAGCTTGGCCTCTTTGACTTTTGCATCTCCTTCAAATAACCTTTGCATTTTATCCCAAGTCTCCTTGGCAAATGCACAATGCATGACCTTGACAAACTCATTATCAGACAACCCGCTCAAGATAGCATGTTTAGCCTTTGCATTATTCTCATACTCCTTCTTGCCATCAGGATCAGTGGGAGGAACACTAGGGACAACATACCCATTCTCGATAGACATCCACACATCCAAACCAAGGGAGGAAATATAGCTCTCCATTCTTCTGATCTAAAAGGAATAGTTGGAACCATCAAACATGAGGGATTTTGAGGAAGCAGACTCATTTCTTGCCATTGTGTTCTAAGTCCAGAATCTACCCAAGGTTTTTAAACAACTGAGAACCTAGGCTCTGATACCAATTGTTGAACACAATGTATCACTGAGAGGGGGGTGAACCAGTGGTTCCTAAATCTTTTCCCTTTTAAAGCAACCTTAGAATATCAATTGTTATCCTAGACACTAAACAATCAAACCGGTAAGATAAATAAAAATACCAAAAGAGACAATCACAAAAATGCAACCCACAACACCAGAGGTACGAGGAAAACCCAATATGGGAAAAACCTCAGTGAGAAATGTTGTTGGAGACTACTACTCCAATCCAACCTCACAAGTGAAACACTGAATTACAAATATTTAGGGCTCCAACCCAAGGAGCACCAACCCCTTTTGATTTAGGGCACCAAGCTCCAACTTGGTGATGTATAATGAAATATAATTTTGATACAGTTATAGCTTTTTGTTGCAAATGAGTTCTGCAACTCTTGATCAAATAGGTTAATGTTGGTTGGCAGTCTTCTCTTCTTTACTGGATCTCATACTACCGGTTGTGAGATCACACTCTCTGATTCTTGGCCTCTCTTCTCTCTCTCTTTCACAGCCTCACAACCAACTGTGTCACACTGAGATGCCTTCTTGATCAATCACACCTCACCGGTTAGCTCAACTCTTAGACCTGCTATAGTTATACTAGTACTCTATTACTGCCGGTTAAATCCTCTCACCAGTTTTCCTTCTCACTCACTCTGCAACTTTCTTAGAATAAATTCTAATGAAGATGATTCTTCTCTGCACTCAAGCTTTCTTTACTCTCCTTCTTATCAAGCATCCACTTTTTCTGTCTCAAGCTCATCTATTTGTAATCTTGGATTCCCGCCTCAAACTACATTCAACAATATTGTGTTAGGTTTTTCCTTCTCCAACTCAAACCCAATCAGATTTGATTAGATCTTCTTTTCAAGGATATGATATTCATTACATAGATCAATACTAGCAAAGATTCGCATTCAAATGTATGTTTTCTAAATCTGGAGGTCTGCATCATGCCTTAATTTTCTACTTTTCTCTGTCATTCGCCATTAATGGCTTTTTTGTTTCCTTCACCAAATGGGTGTGAAGATCAAATATTCTTGTAGGATCAATTCAGACACTTTTCCTGCTTGCCTTCCTCGAGTTGCAATCCTCTGGCATCCTCTATGACTTGCGGGTTCATCATAAAAGCTGACCTACTTGCTGATTTGTTACGTCGATGCACACTCCACCAACCTATGCAACACCTCCACCTGGCATACAATTGTCATTCTTGTCAACATCCACCTTTTCTTGGATTCCCATGTAAGTTTGACATTCTTTGTTGACCAAGGTTGACTACCGGTTTAGTTCACCTTACCGGTATGACTATCAAACATCCTCTGTACCGGCAACGCATCCTCTCTGTTCTACTCACCAGTCCTTCATAACAAACAAATGACCTTCATCCCGTTTTGTGCCTTATTGGTAAACCTTATTTACTAGTAGATGACATAGGTCACGTGTACCAATAGCCTTCCTTCTGTCTTTCTCTTCTTATACCAATCACCACTTCTTACTTACCGGTGACCTTGCCAAACCAATTTGACATCAATGAGAACTTAATGCCAATAATACCGACACATATCAACAACCAAAAAAATAGAATCATTACCTCACCGTGTGTTTGGTAGCACCAACACATCCATGGCCAAATTTTGAGGGTAATGATAATGGCATATAAAAAACTTGATTTTGTGAGTTTCCTTTAGCCACTTAATAAATCCTACACCTTGCCACAAACTTGGTTGTCTCTTGTCATCTTTGACCAGTATTATTTATCTTCTATTAAGATTATTGCCTTATCCTTTACAAAATGTCTAGCTAAGCCACTACTACATATGAAACTCTGATAATATTTTCTCTCATAGAGCCAACTGGAATGCATATCTATTTTGCTTTGAAGAGGCATCCATCATGCATAAGATATTCACCTTGAATATGACCCATTTTTCCAACTACCAGATTCTTCAATTGTTCTAGAATCTCCCAAAAATCATTTTTAGATTCATACAAATCTTTGATTGGATCAAAACCAATTACCTCCTTTTCTATTGTTGTCACAAGTATAGTGTGCCTACTTAAAGAATTTGCAACCCAAATCTACCTTCCTAACTTGTTCTTCAAAACAAATGTGTAGCCTTATAAGAAAGAGACCCATTTTGCATGTCTATTATTTAATTTTTTTGAGTGTTTAGGTATTTCAATGCAACGTGATCTATAAAAAACACAAACTCCTTCGACATTAAATAATGCCTCCAATGTCACAATGCTTGTACAATTACATAAATCTCTAGATCATATGCGAAATAGTTCTTCCTTAGCTTATCTAACTTTTTCACTAAAAAAGGTTAATTGTCTACCTTCTTAGCTAAGTACAACTCTAATACCTATGTGTGAGGCATCACAATCTACTTTAAACACTTTATCAAAATATGGTAATGCTAATACAAGAGCATCAGTTACCTTCTTCTTTAGAAACTTAAAAAAATTCTTACCTTCATTGGTCCATATGAATTCCCTCTTCTGGTGCAATCTATTATGCGTTCTACGTTGTTTCTAAAATTTTGAATATTTTTTTCATGAAATGTGGCCAACCCATAAAAATTCTTACCTCTGTTACACTCCTAGGACTAGGCCACTCCAAAATTGCTCCAACCTTCTCTAAATCCATCTTGACGCATTCTACAAAGATAACAAATCCCAAAAGAACCAAACTTTCTTGCATAAACCTATAATTCTTTAGGTTTTCTTTCTCTTTTCTCAACACATCCAATATGGTCCTCAAATGTTGCAAGTGATCCTATTTTCTCTTATTAAAAACTAGAATATCAATAAAATAAACTATGAAATACTTACCAATGTAAGGTTAAAGAACAATATTCACCAGTCTTGTGAAAGTACTATGCGCATTAGACAAATTCCATGGCATCACCATCCACTCATATAGTCCATATATAGTCTTGAAGGCAATTTTCCCTTCATCGCTTCTCAAATCCAAATATAACGGTATCCACTTTGAGCAAATCAATTTTACTGAAATATTTAGGCCTTGCAACCACATCCATCATGCCATCCAAGTGAAGTATAGGAAGACGATATTTGATGGTAATTATTTGGAAATAGTGTCTCAACCTTGCAATAATAAAAACTTAATGTTGATAAAAGGTTATCGTTGATACGTAATTACAGGGGTACGGGGACAACACCCCCAAATTGTTTTAGGTATAATTTATAATTGGATCTAACGATGGATATTTTGTGTTCTTTATTTTCCCTATAAGTCAAACCCATGTTATGGCATTGTGATGTATTCGAAGAGTTTGATAGTCGTTGAGTTGCCTATGGATCTCATTGGTGATACTTTTGTGAGAAGCTTACTTTGCAAGTATATTATAATTTATTTATTTTTGAGTAATATATTGGGCAACTTTTGGAGTGTGGGGTTTTTCTCCCAAAAGGATTTTCCCCATATAAATCACTATGTTGTGGCATGCATGATATTTATGTTTATTTTTATTAAGTTTATGTAACTATTATAAAGATTCCTTAAAATTTTTGCATTACCCTCTTCTCAAGATTAGTGTAGGAATTTGTTCCACTACTTAACTTCCTTACAATAATTTTATTGATTTCTCTACTATATATGCACATCCTTCATGTACCATCCTTCTTTGGAGCCAACAATGATAGGACATTACATGGACACATGCTTTCTCTCACCACACCTTTCATTATAAAATCTATGACTTGTTTGTTAAGGTATGCATGTTGTGTAGAGCTCATCCTATATGTTGTCTAATCAGGTAAAGATGATCCTATGAATATATCAATGTGATGTTGAATATCCCTCTTCGGCGGAAGACCATTAGGTAACTCACCTGGTATAACATCACCATATAATTCTTGTACCTTTTATACTTCAATAGGTATTGATATTTCTTCTCCTTCTCCTCTTTGCACCATTAATGCATAGAAAATCCTCGTCACCTTCAATTCCTTGACAATCTCTTTTTCAAACAACATTTTTTAGCTTTCCCTTCATCCCTAAGGGTCAGTAAGATGACTTTAGATCAATCATTCCAAAATATGTATATATTTTTTTCTCCATCATGCATAAATTTTTTGTCATATTGTGATGACCTCCCCAAAAACACATGGCATGCATCCATTGGAATGGTCCATTACACCATATTTCATTTATGTAAGTCTTTCCTATAGAAAACTTGATCAAACATCTTTTGTCAATAGTGACTTCATTTTCCTTTTTAAACAATGCAATATAGTAAGGATGGGGATTTATCTCACACTATAGGTTCAATTTATCCACCATCTCTTTGGAAACCATATTATCACAACTACCACTATCAAAAATAACTTTACATACCTTTCCTCTCAAAGTGCACCTAGTTCAAAAGATATTAATCTGGAGACAAGAATATTTGTTACCTCTACTCTATTTTTTCTCCTTATCTTTAATCACCATTTCTCTAGTCATCATGAGATTGTCCCCCACATTTGGTGGAACTTGAGATTCAGGTCCTTGTTCTTCATTCTCATCTTGGGCCAAGTTCAATCTGGGTTTCTCTCAATTTTCTACTCTTGCATGTTATAATTTGAGAATTCAAATTCTCTATGACCCTCCTCTCCACATCTGAAATAAACAAAAGGACTTTACTGGATTTACCATCCTTTTCTGCCACTACAACCTCTAATCCTCTGAAATCCTCTTCTACTTTGTTAATTTGGGTTATATTGTCAGACATGTTTTGCTTTCTCTTCTCCTTGGGATAATTTTCCTCTACTATACTTCAAACCACCTTTTAAATACTTTATTTGGTAATGCTAATGCAAGAGCATCGATTACCTTCTTCTTTAGAAACTTAAAATCTCTTAGCTTCATTGGTCCATATAAATTCCCTCCTCTGGTGCAATATGTTATGGGTTCTACAATGCTGCTAAAATTTTGAATATTTTTTTCATAAAATGTGGCCAACCCATGAAAAATTCTTACCTATGTTACACTCCTAGGACTAGGTCACTCCAAAATTGCTTTGACCTTCTCTAAATCCATCTTGACACCTTCTACAGAGATAACAATCACCAAAAATGCCAAACTTTCTTGCATAAACCTACACTTCTTTAGGTTTTCACAAAATTTCTCTTTTCTCAACACATCCAATATGATCCATAAATGTTGTAAGTGCTCTTATTTTCTTTAATTGAAAACCAAAATATCATCAAAATAAACTACGACACACTTACTAATGCAAGGTCAAATCACAATATTTATTAGTCTCATGAAAGTAATAGGTGCATTAGACAACTTGAATGGAATCACCATCCACTCATATAGTCCATATATATTCTTGAAGGTAGTTTTCCATTCATCCCTTTCTCAAATCCAAATTTGGTTGTATCCACTTTGAACAAATCAATTTTACTGAAAGATATAGCCCCTGCAAGCACATCCATTATGCCATCCAAGTGAATATAGGAAATTGATATTTGATTGTAATTTTTTAGGTAAATAGTGTCACAACCTTGTAATTATAAAAAGGTAATGGTGATAAAAGGTTATTGTTGATATGCAATGACAAGGGTTCGAGGGCAGTTCCCCCGACTATCTTGGTTTTGAGGATAACCCCACTAATTATTTTTAGGTATAATTTATCATTAGATCTAATGGTGGATATTTTGTGTGTTTTGTTTTCCCTAGAATGCAACCCTATATTATGAGGGTATTGTATTTGTAGTGTCCTAAAATTGTACCCCTTTGTAATTTTGACCACATTGGGTCCTTACCTTAGCGTTTGCACCCCTTGGCCTGCTTGGGACCTGATTATGCTCATGCCCCTTCCATATTGCATCACTTGGCATTCATTTGGCACTTGACCCTTTCCCCAAAATAGGATAGGACTAGGGCATGGTGCCCTGGTCCTCAATAGGACCATAGCGCCACGCCATGGTCCCCCTTATTTTTGGGCCCCTTTTAACCCATTTTCACATTTCAAATTTGAGTGGGAACTCCCTCTTTGTGTCAGCTCATGTTGGAAAATTAGCCAAATTTCCCTACGAACAAGTATATAAAGAGGATTTCCCCTCTCATTTGAAGAGGATGAAGAATCAAGAAGTATTGAGCACACACATGAGATCAAGCATTCAAGAGAAATTGAGGATTTTTAGTATTCCTTCAAGCCTTGGAGCAAAAATAAATTCAAGGATCAAGCATCGAAGTGGAGATCTACATCCTATTTCATTAAACCCTAATTCCATGTGGAGGCAAGCAAAACTTCACAATGAGGTATCATTATTCAATTTTCAGTCATAATTCAACAGCTCCCTCAAAAGGAGAACCTTTCCTTACAGTCATTTCAATTAGATCTATTTCAATTTCATTGTTAATTCCAAAACTAAGGTTTGACTTAAGGAAAGCCCTTATTCCCAACCTATTTCTCTTTCTTTCTGTGTGCAGGAAATAGGTACAAAGATGTACTTCTCAAAATAATCTTCATTCACAGAGATGAATCAACCCTTTTCGATGCGTGGAAAGTTTGAAGGACCATGGTGTTGCATATTGGTCCCAAATTTTTAGGAGATTTTTCAAGGGTTAGATTCGACTCGGCTTATACTGGTCAATTCCAGGTGCCCAACTCGATCCCGCATCTGTAGCTCACTGTTTTCTCAGTATTACCTTCATTTTTCAGCACTTTACCTTTCTTCAACATTTCAACTTACTAAAGAGAGGAAAACCCCACAACAATTAATCAATCCATTTAGTATTAAGTGCTTAATTTGATTTATGATTGAATCTAGTGGATTCCCTTCCCTATTTTGAATGTAAAGGTTTTTTCAAGCAAAATTGATTTGGTGATTTCTCCCTTCTATGTTGCTAATTTTCAAATCAAATTTCCCTACAGTATTATGGCTGCGTATTGTGATGTATTCGTAGAGTCTGATAGTTGTTAAGTTGTCTCTGGATCCCATTTGTGATACTCCAATGAGAAGTTTTCTTTGAAAGTATATTGTAATTTTTTGTTGATTTCATAAAATATATTGGGAAAATTTTGGTGTGTGGGGTTTTTATCCCAAAAGGGTTTTCCCCACATGAATCAATATGTTGTGGCATGCATTCTATTTATGTTTATTTTTATTAAGTTTATGCAACTATTGTAAAGATCTATAATTTTTTTGCATTACTCTCCTCTCAAGATTAGTGTAGGAAGTTGTTCCGCTACTTAACTTCCTTATCATAATTTTATTTATTTATCTACTATTTGTGCACATCCTCCATGTACCATCCTTCTTTGGAGTCAACAATGCTAGGACAATACATGGACTCAAGATTTCTCTCACCACACCTTTCATTATGAGCTCTATCACTTGTTTCTTAAGGTATGCATGTTGTGTAGGACTCATCTTATATGTTGCATGATTAGCTAAAGATGCTCCTGAGATTAGATCATTGTGATGTTGAATATCCCTCTTCAGTGAAGATCATCAGACAATTCACCTAGTATAATATTGACATACTCTTCTAGCATCTTTTCTACTTTAGTATGTATTGGTATTTTTTTTCTTCTCCTCTTTGCACCATTAATGAATAGAAAATCCTTGTCACCTTCAATTTCTTAACAATTTCTCTTTCAAACAACATATTCTCAATTTTTCCTTCATCCTTAAGGGCCAGTAAGATGACTTTAGATCCACCCTTCCAAAATATGCGTCTATTTTTCTCTCCATCATGCATAACTTTAATGTCATATTGCCATGAACTCCCCAAAAACACATGCCATGCATCTATTGAAATTATCCATTGCACCCTATTTCATCTTTGTAAGTCTTACCTATAGAAAACTTGATCAAACACCTTTTGTCAACAATGACTTCACTCCCCTTTTTAAACATTGCAATATAGTAAGGATGGGGATTTTTATCACACTATAAGTTCAATTTATCCACCATCTCTTTAGAAACCATATTCTCACAACTACCACTATCAACAATACCCTGATATACCTTTCCTCCTAGAGTGCACCTAGTTTAAAAGACATGTATATGAAGACAAGAATTTTTGTTACCTCTACTCTATTTTTTTCTCATGATCTGGAAACACCATTGCTCTAATCATCATGAGATTCTTCCCAACATTTGGTGAAACTTGAGATTCAAGTCCTTATTCTTCATTCTTATCTTTTGCTAAGTTCAATCTAGGTTGCTCTCATTTTTTTTCTTTTGCATGTTATAGTTTGAGCATTCAAATTCTCTATGATCCTCCTCACCACATCTAAAACAAAAAAAAGGTCTTTGTTGGCTTTCCCATCCCATGCCACCATTATAACCTCTATCCCTCTAAAATACCCTTCCCCTTTGTTGATTTGGGTTATTTTGTTAGGTACCTTTTACTTTCTTTTCTCCTTGGGATGATTCTCCTGTATTGTAGTTCAAACCACCTTGTGATGGATTTGATGTACCCCTCCTTTCTCGTCTATTACTTTGAAATTATTGTTGGCTTTGTTTTTATTCTACCTTTAAGGCTAATTGATATGCCTCTTCCATGCTACTAACCCTATGCATACTCAATTCATCTTGGATAGAAAATTTAAGATAGTTCACATACCTTGTAGGCATTTTTTGACCGATTTCTTGGTGCTCCACACAAATGAAAAATTTATAAAACTCATTTGTATAATTACAGTAGCCAGATTTTGCTTCAACTTATGAAATTTATAAAAATGGTTTGTGCATAGTCTAGAGGAAAAAAATTCTCTCTCAACTTCTTCTCCATCTTTTTTCATGTCCTAATTTTATCCTTTCCTATTCTAGTTCTTTCTTTTTGTAGACGATCCCACTAGATCATTGCATGATCCTTTAATTTGATGCATGCAAATTTTACCTTCTTTTCCCTTTTTCATAGGCTTCCATTCACATCATTTTCCCATGTCATTCAACCATCTATTAACTCCTCTAGTTTAAGACTACTTGCACACTCTAAAAGTCCTAATTTGATTCATCATTTTTTCCTTCTAGAGCCTTGAGCATCCTCTCTTCAAAATTCATACAATTTAATTGTTCTTCTTCAAGTTTAGCATCTTCATCTACACCTCCATGGTTTGTCTCCTCATCCAATCCATCTCCTGTTTGTCTCATTCTCTAATCTTCCATAATTTTTGTAAGATATGCTACTTTCCTTTAGAGATCTCGTATATCTTTATGCATCTAAGAAATACCTCCTCTTCCTCTTCCTCTCCTAGTCATCTTCTTACTTTGATACCAATTTGTGTATCCAATTTACTATAATACATTCGCTATTAATGCCATAATAAGGAAAAAATAGACAACGCCAAAAATAAGATTGATTGTCTTTCATTCTTCTCCTTATATTCTACTTCTACACTGAAAAATAAATCCATTTTAACTACAATCCAAAATTATCTTTTTTGGCATTTTTTTACGATTCTAAATTTACCATTTTTGGTTATTTTTCATGCCTATCCATATGAGTACAAAACTTACCAATTATTAAACTCTAACTAGAGTGACACTATTGTCAACTCTTTATGCTAATTACATGCATGGAATTAAAGATAAATTAGAATTTTGAATTTTGAAAAATCTTGAAAAAACACTAAAAACCCAAATTAAGGCCTCATTTGAAGGAATTTGGCCCCCAAAATGTGTCAATATTTGGTTTAATTGAATACATTCAATTGGCATATTTTAAAACCCTTCGAGATGCTTAGATTCACATAAATTTTTAGCCCAAATAGACAATTGAATCAAAAGTTATAACATTTGGAAGTCCCTACATCACCTTTTTTGCTTGAGTCCCATCCTTTATGTGCTTATGAAGTATGATTCATCATTAATAATCGATCTCAAGAACTTCCATTGGATTGTCATATCAAATTGTGTTATTGCTTTTGGGTTCCTCTCCCATGTCCTTAGTTACTCAAACTCAAAAAATTCAAAAAAATGGCTATCCCCAAAGTAACAAAAGGAGGACAAAAGGGGAGATAAATATTCAAGTCATGGAGGTTCCTGATGGTTGAGTAAGTCAGAAAAATTTGTTGTTTTTATTGAAGGAGTCGAAAAAGGAAGAGCAAATTTTGATGCTTCATCTCAACATGTAGAGGTCTTATGTTTTTTATGTCACCTTTCCACCTACATAATAAAATTATGCTTTTCTTTCCCAACAACCTGAATTGATTGCAACTCATCCTCTTTAAATTTGCAACACTCAGTTTGGGTAAGATTGATCATTAACCATGAATTTGAATATTGCTACAATGTAGTGATTAGGTTTTGTGCCCTGCTACTATTATACCATGTTTTTTTTTATCATTTTTGGAGAGAGTTGGATCTGTTAGTGGCGATTGAAGGCTAAGCAGGTGCAAGGATTTGTCTATGGTTTCAACCACACCATGTCTAGTTGTAAAAGGTGGTGAATTAGTGGGGCATGTGAAGGATAAAGTGTATGCATTTCTATTGTGTAGAGATCATATCCACGATGTTTGCATTTCTCTAGGAAAATATCCATTGCTATGTAGTTTTTCTCTTGTCACACTTGTTGACATGAAGGCAATAAGCACTTGATAATGTGATAACATTTAAAAATATTATCAATATTATAATAATCATTTATGTGCTATATATAGAATTATTTTGTTCAATTTGGATCATTAAGTATGCTATATATGTAATGCTTATAATTTGATGGTATATGTGCCTAAAATAATTATCATATATTTTCTTTCATTATTTTCCTTCTTGTATTTGTGGTTATGTTGTTGGTCTTCAATCCACTCAACAATATTACACATCCTAAAAAATGAAACACAAATTAGAGGTGTAGGTTTAGGATCTTTTGTGCATCCATGGTTGTCAATATAACCAAGGGATCGTTCTCAAGTGAATAATCATTAGAAATATTTCATGTGGGTTATTTATGCACAATTATATTAGCTATATAGGGGTTTCAATGCAACCAATTATTCTTGGTTTAGTGATAGCCTTTGGGACAGAGGCATCAAGTTGAATTCATTTGTTTATTCATTTTATGCGATATCAATACCTATTAAGATATATCCCTTGGAATAGCCTCCTGAGTCTGAGATGAACCATACAACCTTGGCCTTGTGAGTGAGATTCGGTTCTAGGAAATGGAGCAACAATTTTGGGACCCAACAATATATTTCATAGTTCTTTTGATATAAAAAAAGGAAGAAACACACTTTTTTCTAAAACTATGTTGACCATCTCAAAGATTCAGTTAACAACCATAGAGTAAAATATCATGTTACTAAGATACTTAGTACTTTTAGGTTTCATATCAATCATTCTATTGACCATCACTCGTCATCACAACAACCTTAGTGTACATGTACATTAGAAGGAAAATTATACCCAACATGTTGAATAGATTACATCTTCTATTTTTGGATTTTACATAGTGCTTATCTTGAAACATTGATATCCAACAATCAATCTAATCCAAAAATTGAGTATTATGTAAAAAAAATCTTAGAAATATGTTATACTGTTATATCTAACTTAAATTATCTTTCTTTACATGTTATCTTGCTCAAACAAAATTACATTCACTCCCACATATACTTGATTTAAAAAATTTATTATGATAATTTGAAGTTCATTTCCTTGATTTTCGGCTTTCCCTTTTTAAAGACCATATGTTTTTATCCTAACTTTATCAATCTAAATTTGAAATGCAATATTATGCCTACCCTTTTTAAAATATTTGATTATAAATTCATTTTAACATATGACCCAAATTATCTTACTAAAAATTTATCTTCACCAACTTGTTCTTTTATCGACCCAAAACATTAACTTTACTCCCAAAAATTCTCTTTAACTCACTTATTCTCTTACTTCCCAAATTATTAACTTTTTTGGGGGTCATGATTGAAATTCATGTGTGTTCCATGTGTTGTTCCTTCTTTATGAAAGCTATTTATCTTCTACTTTAATTTTTCACCAACTATGTCAAACTTTAGACTTTCAAAGGTGTACTCAATTATTTAATGATTTCTTGAATAAGTTTATCATCATTATAAAACATTGAATCAATATGCCTAACTTTGAAAGTATTTTGGTTATGTTTAGAAGGTTCCAAAGTCAAAGGAGGAGATTTTGAAAAGGAAAACCTTGAGAACATTGATCACATTGAATGATGTTGTTTAAATATTTAAGGTGGGTATTTAGTCATTGGTGGTAGGTACAACTTTCCATAAGCAAACAATTGACTTGAATGGAATGGTGTGGTGGTAGTTGTGTGAGCAATTATATAATAATAAAAAGGAGGAAAGTTCAACAAAACAAATTTTGGGGTATATTCTCTAGACAGTACTATTTGTTTCATCCATGCTATGAACAAAGTGGAGTTAGTCTCATGTGTGGAATGGTCCCCCATGGGGACCATCTAATGTACCACCACATGCCTTAGGAACTTCTTTATCTTAAGGTCCTCACTATTATTGTTTTTTTATCTTTGAATTCTATGCCAAACATTGGAACATTGAATCAATGTTTCATAGAATAATTTGTAATATCTAGGATGTACTTACCTTTGTTTCTTGTGAATACTTTACAATTAATTTATATTAATTGTTATTTTTTATAATTATATCATTTTGATTGTCGCAAAATCATATTTTATTAATAAAATTTTCCTTAAATAATATTATTATTTATCTTCCAAATCTTTCTTGAAAATGTATGTCTAGACTTGGAACTTGGTGGTACCACAAACATTGTGTTAATTTTTTATTAGAGTCAACATAAGTTGGTACCTAGAGCATATCCCTTTTTTCAAAGCATTTCGTTATCAATGTTTTGTCATTGAAAAAAAATAAAACTAAAACCACGTTTAAAAGCCAAAAAATATTGGTTGGGCGTATGATTTTATATAAAATTAGGAAACAAACTCCTTTTTTTGCTGCGTTGGATAAAGTATAATAATATCATAATTTTAGGTAAACGGTCATCTCTTCAATCACATGTTGGTTTCCAAAACACCACTTGTGTTTGTTATGTTGACTGATAATAACTCAATTTGGAAATTAGGTTGTAAGTAGATATACCACTTTTCCATGTTTCAAATCTTTGTCAAATGTGAGGTTAGTCATCAACCATTTCTAAGTTTGATTACTTTGATTGCTTTCATTATATTTAAATATGAAATGTTTTAATAGTTTAAATAATGATTTAAAAAAAAAAAATTTGGAGTGATTTTAGTATATGTTTTGGTTTATGTTAGGATATTTGTCTAGGTAGTTGAGGTGTTTTATTCGGTTTAGTTCTTGTAAGTGTTTTTTTTTTTAATGTTCAGGTATTGGTGATTGTGAATAGTTTTAGATTGGTTTGTAGGAAGTTAGTACGGTGTTGATATTTTTGCTTTGTTGTATATATTTTTTTGTTATATGATGTTGAGGGGTAGGGGATTCATTAATAGACCTCCAATAATATAATTAAAAAGTATGTTTTTCGATAATTGGAACAAACAAGGTTCACACAAATGTGCGCTTTGCAAAAAGGAAGACTAAGTTGTTGATCATGTTATTCTCAAATGCAAATCTGTAGAATATTATTGGAAAACAATGATGGACAATCTAAGCTGGCAAAGCCCAATCTCCTTGAATGCCAATGCAATGTTTAATAGGTGGTCAATGCTACACAAGAAAGCAGTCTTCTCTAGCATCTAGATTGTTTCACCATCTAATATGGAAAGAAAGAAATGGAAGGATATTTCAAGACACGAAGATTCCCAAAGAAAACTTGATCCACAAAATAAGCCTTATATTAGAAACATTCAATAACTTGGATGTCCAACACAATCCTGAGCTTGATGACCTTGATTTTGGCTCAAATAACTAGGACTATGGCACTTAGCGCCATGGTCTAGTCAAAATGGAACCAAATTTGAACCCTTAATATTTGATAAATTATAGAGTAGGAAAGTGCTCCTTGATGTTGGCTTTCTTCAAAATTTAAACAAAAAACATGCGAAGTTGTGTATAAATACATCTCCCACCCCCTCATTTAAATATCTACATCTCTCATTCAATTCACATCAAACGTGTTTCAATTAAGCACTTTCAATTAGGCATCTTCAAGGCAGCAAAGGAGAGACCTGAAGTCAAGCATTCAAGTTCAACATCATGATCAAGTTTATGTGTTCCTCTATGAATGGAGACATGCATTAACTCCTATCAAGCAACATCAACCTTTCATGAAGGCTTTAAGGTAAGATGTTCATAGAAAAGGTATCATTTGTACACTCAAGCATTTCCTTAAGGTTTTCAACATGTGCCCTACTTGGGGCAAGCTCTTTCACATCATATCATAGCTATAGCGGAGGTTCTTAGGGTTTGACTTAGGCAAGCCCCTATACAACACAACATTTTCCCTCTTTTCTATGTGCGGGTTACATATATGACTGCTCAAAGTTGTAGAGTTGGATCTAGTGTAAACTGAGACTTATAGTTCCATATTTTGAATTGGCTATAACTCCTGAACTATATCAATTAGCACACTTGTTTGACACTTTTTAGCCAAATTTCAGAGAGCATGATCTTGTGAGTATTCTAGTCTACAGTTCAAAGTCTCAGGTTGTGGGGCAAATATCAGGACCATGGCGCCTAGCACAGTGGTTCAACAAATTCAAGCTTAGATTTTGGTGACATGTTTAATTTTGTGTCTTATTTCTAGATCTATACTTTTGTGCTTGTTGTTTGATATGTTTATGTAAACTTGTCAATTCCCTAGCATTTTACCTCGATCTTGCATAATTTCTTATCATAATCATATCCAATCGTATCAATAAAAAAGGTACCAATCAACCAAAGTGCCCACCTCTCCCAAAGGATTGAATTTGGGCCTAATTGGTTGTTTTCCAATGAATGTGAGGATTGAGAATGATTTATAGTTTTCATGTTTAAGCTTGTGAATCAACTTCCCCAACATCTCGGCAAGTTATAATTATAAATTACTTTAAAATTTTGAGTAAGGTATTGTTAAAACTCTTTCAGTAACATCATGACAATGCCATAAACCAAAGACCAAGGAAATACTTTCTACACACTATTAAAAAAATTCTAACAAATAGGGTACAAATTTAAATTTAAGATCAAGTAGGCCTCTAGATTTGATGTTTTCTTAATTAGATGACAAAATATATCATCTAGAAGAGGGTATGCACAATATAAAGTCTAAAATGAAAGGAGAATGGATACTATGAAAGGAATAATGTTACCTCTCCAAGACTTTTTTAATAAGTTATCAATCTCATAACCAAATGTTCATCCCCACACCCCACTCAACCAAAATTTTCTAGTCAATTAGGATGGATCATTATGGCAACCCAATCTTGATCAAAATGTTAGCACTTATTTTGGACCTTAGACCTTATTATTGAAGGTGGATATTATTAAGATGATTGTAAGGATCCACTTACTAAGAATCAAATGGTGAATCTTTTTATGTATATCGAATTCCAAGTATGAGATTGGGTTTTATAAGTTTGAAACCAAAGAACCAAATATTCTTAAGGAAACAAAAGAAGAATAACAAGCTTTGACCTAAATATTGAGGTCTATATAAAATTTTGTAAAAGATTGGTAATGTAGCATACAAGCTCAAGTTACCTCCACGAATAAAAATACATCTATTTTCATCTCTCTTGTTAAGGAATGTCATTAGACAACAAATTCCAGTACGGAAAGTGGTACCTAAGCTTGATTATGATGGAATAATTGTCTTGGATCTTAAATTAATACTCAAGACATGCAAAGAAGTTGAGGTCTAGGACAATCATAAAATATCTTTTGCACAAATATATTATGCTTATGTAAAAAGACGATAAAATACTACATCTTTAATCTATTTATTATATTGAAATACATGATTATCTTCTTTTAACTCTCATAATTTTTATTACATTACTTATAAATTGACATGCTAAATCAACCTTATTAAAATTAGAATACTAGTATTACCTAAGTATTAGTTAAACATCATATTACAAATTCAATTCTTGAAAATTACCCCTTCAAAAACATTACATTTTGTTTCCCATTGTTTTTTTCCCTTGTAAAAAAAAAGAGTACACTTCTCAAACAAACAAAGCACAGTATTGCCATTTAATAGTCCAAGCAAGTACGACATATTCAACAACAAATGGAAGCCAATGATAAGTTCTAAGATGGATTGACCAATTCTTCCCATGTCTAGCAACAAGTGGCAGCTCTAGTACTCCATATGAAAATGAAGTGGATCATATGTTGTTAATGTATGTGTTTGATCATTTTGTTGCCTCTTAAACAGTCTTCCCCTTAATGATCACAAGCACATCACAAATTCCATTTGTTCAACGCAACGTAATGTAGTATTACCAACTTGAAAATAATACACTATTAATAGACCATTTGTCCACATCTCATAAGTAATCAGTCTTCTTAAACCCCCAATCAAAGTCAAACATATATATTATAACATCAATTCAATTACCCACAGCTAGTTTAGGGGGGGACAAGTCCTTTTACATCATCAAACTTCTCTTCCCACAACTCAACTACTTCCCTCCCCCTAGCCCACCTATTGCCATGACTCAAACTTTATTAGGTTAATTCAGTCACCATCACAGACTAGGAATTGATAAAGAATGGATCCAATGGAACTTATACCATGTCCACTGAGCACCAAGTTCATAAAAACTTTAGGTGGTCCATCCATAAAAAACTAACTCCAAGAAATTTTTTAGCCATAGCTTACATTTTTCACAAAAACAAATCACAATCACATCAGATCTCTTCAACCACTCAAATCCCACACAACCACTTAACCCTAATCAAGTGCTTAATCAATATATTAAGAGCTAAATGAGATCCAACATTTGACATTCAAAGAAAGGAAAAGATAGATATATATTGATTAAAAATGATTTACTTTTAGTATATGTCCACAGCCACAAATAGTTTTTTATGCCTCCCTGAGTGTGACAACATGAATGTCTGCTGCCTTCCTTTCTCCAATGCATAGTTTTTGCTCTCTGAATTGTCCATCACAGGTGCAGGAACAAGTACCCACAGCAGATTGAAAGGATATGCGTAAAATATATGCATCAGTCCAGATTGACAACTGCATCATTCGGCTGGTTTTGGATCTAGCTATGAACCCATTTGGTCCGGACAATTTAGAAAAGCTGCACAGAAAGCAAATCGATCAGTGGATTCCACATTGGTCTGTCCTTTCTACTACACCCACTTTTTTTTAGGCTGCATTTTGTATCTTTGGTGCCTTTACCGGCTCCATTCATTTGGATAGACATATAAAATTATGAAATTTTTTATGCTTTTAGAAGCCTCTGAGAAGGCCACTTTTAACTGTTAGGGTTCCTCTATGTGGGTGTTTTTATAGGCTTGTGATTATCTACAGGGATTTCACTTATTGTAGGAGTTACGGCAGCAAAATGCAGTCTTTATGTACGGTCTATATTCTGGAGTTTTTCAGCTGTATACAGACTCTGATACTTCTGTGATAAACAACAGAAAAGGTCAGTATTCTGCTCTCTGCAAAATTTGGTGTTCATTGTTCATCACATCAAATTTTCAAAATACTAACTACTGCTTACAAGGTTTAGTCTGATTTGTATATATACACAAACTTGGTATAAGCAATATAGAGATTTCAAATTGCTGTTCAGATATATGATTCCAACCCTTTAATGATCTAGTATACTGTTATGTGAATTTTTATCATTGATTTCTTTGCATGTAGTTAACTGGATGTATTGGCATTCTGTAAGTCTTCTTTTTTTGGTTTTTGAGATTTTGTACAATTGTGATGGAAACCTAACTTCGTTATTTTATATTAAATTACTCTGATTGACTTCAAAAGACTTAGTACAGGTTTTTGAAGGTTGTGGCAGGAAATCTGCTGAGATTTTCTTTTGCATATGATTACAATTTTGCTTATGGGTATGGCTGTGTTAGATTTTTAGGGTTTTGTAATAATGTTATTGTCAAGGATAGAAACAGTAAGTACATGAATATGTGTAAAAGCTGGTTGTGTACATAGAAACATAAAGAGATGCAAAGAACATGTTCTTATTTTTGGGCGTGTGTGATTAATGTCTGAATAGGAAGTCAGACACTGCTAAGAGCATATGGTACATACACAGTTATATGGTTATACTTATTGAGCACATATATACATTTTATTTGGGTAATAGAAAAAACTCTAGCTATATAGAAAATGGTGCATATAGAGTTATGGATACAAGTATCTACAGACACATACAAAGCTACAGCTGTCTGTGTGTATTATCACTGGTTTTACATGAGATGGGTAGACAAACGTACACAATCCAGATATAGTTGTATGCGATCTGTATAAATACATTTATAACTATCTCTGTGTGTACAAACTTCTTGTAAATAAAGTGGGTACATACTACATATACATACAGAGAAAATGCATTCAAAACATGTGGGAGCTAATCACTTATGATGGTGTGGGTTTATGTTTTGAAATGCAGTTGGAGTAAATAGTTTTTGATTGACAGTCATTTTGTATCAGTTATTTGTCTAATGATAGAAAACTGAGTGCGATTAGAAACATTCATTAAAAATATATATATATTTCATAAAGTTTTTTCATAAACTGTAGAAAACTCATGCCAACCACATATCCACATTTTAGTCATAACAATCTCAATCAAGGGTCCTTTATAGACATTCAAGAAAATATTAAAATAACATATTCTTCAGCCTGAAAATCATGGTACCTTTCCTTCTCATTCTGACAGAACATATCTTCATCTGAAAGTTTACAGATTTACATTTCTTTATTAAACATTCGACTTTCTATGTACAGATTCTTCAATTAAAACTTCTAACTGCTAGGCCCTTAATGCTACCATGAGATCAAGTAAATATTACATAGTCTAGATCTGTTGAAATGACTATTCCTAAACATTATGTTTGTGACTGACACAATTTTTTTCACAGCATGAAATAACACATTGTTTTTGTTGTTTACAAGGAAGGCTGGCAAAAGTACGAAGTAGATGTCCTATGAATTATTTTCAATGGATGTGGTTTGCCTGGCTCCCTGTATGCCATCTGAGAAACCTGTCAAAACACTTGATATGCTTCACAGTTGGCATTCAGGGAGACATGCAGAACTCAATACCTGATCAGCCTCACCACCCTCCTTTAAATATAACCAGGTGAGTTTTCTGCTAATCTTTGAAAATTCTTCTTGTTTTTTTCTTTTCCTCAATACCTGACTGAGGTATGCAACCCCTAGAAGCTCATTCTATGGGTGCAGTGTGACACTTAAGATTATTTCCTTACAGAAAGAATGGGTGGGTACCTTGTTCATCATGTTTACGAGGAAGGTGAAGAGAAACAAGAGTTGAATCATGTTCTATCAATTGGCTTACTAGTCTGTAACTCTAAATTCAGCTTTTTATTCAATTAAAAATAAGAGTCACCATATATTTCTCATTTTGACAGATGACTTTACAAAACTCAATTAAAGAAAAACAAATTTTATCTGATTAGCATCATCTTAGAAAGATGAGAAATTGTATTTTTATTATAATGATTATGTCCAGTCCATCATTAATTCTGTCTTTATATTTTGTTTTAGGAATTTTCTATTAATGATAGAATCATACTACTTCAATTTATCACCATGACAAATGTCTACTGATATAATATAAGGTACAATGTTGTTATTTATTATTAATAAGATATATAAAGGTGTTATTAAATGTTTGATAACTATAAATGTTTATAGTTTATCATGATATGTATTATTTGTAGAAAAATTTAGTTATACGTGAAAATATATGATTCTAGTTCAATTTTATATCTAAATAGAACTACTACATTCTAGAAATGAAAAAGAAGCTTTTTCAGTGATTAGTTTTTCAAAATATATAACCCTCTTTCTATATGTAACCTAACATGCAAGTGTGTTATTGTAAGTATAGATATATATGAGAATTAGAAATTGATTCATTAAACATTACATTCATAAAAAAGTTACAACTAACTTCACTCAATTTGATTGCATGAGCTAAAATCAAAATAGTTCATATCCAATATTTTTTATAGATGTATTTTATTTTATTTTTATTAGTGTTTAGATCAACCATTACTTGTGCTTCATTTATCTATCTTAACTAGGGCTTGGGGTACATTGTTGACTACATTTACGATCCTTACCCATTTACTCTCCCTTGCATTTCATTGTTGAATAGTTTAATATGGACACCTTTCCTGCTTTCCTTGCCACATTTGCTTCCTATCTCATTATGCTTTAAGATATCTCCCTATATCATGTCATACACTTGTGTATATTGATTCAACACTTGGTAAACCTATTATTTTACATCTCTTGATAGCTCTCCTCTATATGCCTATATTGATTCATCCTTTCTTGAGAAGCCTAGTAGTGTGCACATAATCAACCCATGTTTCACTTGCACTTACATAGGATGATGATACAACTTCTCCAATGCTTAAGGATGTTTTTATTGATGGCTATACTTTTGTGAACCTCTCTAATAAATATTCTATTAGGGTTGCCTATCTATGATGCATATCCTAGTGATGAGCTTTGCAATGATTTTACTTAGATTATATCACTATAAATGTAACCTTGCATGATACACCTTGTTTATGTTCACCTTCATACGAGGTTGTTTCTTCCATGTAGTTCATAATAGTCCTTTTCTTAAATGACTTTTGGCTCATGGTCTATTAACATGAAACATCTAGTAAAGACCATAGTGAAAGTTCCTTATCTTCTTATTATGTGGATGATGACCATTTGATTGGTGATGATTTAGTTTATGATGGATGGAACCAATATTTTTTATTGTTCTCTTTCTTCACACTCTAGTAGCCCTTCTTTGGAGGACCCCATTGATACTTCTTTGCATCATGATGATGTACCCCTCTTTGAAATCATAGATTCTTTTATGTTTTCATATCATATATCTTTGATTAATTGTAGGGTGCTCCCTTTAAAAAAAATTCTATTGAGAAAATATATGGTCCTTAGACATTCATAAAGAAGAAGCACCACATGATCTTATAATCTTTACTTGGCTTGTGTGAAGATAATGTGAAACTATATAGAAATTTATTTCTTACAACCTCCTTGAGAAATAGGTCTATGATTTACCTACACATCAATCTATATAGCATGTTGAACATGATCTTTTGCATTATTGGGACCCCATAATGAGTAGATTTGCACTTTAAGATAATCACGTTCATGATTATGAGAAAATAAATTTAATAAGTGGATTTGTGACACAATATTGTACAATAGTTGAGGTGATCGATTAGCTTCCAAACTACATGCTTCACTTATTTTCATAAGAACAAGGTACTTGTGAGGTTATTTCCATCAAGCCTAAGTGATCCCACATTCATCTAGTTTTATCCATTGCAACACGTTTCTACAACTTCTTATTTGAATTTAGTAATTCCATTCATGAAAATGGTAAAAGTTTATCTACTAATTGTCTACTTTTACTTTTTAAGATATCTCCCTATATCATGTCCTCACTTGTGTATATTGATTCAACACTTGGTAAACCTGTTATTTTACATCTCTCGATAGCTCTCCTCTATATGCCTATATTGATTTATCCTTTCTTGAGAAGCCTAGTAGTGTGCACATAATCAACCCATGTTTAACTTGCACTTACATAGGATGATGATACAACTTCTCTAATGCTTAAGGATGTTTTTATTGATGGCTATACTTTTGTGAACCTCTATAATAAATATTCTATTTAGGGTTGCCTATCTATGATGCATATCCTAGTGATGAGCTTTGCAATGATTTTACTTAGATTATATCACTATAAATGTAACCTTGCATGATACACCTTGTTTATGTTCACCTTCATATGAGGTTGTTTCTTCCATGTAGTTCATAATAGTCCTTTTCTTACATGACTTTTGGCTCATGGTCTATTAAAATGAGACATCTAGTAAACACCATAGTGAAAGTTCCTTATCTTCTTATTATGTGGATGATGACCATTTGATTGGTGATGATTTAGTTTATGATGGATGGAACCAATATTTTTTATTGTTCTCTTTCTTCACACTCTAGTAGCCCTTCTTTGGAGGACCCCATTGATACTTCTTTGCATCATGATGATGTACCCCTCTTTGAAATCATATATTCTTTTATGTTTTCATATCATATATCTTTGATTAATTGTAGGGTGCCCCCTTTTAAACATTTTCTATTGAGAAAACATATGGTCCTTAGACATTTTTTAAAGAAGAAGCACCACATGATCTTATAATTTTTACTTGGCTTGTGTGAAGATAATGTGCAACTATATAGAAATTTATTTCTTACATCCTTCTTGAGGAACAGGTCTATGATTTACCTACACATCAAGCTATTTATCATGTTGAACATGATCTTTTGCATTATTGGGACCCCATAATGAGTAGATTTGCACTTTAAGATAATCACGTTGATGATTATGAGAAAATAATTTAAAAATAAATGGATTTGGGGTACAATGTTGTCCAATAGTTGAGGTGATCCATTGTTTCCAAACTACATGCTTCACTTATTTTCATAAAAAGAAGGTACTTGTTAAGTTATTTCCATCAAGCTTAAGTGACCCCACATTCATCTAGTTTTATCCATTGCAACATGTTTCTATTTGAATTTAGTAATTCCATTCATGAAAATGGTAAAAGTTTATCTACTAATTGTCTACTTTTACTTTTTAAAAGCTAAGTGTGTTGGGAGCCTTTTCAACTTTTGACTACACCACCTCAGTTTTAACACTTACAAGTAAATAACTTCGTCAATATTTTGACAAGTTTCTCTATATAGTTGAAATTAGTTAAAAAATAGTTGGAACGCACAAAGAATAGTTAATAATTAACATTTTTTCAACCATCAACTATTTTTCCTCCTTTTTGTAGCATTTGTAAAATAAATAAAACTTTAATAGAAAAATAATTATTTTGGAAAGTTACAATTTAATTTTTGTCAATGATAAAAAAATGCATATATAATGGTCTATCCACCAAACATTGAACCAAAATGCACCATTGTTCTAGAACTCTTTCTATAATTAAACCATTTCTTTTAATTGGTATCTAATCATCTATACAAAATAAATTCTTAAGGTGCTACATACTAAGTAGTTACATATCTTATTCATTAGCTTCCTAGAACAAATTTCACCACATGAATGGCAATACTACTTAAAAATGGAATTTGAATAAAGAAGTGGTAGAAAGTGGTGGATAATAGAACAATAACGGTTGATTAACATGCTACTCTTACATAAGAAACATTTGAAAAAATAATGGAATGATAAAAAAATAATATTAATTAAGAGTAGTTAAGTCAATACAAATTATTAATTCAAACAATTTACAAAATCATTTAATAGAAGAAATTTTTTAGGTCAATTAGGGAGATGAAATCAAGAAGTTGGAAATAGCAAAAGACATGTCACAATGAAAGTTGGAAGGGTATTGTACACGACTATTCTTATTTAGCATCTAGTTTAACCATCAAATATAAATTTCAGTCAACAAAAATAAGACAACTAGGAGAAGAGTACCAGTAGTTGAGCATGTACCAATTGTTGTGAGGGTTGTTGTTACTTTTTGCTCTAATAATAGTACAAATAAAAACTATTGTTTGAAACATAAAATATCAATTTTTGTGTGTTTATGCACCAATAGTTGTGACTTTAAAGTTGTTATTGTTAGAAAATGTACCAATAGTTGAGAAAAGTAACCAATCATGTGATGCCACATCAGTTGCACAAGTGTTGGGGCCTCTTTTGTACGCCTATTGGTTTCACTTTTTTGGGGGGCTGTTTTGGACACCTTGGCAAAAAGCATGCTAATGTGGCACCATACTTGATGATGTGGCCCTGAAACCTTAATTATAAGTTAGGGTGCACGACTACTGGGTCATCTCCCCTATTTACTCTTTTTATAAGGAATCGATATAAAATTGCTATTCATGTCAATGGGCCCTTGGTTGTTAATGAGCCTACCAAAGATCAAGTCTTGTTGAGTGCAAGGCTCCAACATCATAAGGGATGAAGCTGAGGCGAAATAGATACCCCTCAATCCTTAACTCTTAGTTGAAGAGGTTTCACCCTAAGACTCATACTCCTATATTAGATAGCTATAATCGTAAAGATGAAATATACGAAAACTAGAAAAATTCATCGATATAAATCTTTTCCTTAAATTATTGTAAGTACTATGCCGGAATTGTGAAGCTTTGTTTCTATTCAAATGAAGGCAATCACCATGACTTAACTGCATTGGATTCTTATGTAAATCCTATTTCTTTGTATTACAATAAAACGTCACGACTGACTTTGTTGTTCCCTATATATTCTTCACATTCTGCAACACTCTCTCAATTTCTGAACAGATTCAGGAATGCATGCTTCACTATTGGTTTGATTAAAACTATTTCTCAGAACTGTAGCTGCATTCATAAGTTATTTTTATAACTGGGAAAGTTAAAAGATTGTAATTCAATTAATTGCGTATAATTGATGAGGAGGATGGTATGTGATGAAAAAATCATCTATCAAAATGCGAACCCCTGAAAACATGTTCGAACCAGATTTGATTCTTGAATGAATTCGACATCTATATATTCTAACTTAAAAATTGATAAAAGAATGTTCAAAACTGTTTATATTATATCAACCTGCAAAACAATTACATATCTGTTACTTAAACTTCCAGTATAAACATACAAACTTAAACTACACTTGGAATGTTTTGTTAGTGGTTATAACGAAGTCTGAGCATTATAATTTGAATTGATTTAGTTTGCTCATATTGTTTTTATCAGACAACAGACTTACAATACAGGCCTCAATACTGTACTTGCCCTCCATTTTCGAAAGGTTATTTTAAATTTGAAAAACAAAATACAGGCAAAGCTGGTATATGTCTCTTTATAATTGATTTACTTTTCCATTATATAGGAAAAAAAAGAAAATGTCTTCAGGTTTTAAAATTGAAAACATGTTAAAGCTACTTAATTCAGTTTATATGTCTTATAAATTTTTGAACAATGTCTGTTTTATACTTTAATTGATATCGTTTGAGAGGTTTATTATAAATTATTTATTAAATAAAATATCAAATGTTTTTTTTAAATCATTATTTTCACACACACATACATATACATACATATATGTGTATGTGTATGTATATATGTATGTGTATGTGTATGTGTATATGTATACATACATACATACATACATACATACATACATACATACATACATACATACATATATATATATATATAGGCAAATATGTGCATATACATATATATTTTATGTATATATATGAATATATATATGCATATACTTTAATTTATATCATTTGAGAGGTTTATTATAAATTATTTATTAAATAAAATATCAAATGTTTTTTTTTAAATCATTATTTTCATACACACATACATATACATACATATACATATACATATATACACATATATGTATGTATATGTACACACACACACACACAGAGATTATATATATATATATATATATATATATATATATATATATATATATATATATATATATATATATATATATATATATATATATATATATATATATATATATATATATATATATGCGCATATATATATATGCGCATATACATATACATTTATATGTATATATATGAATACATATATGCATATATAAAGAGATTTGTTTGTGTATTCTATATAAAATAAAAATCTTTGAATGTAGTTTTTGGAAGATTGACATTATAATTTAGTTGTAAAATGGGGTTAAGTGGGATATATTTATTTTACATAGTATTTCTTTTTCCTCTTTCATCTTTTTCAATTATAACTTGAAGCTTGAGTATATGGATTTTTTTTCAGGTTTCTATAAATATATTTTTAAATAAATCTTAACAATTGTGTATATTAATACACAACTATTTCTATGGGATGCAACTTCTATTTATCTAAAATAAAACTAGTATACTTTTATTTAAAAAATATATGTAAAATATGCAGAGAGATATCTTATAATAGAAGATAATCATGTGTAAAATAAATGTTTTTCTAAAACAATAAAATAACACCTCCACAAAAGTTGAAACATTGCATATTTCATTCATTCACCCCTCATTTGCATGTCAAATTGTTTCAAAAATGGATTTTTGTTTACGGACATTTTGATGTCATTGTAGATGCCTCTCGGCATAAAAATTATTTTAATATCTAGTACATCATATGTTTTTAATAAATTCTAAAAATTCTAGTATTTTCTTGTCTTGAGTAGACAATTAATCTTCTATTTTGGTGTTGATGACTCACTTCTAATAAAAAAATGAATAATAATTAAAATATTTTTTAAATGTCAATGAATTTTTGGTCTAGTGAAGTTCATGATAGCATGAAGGTAAAAAATTGGTTGTATAATAAATATGTAGTTATGATTGGTGGAGATGATAGTTGATAGTGTATACAAAAATTAATAATAACATGAGGTTTTTTAGGAAAACAAGTGAATATGTGTGGCCATTGAGAGCAAAAAATAAAAAATTATGGATTCTATGAAGAAGGAGAGGAAAGGTAAGTCGATGAGCTGGGAACAATCAAATGAGGGGAGGGGGGAGGAGAAGATGGGCAAAGACAAGGAAAGTAGAGACAACTAAGGGTATCAAGTGAGGTACCAATGAACAAATTCATACCTTACAAAAATCTTGGAATACACAACACAAAGTTGAGGATGTGGGTGCTTAGGATTTTCAAATTGCCAAAAGAAATTGATTTTTGGAACCTTACATGGACATTAGGGTGGCCATGACTAGCCTGCTACAAGACCTTGGCCACACAAGAAGTTGTAGGAATGTATTTGATATTCTCTAAGTTGCACATTCATGTTGCCAAACCATGATCATTCCTCTTATGGAAGAAAAATGTTAGAAATGTATTATGGTTGGAGGGGGTTCAACAAGCTCAAGGTAATTTGCTTCACCCCCACTTGCCATAGATAATATTTGTACATTTAAACTTAAGACTAATATTGCTTTTCGAGGTGGGGAGGTTGATATAATTTTCCTCCCTATTTGGTATATTCATAGATATATAGTGTGAACATAATCAATTGGTTATGAATTATTTTGGTCTAGGAGTTATTTTTTATTTTAATTTAAAATAATTTTAATTTTATTTACATTTTTTCATGTATGTGTATGTATATGAGTAATATTTTTTATATTTATGTAGATTTTTTTTTTTTTTGATCAATAAAATGCCAAGGCCAAAGAGTTTTTATTAATAAGAGAAAATTACAATTACAATTACAACTCCATTCAGTGTGGGCACCGTTAGGAAAGAATGGAGGGAACCTCCTGTCTAGCCCAGATCCATTAATGGATCAGAAAAATGAAACTAGATACAACTTAAAAAGGGAGATGATACAAGGATCTATGTATCTAATATCCAGGAAGATCTACAAGAGAATGCTTTTAGAAACATCAAAATTTCCTTTGAGCTGCAAGATGCCCCTTCCCTAAAAATAACCACCTTGATCGGTATGATAGCCCAATCTTTGCCTAAAAATGCAATGTATGGATCTGACAAAGCCCCTAAACTGCATAAGAACCTCAATACACCTTTCAACCCAACTTAATGGTAGAGTAAAGCAAAGATTTCAGACTACAGAAGATATAACGCTTGGGGCATAACTAACTTAACAAAATCTTACCGCAGGTAATACCTGCCAGATTTTAGCACCCTGTCAAATCATCATAGTATCGCAGAAATTGTTAGCCAACAAAGATGCCCTGTATCCATAATGCTCATCTAGTACCAAATCCGCCCAAGGAAGATTTTTTGGGGAGAAACGAAGAATTCAACTAATGACAACCATCATAGATTTAAACTAGCTGAAATCATAGATAATTTCTTGTTATGAGGCTAACAACTACCTAGGATAAGAGACCTCATTACTGAGAATGCTCAAGGTATTTATAAATCTTTTGTAAGGAAGCAGAACCAATCTATGCTATAGAGTTAATATTGCAAATAAATAAACATATGCAAAGATAGCTGAGTGGTTACTGAGAATATATGAATTTAAAAGCCTCTGTATATGTGTGTGTGTGTGTGTGTGTGTCAAGTTGGGCCATCTTTGCCTTAAAAGAGAGATAGACGATTGAATGAGCAGAGAAATAGCAAAACCCATATGCTAGAATTTGAGCGAAAACATAACTAAGTCTAGAAAATATATATACTGAACATTCATAAGTCTTCTTAGCATATATAGTATGTATGGAATCAAAACCATAGAGAGTCCAAAAGAGACGAAAGGAAAACCAAAGGCAAGATCCCCAATAGTGGCCGCTTAAAACACTTATCATAACACCAGAAACCCGGAGGGCCAAAAAACTAGGAGGCTTTCCTTATGGGAGGAGTCTCATCCTCTCCTACCCTGCTTCTGAGGATTCATGGAGCCCGAGCTCTCTGGCTTTGCTGAAGAGGGGTCAGCGGGAGAGGGAGGGATTGGCATATTGTCCGGGATGACTGTGATATTTTCAGCTTCGAGGTAGTTAATTAGCCACTTCTCCTGCGAGGGCTTTTTGACCTGTAGAATCCACGAGAGGAAGAAGAAATTACTGCTTCTGATAGGACTATAAGCATCAAAGGCCGCCTGCTCCTCAATGACTAGGATGGTGAATCGAGGCACTGGCTTATTCTTTCGGATAAGAACATCATAGTCCCAGGGCTTAGGAGCCATAAGCTCCTCATCAATGTTGACCACCAACCTATCTAGTTCGCCCAAGACTTCCTTTTTGAAGACCTTTTTACACATCTTCACCACTACTTCTCTATCTTTCTCTAGATGCATGGTGATAGCTAGGAACATTGTTGCGATGTCAGAGTTCTCTCTAGTTCGGTCCTCATTTAGGAGATAGTCTTTCCCCAAAGTTTTCATCACGACTCCAGTAATCAGAGGATTCTATTGGGCCAGGATGCCTTTCATTCTTTCCTCTTTAATCTCTCCAACAAAGGCCATCTGACGCTTCAGCCTGAGAAGTCTAAGAGTGGTATCCATCGTAGCTGAAAGAGAGACAGACAAAGGCACCAACCCAGCAACCTAGATAAAGCTGGCGAGTTGATGCTTCGTAAGAAGATCCCAGAGCAGGTTAGGGTCAATATCTGAGGGTCACGATGCAAGTGATGCGATCTCCAAAGATTTAAGACATAATTACCACCGCCTAAGCCTTTAAGCTGAGAGTACTCAAGATTTCAAATCGCTGGGTGAGGGTCACCTCAACATTTGCTAGGGTGTCATCACAATGGTACTAATCGAGGAGGTGATGCAGACACGTGATGTCCGCCATCGGAAAGGCACATCTCTCCTGACAGCTTAGGCTAAGGATAAGAGGTCAACTAAATTTAGGTGGCAAAGATAAGAAAAATGGTGGAATTTTAATGGCTAGGTAAAATTTTAATCCTAATAGAATACAATGTATATGTGAATAGTAATACCTATATATCCATATCTGCATATTTCAAAATGTGACAAGATATGCATACATGTTTATATACATATGCCTATTCCCATCTACTATTGCCTCCTACTAGTCTTAAAACTATGTAGAATTTGCATTGCTGATGAATCGGAATAGGGTATACATTTGTCTATTCACTTAAATTATATATAAATATGAATCTGAATATATATATATATATATATATATATATATATATATATATATATATATATATATATATATATATATATATATATATATATATGTATGTATGTATCTCATATATATATGTATATATGAGACCTGTATATATAAATATAAATTATATATGCAAGTGTATATATTGTATCTCATATATATATGTATATATGAGACCTATATATATAAATATAAATTATATATGCAAGTGTGTGTATATATATATATATATATACACACACACACACACACATAGACACACACACACACACACACACACACACACACACACACACACACACACACACACACACACACACACACACACACACACACACACACACACACACACACACACACACACACACACACACACACACATATACATGGAGGTTATTGGGTGGGATTGAAAAAGAATATATAAATATTTTTATGTGTTATATATATTTCAAAAATGAGTGTAAGTGTGAGTGAGTGGTGGGCTTATTATATGCCTAAGTCTGAATAGGTTTGCAATTGGCAAAGCATATATTTGAGAGTGGCAAGCTTCAGATGTAGTTTGAGGGAAGATGGATGTCATCCGCTCCCATGTTAGCTAACTCATCCGCTCTTTTGTTACCTTCCCTATAGATATGATTTACTATAAACCTCTCAAACCCTTGGCATAAATTTATGGCCCGAGACAGTAGGGTGTTGAGTCTCCAATTGGGCATACTGCCTTTTATAAGAGCATTGACAATAATTGCAATCCCCTTCAATATCCAAATACTTCACACCTAATTTTCTACAAAGATGCAGGCCTTCCACCAAGGCCATCAATTCCGCCTAGTTATTGGATTTGATACCTACAGGGAGAGCACGGATGACAATTTCCTTGCCTTCCCAATTGTGGATAGAGCATCCTATGCCTGCCACTCCTAGATTTCCCCGGGATGCCCCATTAAAGTTTAACTTAAGCCATCCCTCGCCTGGGGGATGCCACCTACATTTAGCTCTTCTCCTGAGATTTCCCTCAAGGCCATCCCCCACAAAGGGTGGGAAGGATAGTCCCTCCCATAGTCCTTTCATCTTTTCATCCCAATAGGTTACTGTGGCATTCTTTTTCATACCAGAGTTTATCCGTCTGTTTATGAGTTCAATAATAACAGCCTCAATTTTATTGATTACCTGATGAACCTCTAGTTTTTCATTTTCAAAAAGACGTCTATTTCTCTCCTTCCAAAGTTCCCATATTATGGAAGATGGAAGAGAGATCCATAAGCCTTCAAAAAGACACCCTCACCTAAGGAGAGGCCAGACTCTGAGTATCCCTAAAATGGATTGGGGAAAGGCAGAGGACCAGCCGTGTTTCTTGGTAAACCAGACCCAACATTGATTTGCATAGGTGCAATTGAGGAGGAGATGGTTGGTGTCTTCTTCATTCATCTCATAGAGAGGGCATCTGCTAGGCCCCTCATACCCCATCCTCCTGAATTTAACAGCAGTCAAGAGCTTGTTCTGGAGAGCAAACCATGTGAAGACTCCGGCCTTAGGTAGGCAGTACCTATCCCAACAGTTTCAGGGGCAGCTCTGTCATGTGTCTGAGGTGGGCTTTGGTGATATGAGAGTACCCATCCCTAGAATTATATTCCCCATTCAAGGAGCCATCCCATACAAGCCTATCCTTATTTAGGCCAAAGGAGATGTTCCTTTCTCTAAGAATTGCCATGAGTTTATTTTTATCCCCTGCAGGGATATCCCCATTTTCTCTGTCTATCCACTACCACCCTGCCCCTTCCTCTGAGGGGGAGATGTAGTTCCTTAGCAAATTTCCTCTATGTGATTCAAGGAGAGCTCAAGAAAACCCAAAGTCATAAATTTTCTTGATAGCCTTATACCCTCCCCAGGAATCAGACCAAAAAAGGGCTTCATCCCTAGAACCAAGGTTCCAAGTGAGTTTATCTGAAATAATATTTCTACATGCCAACATAAAGTTCTATATGCGAGAACCTCTGGGCAGGTTATTTTCTCTAAAAATTTGGATAGGATTACCTCCATTAAGGTGTTTATGGTGCAATATCCTTGCCCACTTCAAATGGGGATGTCTGAACATTCTCCAAACTAACTTAGCCCCAAGGGCTCTGCTTTGGTCACAGAGATTTTTAATACTGGCACCTCCTTCTTCTTTTGGTCTACAAATCTTGTCCCAAGATAGGAGTGAATTTTTTTTGTCTTCATTGGCACCTTACCAGAAGAACGTCTTAAGGTGTTTCTTAAGTTCATCCCTTGATTTGGATGATAAATTATGACAAAAAAGTTGGTAAATGGGCATAGTTGCCAAGACCGATTTGACCAAGGTTGCCCTGCCTGCAGAGGACAGCCATCTTCCTTTCCAAGTATTAATCCTTGATTTGATTTTAACCACCAAGTGGTCCCACAACTTTGATGAGCTGCTTCCTTTATCTAGGGGGATACCCAGATATTTGCAGGGGAGGAGACCCGACTTGATTTCCAGGACATCACAGATCTCATCCCCAGATGTGGGGTCTATGTTGAACATAAACACGGCTGACTTCTCCAAATTGACCTCTTGACCTAATGCTATCATAAAGGATTTGAGGATGCCCTTGAGGTCCCTTGCTTCCCTAATGTTGCCTTGCCCAAAAAACATTGTATCATCAACAAATTGCTGGTGGGTGATGGGGGGGAGATCACTGGTAATGGGAATACCTTGGATCCTTCCCTCCTCTTTGGCTTTTGAAATAGACCTACCTAGGGCTTCTGCCATTATAATGAAGAGGAAGGGAGACATAGGGTCCCCCTGCCTGAGCCCCCTCGAGCTACTAAAGAAACCTTCAGGATATTTATGTAGATATTATACATTAATGTATAATAAGTATTATTGCTCATATATATATACTTTTTTATTTTGGTCATTTCTATTTGATTTATTTTTTAAATATTTATATATTTAATCAAGCTAATTATATCTTTTATTTTTATTTTTAAATATATAAGTAAGCTTTAAACTATTTTTTAAAGTATATTAATTTGTCAACTCAATTTCGAGATAAATTTTAAAAATTTATGTTTATAAAAACATGCTTTTGTGTAAAACAATTCTTAACCTATACATTATATAGATGTATTTAAGATATCTATACATGTAAGACATCACTAATGTTAAATGTTTATTATAAATGACAACATTAATACTATGTTTATTGCTAAATAAATTAATTATTTGATATGAGATCCTTGCTACTAATGTAATACATCTCCTAATATAATAATTTTTTAACTAATAAAATAATTAAGACAACATATATATTTATGATATCTATACTAGTAAATAAACAACAAAAATATATAATTTAATTAAAAAATTTGTAATAATTTAAAAATAATAAAATGTTTATATTCTTAAAAATCTATTTTCCTTAATTTTATTTGAGATTGTATTAGATGTTTATTTCAACAATTTTTATCTAAAATTTAATAAATTTTTTATATCAAAAACCGATTTTAAAGAGGCCTTAAAATATACGAGAAACTACTCCATCCAGTCACATCACATAGGTTTTAGCAACCATGAGTCAAATCCAAAAATGGGTAACATACTAGTAAGATAAAATAGATAATATTATCATTAAATAGTGTAATATCATAAATTGCACCCTCTATAATTTCACATCACATATGTCTTCCCCTTTAGTTATAATTAAGATGTACTTACGCTCTCTTGTATAAATAGTGATCCAAAGCATACCTTATTGCCATACGTGTTTGATTTCTCAACCCTTAGGTCTGGTTTTTTTTTAACATATGCATGTCACATAGACATTTGCATGATGTGTTAGCATCCCATAAAAACCTGCAACTATGTCAACCATTGTAACATTACATTTGTTGCATTTCGCTAACGTAATGCCTTTTCCAACCTACCACCAACATTAGGAGTCATTTGTCTTTGGTAAAACCTATTCATTTTACCTCAATCCATCTTTTTGAACTTCATTTACTATTATCTTATATTTTATAGCTCTATTTTGGCATTTCTCTCTCACAACACTCTCATTCTCACACTAGCACTCTCACTTGGCCATAAACACTCCATTATTCCACCATTTTCATTGCTACAATGGTATCTTGAACTGCGTTGCAATTATTAGAAGGACATCATTGTCATTGTCACGGCGGCTTCACCAGCTAGGCAATATTATGTCACATGTGTTCATATTGGGGGGTTTGATATCCCAAAAATAGAAAACAATATTTACTTAAATGGGAAAATAGGGGGGTTTTAATCCGGGCTATGAAAAAATACAATATTTGGTGAAAATAGGGGGTTTTTAATTTGGGCTATGTATTGGGAAGGGGTGACAAAAAATGAGTTAAGGGCAATATTTTTTTTAAATAGGGGGATTATTTAGTAATTGAAGCCCTCATGGTCATTGTGGACTCCATTGTTGCTTCTCCATTGCACCAGTAGGCTATCCAACTTTTGTGCTTTAGGAGTAGTGACCATTTATGATTATTGATATTATTGTCTTAAAAATTTATTTATTTTGTCATTCTATGTCTCTTGCCATTATCTTCATCTTAGTTTTCTATGGAGGTGGGAACACTGAAGCGGGGGTTTGACTAAGGCAAACCTCTATAAAACCACCCAACATGCTTCTTTGGTCTTTTGTGTGTAGGTACAAGTGAGAAAACTACTTGGAAGAAGTTTGTAAGCATGCTGGGTATTTTTGGTGATATCAAAACCTTCCTTTGTCATTTTAATAATTTAGTCTTATTCATTTCTTTGATTTTAGTTATTTATATCATTGTCTAGTTGCATTTTATAGCTTTCAGTATTCAAAATTTTGTACAAACCATTTTGTGTTTCTTTATGGCAACCTCTATTTTCTTTTCGTACATGATGCTAGCATGAAATGTTGTCATCCACGCACCGTACATTCATCCATGACAAAGAGCTTGTCGGGTTGTCCAAGAGATATTTTGTTGTCTGTACTTCTAGTTTTTGAAATCTTGAGAACTTGTATAATCTTTGTGCATGGTTAAAACACACATTTGGTTAATTAGAAGGTAAAGTTTAAGTTCATAGCTACCTAAAGGCTTATCTGAGTGGATGGTAGAAATTTGACTCCTCAAAGGGTTTGATTATCCTTCATAGTGGTTCACTTTTCATAATCTAGACCTTGGTGAACCCGACATGAGCTCGCCTTCAGTAAATTTTTTTCAAAACAGATAGTTTCTGTAAACACAAAAATAATAAGTGTTTTCTCAAATTCTCTTTCTCTCACTTTTTGAGGTTTGCAAGACTACATGTTGTGATGGCCTTCCATGAGCTTCATGACCTAGTCTATAACTTTTGGGAACATAGTTGGAGGAAGCTTGAGAATAAACATACCTTAAACTAGACATAGTCCTACTATACCTAGTCCAATATTTTTTGGAAATCCTAATTCTCCTAAATTTCATCATGTCTATGGAAACTCTTCAAATTCAAACTCTCAAACTAATTCTTAGAAAAATTCTCCTCCTAAGTCTTCTCCTCTCGTGGACCATTTAGTCTACTCTTAGGGTCCTGTTGACGTGTTTTTTATGACAGCGTCGAACACAAAATAATGTTGCCTAACAGTCACTTCACTCTCTCTTGATCAAAGTACGATTGCATGCTAAGGTTGCAATAAGTTCAAACAATCGACTCCAAGGTTCCTTTATGCTACAGATGTGACTCAGTTGGCTGATGTGATTGCTGGTAATCCAAAGGACCTTATGTTTGCATCATTCCTTCACCTATTTGTTGTGGCTAGAGCTCCATCATCGGATATGGCAATTTTACGATGCTACTGCTTTGAACGGACTAAAATGAACTAAAAGTAAAGGGGAAAAGGGGTTTAGAAGGATCTAAATCTACTCCTAAAGGCAGTGATAACAATGAATAGTGCTCTGGTGGACAAATTCCAAATAAACCAAGCTCTGCTTTGCCAAGATAAACTACAACTTTGTGAGAACCGGTGCAATCTTCTGAGGGTGTTGAAGGATTTTCATATTGAGAAAAGTGCATCTAAATACCCAACAAGACGCAATCCAAATGACTATTCACAATTGATCTAAGCATAAATTTGGGGGTTCAGGCTAACTTTACACTACAACTTACAATCAGCAAGATGCAAAAAGTATGAACCATGGAAATTCATCAAACACCATTACATTCTCCATTGAAATCAAAGCACTATACTACTTCTACTCTAAGTGAGGAAGGTGAAACCATGCAAGTTTTGAAAAAATAACTTAAGTGGACACCATCAGAGAACAATGTTTCACTGTTATTTTCGCAAAAACTTATCGCAACAATTTCATACAAAGTCTCTCTCCTTTTACAAATGAGGGGGGTCGCCCCTTTATATAGGCCTCAGACCATGATTACATGCAAACCCTAATTAGGGTTTTCCCTAAAATATTCTCCACTCAAGTTGCAACAAGGTGGGAATCTCCAATTAATAACCCATCATGCCCATATACAATTAATTCAAAAGTTCCCAAAATAGCATCCATTGTGCATTAAATGCACCACCTCTTTCAAACTCGCCCAACATGAGTTGAATATTCATCCATGCAAAAATCGCCCCATTATGTCATAAATGCTCCATCATTTTCACATGCGGTGGCTGCATGACAAAGGAATCTTCCATAAATTCAACATACAATGATCGGGTCGCCATTTGGTCAAATATTTTGGCAATGAATGTGCCACCATACTGCCACGTGTTCAATAGATCCTCGCCATGCAAGTAGACCCCATCGTCATATATTTGCTCCTGCATATCTAAAATTGTTGGAGAGGGAAAATTCGATTCAAGAAGAATTTTCTTGAAGTGTCCTCAACTTTCCTTGCTTGAGGAAGGATTTCCATCAATTTTCACCATCTCCTATTTTTTAGGAAAATTTCCAAATTAGGGTTCCACGTCCAGGAGGGAGAGAATTCCCCTATGAATCCAAATTTGTAAAAAATTTGAAATTTGGATATGATTTGGTGTCAAAAAATAAGATTTTTCAAAATTATTCCCGAGGGGAATTCCTACATTTCCATTCCTCCTTGACCCTCAAAATTCTCCTTTGCCTTGGAAATTTCCATCCCGGACTTTCAAACTTAGGCGTGGAACGTGGAATTCAGCTTGGTGAAGGAATTTCATTATTTCCATGCCTTAGAAAATTTTCAACTTCCTACCTGGGCTTGGAATTTTGACTTTGATAGAGGAAATTCATCCTTCCCATGTCCTTCTTTGATACCTGGATTTTCGCGTGCCTCAGACAAATTTTTTAGTTTTCCAACTTAGGTGTGGAATTCACTCTTCATGGTGGAATTCATTATTTCATCCTTGATTTTTTTTCTTGACTTAGCCATTTCAACATCCTTTCCTTGGCCAAGGCGTTGATCCCTCCATTCCCTGGAATCTTGAATTTTCTCCATCTTCCACGCCTTATGTGTTTTGGTGCCTTAATGAACCCTTGGGCACAAATTCTCCATGGAGGAGGAATTCATGAGTTTGAGCATGCCTTCATGGATTTGGCGCCCCATCCTATGCTTGGGCGCTAATTTGCTTGGGTAATGGATTTTCATTGTCTTTTCATTTTCCTTCATCTCTCTTGTTTGGCGCCTTGATCATGGCTTGGGTGCTATTTCACCTGAGGAAGGAATTCACAACTTTTCCTTCCCTCCTTGACCTCTTTACTTCATTGCCCTGCCTAAGTGTTGGGCGGAATTTTGCACTGGAGGAGGAATTTTGTCAATTTGTGAATCCTCCATGAGACATCCATTTTGGTGCCTGTCCTTGGCTTGGGGCGGAATTTTGTTGTGGAGCAGGAATTCATCAATTCGTGAATTGTCCATGAGACCTTTGTTTTGGTGCCCTGCTGAGTGCTTGGGCGGATTTTGGCCATGAAGGAGGAATTTGATGTTTTCTACCAATTCAGGACATGTATATATATGAAATATAACATTTAAGTATAAGAAAGGAAAAAGACATATTGAAGATATACTTAAATGTTATATTTCATATATATACATGTCTTGAATTGGGCATGGAGGAGGAATTTGATGTTTTCTACCAATTCAAGACATGTATATATATGAAATATAATATTTAAGTATTTCATATATATTGTCAGGATGTTTGAGAGTGGTTTCAGGTCCCTAGGAATTATAATGCAAATTATGGATTACGGAAGATCTTTCAAATTTTTAGACTTAGTCAAATTTCAGGCCATTTTCAAATCAGGATGATATTGGTGGATTGATGTGAATTTCCAGACTTGGATGATTTTGCATGCTTTCCTCTTTTGCAATAGGAGTTCCAAACTTAAACATTTTTTTTATCCAACTTGTCTGCCTTCTGACACTTCCAGATTTAGAAATGGTCTTCAGGAACGTTCAATCTTCAAGGTCTTCAGAGATATTCAACTTTCAGTGTCTTCCTGTGAAGATCCTGCCAGAAATAGATTTTCCCAAATATTAAGTATTTCAAAATGTCAAGGTTTGGGCAAAATAGGCCAGAAAAGAACTTACTAAAAATAGAAATTACTAAAAATAGTAATTTTGATTTTTGGCAAAATTAGACCAATCCGAGAGGCGGTGAAACTTACTAAAATTAGACTTACTAAAAATAGTAAGCACTCAGAATTCGCTCAAATTTTACTGGGAGGTTCCTTGAAGGTTCCTGATTCTATTTCTAAGTTCAGTTTTCCAAAACCCTAATAGAAACCCCAAAAATCTAGGACTAAAGGCAAAAACCCTAAAATTGACGAAATGAGTCCTAGACTTAACCAAATTTGCTCAAATGAAAAGAAGACTTAATCAATATGACCCCCAAACACTTGCAAAGCAGAGAGACTGATGAGACTATTGTGAAAAAGACCCAAAAAAAAGCCAAAAGACTGGAAGGGCCTAAAAAGTAGGGGGTCTCCATTTGCAATGGGGCGATGTGTGAAAACGTCACAATAGGTCCCCTTTGAGTAGGTGCAATCCATGGAAGAGAACTTAAGGGACTTTGAAAACTTTATTAATTGTGATAAGTTGTTCACTCATGCAACCCCTATTATTGATAATTTGAGAGACTTGCTCGTCTTAGATCGTAAGGGCCTCAATTTGCTTCGTGCATTTACTAACATTTATGAGGTCCATATGTGGCTTCTTACACATGTATTTTTTCTCACCCTCAAGATACTCATTTGGACATCATTGGTGGCTAGTTGAATGTCCCAATCCCTAAGATATTGGTGTATATGGTTGAATCGAATCCTATTACAACTCCTATATCTTTTGCTAATAATACAAACATTGTGTCTGCAAATCCTATTATATACCTAGAATTAACATGTCTCAGAATACTTTGGGGTATAACATCCCTCTTAACTCTATGTAAATCCAACTTCAACGCTCAATGCTTCTAGTACTAATGTTTCTACTACAATGGCTAATCTTCTTCCACCTTCCACACCATCCAATCCCATTCTAAATATTCACCATGTTGTAAAACCTAGGCCAAATGCAATCTCAACTTTCCAACCTAACCAATGCTACTACATAATCCACACTGACACCTTACTATCATTGTATCCCTCTTGCTTTGACCATCCTAAATGCACCTATTTTTACTATTGTAGATGTGTATTCTATCAAATGGTTTTGCACCATATAATGATGTGCTTCATGTATGCATTTCTTTTAAAACTATTGCAATGATAAATTAGACAAAAGTACTCTATTTTTGTATACCTTATTATTTATCTATACTTAATTTTAGAATAGAGTTGACCTTGTATTGCAAAAAGTATAGTCATTGTTATGAATATTATTGTAAAATTTATTTTATTGACTATATGCAAGTCAACATATGGTATTTAAGTAAATTGATTTTGTATTTGTAATAGATCATATATAGGTCTACGTAAAGAATTTATATAAAATGAGACTATGTACTATATTAGACCATATGTAGGTCAACAAGTAATGCTTATGCAGTTCATGATTGTACATAGTCATTTGACCATATATAGGTCAGCAAGTAAATCTTATGAAATTCATGATTTTATATAGTCACTTGACCATATACAAGTCCACAAATAGTTCTTTTTGTAAAGATGGCTATATATAAACCTTTGACCATACATTGATCAATGAGTAAACTTCATAAGTAAATATGCCTATCAATAATCTCATGTAACCATTGTCAAGTTTGTAATGAGGTTTCATAGTAAAAATGGTTGTGTGATTTTCAATGACCATTTTTAGGTCTATAATTAGTTTTCATTGTTAATATGGTTGCGAGATTATAATCAATCATTATTAGGTCTATATAGGGACTCCATTGTAAATGTGATTAAGTAGTTTTATCTATCAATTGACAGGATTGTGAGTGATCTTGCATGTAAATGAGTTTGAGTATTTTATTTGACCTTTTTTGTGAATAGATTTTAATTATCACAAGATGCAAGCTAAAGTAGAAAAAAGGTTATAAATATTTTACTGAGATACGAAGCAAAAGCATAATCCTCTAACTCTGTGAAGTTGCCCCCAGGGAAGAGACCTAAACCTTTGTGAGATGCTGCTAAGTTGTTTCATCACAAACATGTTAGCTAGAAACAAATATTTCAAATGAAAAAGAGATCTTTTTGACAAATGATATAACAAAATGATATGATTAGACATTGAGCTAACAAAATAGTGATCATTGAGATAAACATATTTCACCAGTATGGGTAGAAATTGATTTGATAAATAGTGGTTTGGCCCCCACAAAGGCAATAAAATATAGATCGAGTTCTTTGGCCCCCACAAAGGCAAGAGATAATAAGATCAATGTGCTAATGCAAATATCCAAAAATGTTGAGATATGATAGCCCCCCTTAGAATGGTATGCATGAAATGCATGTCATTATAAGGAGAAGAGATGTTGTGTCACACCAACATAACGAGATGTTTCTATGGAATGCAACCTTGCAACAAATGACACATAAAACCCACAACATCAACAAAAATACAAAGAGATAGGGGGAATCCATTGGTATGGCATCAGAAAAATTCGCAATAGTAAAATTTAAATAATGCATATGGCTACATACGAGTTACTCATCATGGTCCTGAAGTTTGTGGATTTGAGGAAGTCACATGAAGAAAAATAAAAATTAAAAATTTGGGTCAGCATGGAAGAGAGCCTAAATGCCCCCAATGCTTTGCATCATCCTCAAATATTGAAAATCAAGATAAAATAAAGAGAAGAAGGGTGATTAACAAATATAAGAAAGAGGTGACAAAGAATCCCCCATTTCCAAGCTCTTTCAAAGTGAATTGGGTCCTACATGAGAGCACAAACATATAAATATAGTCACCACCCCCTATT
The DNA here is from genome assembly GCF_030272615.1 of Cryptomeria japonica. NCBI lineage: Eukaryota > Viridiplantae > Streptophyta > Pinopsida > Cupressales > Cupressaceae > Cryptomeria > Cryptomeria japonica. The sequence goes on along the minus strand of NC_081405.1, from coordinate 708,307,577 downwards.
TCCAAGTACCAACAGAGTAATTTGGGTTGTTCAAAGGGGCACAAAACATATAAAGTAAGCATGGGGGAACACAAACAGGCACACTCTACTCTATAAGATAAGAAGAGTAGGTGTACTATCTTATAGGTTTTTCACGATTAGGTCATCATCCTCCCAATCTTGATCATAAGGGGAGGGAGAACAAGACCAAAGAGGGACAACCGCAAGGGGAACACTAGGCACTTCTCCAATGGCAAGGGCTAGGGATGATGCAACTTCCACATCCTCATCCCAGATCTCTCAAGAAGTGAGAATCAATGACTGTGTGAAGATCACAGACATCGCTGAGATATCCTCTAAAGAGTTAAACAAATGCATCTCAGTAGAAGAGGCAAGTTACTCAGTTCGAGGCAACAAAACAAGAGTCAGACTGTCGATCTTTGGAAGATGGATGAAGACAAAATCTAGACAAGGGTAACCCTTTTTAACAATGCAAACAATGAAAAAAATACTGAAACAAGCAAAGAAATAGAAATAGAGGTCGTCAAAACTAGCTTTTGATGGCAAAACTCAGGCACAAGGCTCTACTCAAACTTTTTCTTAGGTTTCTATGGAGGTGAAGGCTTCCAATTAACTATAGAAGGTTTAAGTACCCCAAGAAAACTTTGATGCAAAGGAGGTTGCAAAGCAGGAAAGATAGACAATGCTACACTAAACACAACTTGTGTATGTAGCATGTCAATGGGTTAGAAAAATAGAGGAATATTAGGCAAGGTGATGATCAGGGGCAAATACAAGGTGGGAGCAATGATTCAAACTTGTACCCTTTTAGGGCGAGCCTCATTGATAGTCCTTCGAGAGGTAGGAAGTAGTACAAAAGACAAAGAAAGCACACAGATATTAGGGGTAACAAAAGCGATAACATGCACAAAAACAACAAGATCAAGGGCAGACACTAACGACTCACATGTAGCCTTCAAGGCAGCTTCACGCTCTTAATCTATTGCCTACCAATGATTCTTACACTCACTCGTAAGATAGTTCCAAGATAAATTGGGACCAAGAAAAAAAGTCTAAGAAGGCTTAGCAACATCATTCTCCATGAGAGAGGCCTCCAAAGTCATTGTCGATAGAGGAGAAGGCCTAACTGATGGAACATGAGATTCTACTAAAATAGGTCCTATAGACACAGTCATGGGCACCCTTCCTCATTTTTCTCTAGGAGCAATTAGAGGAATAGGGGTACCTTAGGAGGTTGTGACGTAGGGGCCAGAGTTGACAAAAAAGCTTAAGGTGAACACCTACCCTTATTTTATTGGACAAGATGAGGGATATCTACCATGATCGAAAGCTCAAAGGGAGGGTAGGTTGCAAACATTGATAGTGCAAGTGTCTTTCCTTTTCTTGCACTAGGTACAATCATAGGAATAGAAGACACCATTAGAGGTTGTGTAGTCCTATGTGGATGAGGAGTTCTACCCTAAAGAACAGGTCTATCCTTAGCCCCTTATGAAGATAGGGGAGAAGACACATTCTACTACAACATAGGAGAAAACAAGGAAGGGGGAGTGAAAATCAATGTAGGGGGAGATAAAGAAATTATTGGTTGCACCAATGTAAAGGCCAACTCCCCTATTTTGTACTTATAATAAGCCTTACACAACAAATCTCTATGGGGAAATATAGGTCCAACCAGAGAAGGCTAGAAGCGATCCAATAAAAATTCCCCATGAGTAATCAATGACTGAAATCTAGTGTCTTGGACAACATGCACTATGACCTCGTGAGGGAACTTCAAACATTTATGAACAACTGATGAAACTGCTTCCATGAAGATCAACCAAGGTATACCTATCTTAACCTAGAACGGTTATGGTTTGGTAATAACAACTAATGTAGTTGATGTCGCCTTGGGTCCCATAAGGACCCTCAAAGTGGTGTTTCCCAAAGGAGGGATGGATAGCCTATCATGCGTGTGAACAAAGACATGAAACTTATCATATCTCGCCCTATGTAAACCATTAATAAATATGGATTTCTCTATAATGACATTGACTCAACATCTGGTATCTACCATCACACCTATGATCCAGTGTGATTGTTTATATTAGTCGAGATGTATAATGGGGAAACCTCTCCACTTTAATGAGTGTCCAAAGGTGTGAAGGATATATCATTGGTTTTTGTCCTCTGGTTGGGGGAGATATTAGAGTGATAGTGACCATGTTAATAAATGGGCCACCACTTGGCCCAGGGTTTGATATTGCAAAGATGAAGTTTGATGAATGATGTAGGATATTGAAATAATAGTTTTAAAAGAAGGTGCTAAAGCATTATCAATTACATAAATGTAAGACAATCCTTCATGTAAGGTTCACCAAAATGTAGAGAAGGGGATTTGCTACCCTCAAAGTGGTGAAACCTCAAGGAGCAAATCTTCCTTCGCTACCTCGCTAAACTGGCACTTTGGTGATCTAGGAAGATACTGTTGGCATTTGGCATAACTGATATAGATGAGGTGATGCAGTTTAAGATGGTTGAGTGCACCAGTAAAGGATAGAAGTCCATTTGTGAGGAAGAGAATGAGATTCTATGAATAGATGACATGATCAATTATTTGTGTTATCATTGTTGGCAACTAATGTGAAATGATGTTTAATGATGTTCCTAATATCTTTTTTTGTCATCTAAGTAATTTGGTTTACCAGAAGACAGGGTTTATAGGAAGTGAGATAAATTTTGTGAAATAGGACTTTAACCAGTAAAGCAGAGTTGTTGTGATTGGATCGGTCGATCGGTGATGATTGGTGATTTGCGGTTTGGATGCTGAAATTGTAACATGGAAAGATGTATATGACTGGAACCGAAACTTGTGGAGAGTACCAGAAGGCGTCTTTCAAATTTCTGATGAAGTTTTGCTAAGGGTTTAGTAGGGTTTAAAGACCGGTGAAGAAATCATCAAATTGGTAATGACTTTTGTTATGATGGTGATCAACGACAAGTTTACATGAAGTTGGTAACACGGTACAACCCGTGTGAAATATTTAATTGTTGTTTTGGCATGATTCAAGGAAGATTTTCTTGGGAATCAGCGAAATGCTTAGTAGTGTGTTTTGAGGATACAAATTGGATTTCCATGATTGGTTATGATCAACCAACGGTTGATATTACATTGCAATTTATTATAATAATCTGTATAATGATCTGTGATGATATCTTGTGATCTAATTGTAAATTCATGATGTAATTAGGTTTTGTGGCCGACCTAGTTGAGATGGCTATTTAGGATGACATAGTTGATGTTTATTGTGTTGGTGGTCTTAGAGAATGTGTTAAGCCATCCAAGTGAAGTGTGAGAGTTGTAGAGTGTTGTGCATAACTAGATCTAATCAAGAAAGCAGAGAAGTGCAAGTAACAGATCATTCTTTCATTGTTGTTCCCTAACAGTTGCAAGAGGTTAAATCCTTTAACTGGGTAGGTTCTAATAGGCCTTAAACATTTAAGTCCCCTAATAGGGAAGCTCTCAAAAGAGTTTTAAATCCTCTCATGAGGTTGATCCTAACAAATCATCAAGATCCTAACCAAGCTGCAAGGCAAATCCCCTAAACAGGTGACTCCTAACAAGGTGTGCTCCTAACCGGGTGTATTGTAAGCTCCTAACAGGGCATACTTTGAAAGAGTACAAATATTTGTGGGTGCCAACTCCCACCGTGGTTTTTCCCTATTTGGATTTCCACATCAAAAACTTATGGTGTTCATGTGTGGAACATTTTTCATGTGATGTTCTTGTTTATATTTCATTTCATGCATTATTTCTGAGACACCGGTTATGATGTTTTATTAGAAGTTTATCAGAGGTTACTGATACTAATAAGAAGTTGTTGGAGAAAGTCTTTGATCTTATTGATAAGGTTAATGAGTTGGTAAATGATCAAGTTTATATGATTGCTTTGGTGGTGAAAGTATTGGTAAATGATTTGATTAATGTGTTAAGCAAATATGATAAAGAGGTTATTAGATCTGATTACAAAAGTTGAGATATTTGTTAAATGGTTTCAGATATGAGATAAGTTTATTTTCGGGTTTAAAGTTTGAACTGGTATTAATATTGATTCACCCCCCCTCTCAGTATTAACCGGATCTTCATAGGATTAACAATTGGTATCAGAGCTTTGGTCCTCTGTGTGCAAAAAGCCCTTGAGGAAAAGATTCTGAGGAATTCAAGATGATGAAGAAAGAGAGTCCCAAGTTCAACAAGGATAACTACAAGATCTAGAAAGACGGAATGAAGATCTACATTAAAGGTCTTGGTGCACAATATTGGAAGAAAGTTGAAACAACATATGTTGCTCCTACCACTACTCCCTTGACACTGGATGAACTCAGAGAACAACAAGATAAAATGCAAGCCCTATAAGCTATTGTAAGTACTTTATCTGATTCAGAATATATTGATGTTCAAGGATTGACGAGGTTTATGAAAAGCTAGAAACAATCTATGGAGGAGATGAGCATGTTAAAAGAGCCAAAGAAGAAAGCTTGAGAGGAAAGTTTGATGACATGAGAATGTTTGAAGGAGAGAATATTGGGCAGTATGGTCAGAGAATCAAAGAAGTTGTTGGCGGCATAAAGAGTGTTGGAGGCAACATAGAAGATGATACAATATTAAGTAAAATGCTCAGAACTCTTCAACCTCAGTATGCTATAAGAGTATTGGCAATCCAAGAACTTAGATCTATTTCAAAGGATAAGGTAATTGTTGATTCATTGATTGGTAAGCTTATAACTTTTGAGTTAAATAGTTTTGACAATAGTGTGACAAAATCTACTGAATCAGCCTTTAAATCTTTTGTTACCAGTTCATTTGGTAGAAAAGGAAAAGATACATGTCAAAATCATGAGTGTAGGACAAATCATGGAAGATGAAAACAATGAAGATCAAGTGATGGAACTTAAGGCATTGTTAGAAAAGAGATTTCCAAGAGGCACTGGTAAGTATAAAAGAAAGCTACCTTTGAAGTGTTTCTCTTGTAATAAAATTGGTCATATTGCTGCTAACTTCCCTAACACTGATAAGAAAGCAAAGTTTAGAAGATTCAAAGGAAAGGGCAAGAAACATTGTTATGTTGCAATAGATGAAGGTGTGACCAATGAGGAGTCAGAAAAAGAAAATGACAATGAAGAAATTGTGTTTGTAGCCTTGAAGGAGGAACTATCTAATAAAAAGGCACTAGTATCTCATTTGGAGAATAGTGATGAATGGATTATAGATAGTGGTTGCTCACACCACATGACTGGAGATAAAATTAAGTTCATAACCCTTAATGAATTTGATGGAGGTGTTGTTAGATTTGCAAATAACTCTCCCTACATGGTGAAAGGTAAAGGTTCAATCTCTCTAAATGGGAAGAGTAATGTTGATGATGTATTTTGGGTTGATGGTCTTAAGCATAATCTTTTAAGTGTTGGTCAGCTCAATGATAAAGGTTATTTGCCTGAATTTAAGAGTGGAGTCTACAAAATTCTTGGAGGAAATGATGAACTGATTGCTATCGGGAAGCAAACTAGAGGTAACTTATTCCATTTGAATAGTAATATTAATAATTGTCTGGTTGCAAGAATGGAAGATAGATGGTTGTGGCATAAAAGATGTTGTTGTGTTAATTTTGATAATTTGGTTAAGATAAGCAAGTCAAGTGTTGTAAGAGGATTACCCCAACTTGTCAAACCAGATAGTGTGATATGCAAAGATTGTCAAATCAGTAAGATGGCCTCTATTTCTTTCAAGAGCAAGAATGGTATTTCTAAGAATGCTTTAGATTTGGTACATACTGATCTTTGTGGCTCTATGAGAACAAAGAGTTATTATGGTGATAGGTATTTCATGATCTTCACCGATGACTATTCTAAAATGATGTGGGTAACATTTTTTAGAGAGAAATCAAAAGCATTTAATAAATTTAAATCATTTAAAGCTTTGGTTGAGAAGGAAACCGGTGAGAACTTGAAGTGTTTAAGATTAGACTGGGGAGGTGAATTCACATCTAATGAATTTGTTAAGTATTGTGATGAACAGGGTATAAAGAGACAGATGTCTACTCCAAGGACACCACGACATAATGACATAGCAGAAAGGATGAACAGAACAATAGTTGAAGCTGCAAGAACCATGTTATTATAGGGTGATGTATCCAAAATATTTTGGAGAGAAGCGGTTAGTACTGATGTATACACTCTTAATCGGATACTGGTAAAAAGAGGTAACAATAAGACACCCTATGAGCTATTGTATGGAAAAATTCATTGTATAAGTTATTTTAAATTTTTTGGAAGTCAATGTTTTATTAAGAGAGATAACTACACTGAGAAGTTTGATGCAAAATCTGATGCGGGAACTGTGTATGGTGAAAATGGATAACAATAATAACAATATTGAAAGGCTAAATGAATTCAACCACCAAACCCTAGCCTAACAACAACAAAGATCCACCATAACATATGAAGATTACCTAAGACAATGTAAATAAAACAAAATCACAAAGATTATACCATCACATGTCCAATAGGGTTTTGATCTCCATTCTTCCTATCTCCATTGATCTTGCTTGATATATTTGCTCTCAGATTTTATATGCACAAGAGCTCAACAAAGAACGGAATGTGGTTGCAAGTAGGATCGTAGTGTAGTCAAAATGATCATTAGGGTTTAATAATGAAGGAAGCATCTCCTTAAATAGAAGACACAATATGAAATGGAGGGATAAGATTGAGAGGTGTAAAAAGGAGGTCGGCTAGGATTAGAGGGTAGGTAGAAGAAATAATAAAATAATGAAAGGGGTAGGTAGTGTAGGAATTAAGAGATGAATGACATGTGTCATGGGTAGAAAAGGTTAATGAATTAATTAAATAAATAAAGATTTATTTAATTAATAGAAGAAGTGGGACCAATTAAATAAATAAGATATTTATTTAATTTAGGAAAATGATAATTTAAATAAATAAATGTATTTATTTAAATGAGAAATAAGGCTAGAAGAGGATAAATGAATTAATTAAATAAATAAAGATTTATTTAATTAATAGAAGAATTAAGCTTAGATAATTAAATAAATAAAATATTTATTTAATTAGAGTGGACAATTTTGAGTGTCTACATTTTGCCCCTCTTTGAGACAATGCGGCTTGTCGCGTTGTTTCAAAGAAGATAAGATGAACTAATACAGAGTTGCCCCAGTATGGGAATGATATGCCCCCTCGAGAGATTGGATGAAAATGTTTTAAAAGATTGCAGACAATCTCTCGATAAGAAAGAAAGGCTAGAATGGACTGACCGAATAAAGTGACAAAGTCGCGGGATGAGGAAGACTGACTCGGGAAATGAAGGCTAAGGCTAAGGTAGGCTATAAGATAGACCACGGGGGAAAGACATCCTCATTGTCATCTACACCTTCTCGAGATCAAAGTGCAGAGCAAGAAAAGAGCAGCAGCAGTCAGCAGCGATGGCTTTGGCGCACAGATTCGACCGCATTCGACGATTTCAGAGGCCAGCAGAGGCAGGAGAGCCGGTAAGTACCACCAAACCTCCTCGTACTTTGACGTATTTATTTTTGTCATTAACGCATGCTAGTTAGAGCAATAAATGCGCTTAGGAATAGGGTACAAAAAAGTCTAAAATCGTGTAATCGCATCTGCGTCGGTGTCAGGCGCGTCTGTGTCGGTGCCAGGCACGTCTGTGTCTGGAACCGCGTCTATGTCAAATGCGGGCACGTTTATGTCATGCAGAGGCGTTTGTGTTTCAAAGTCACGTTTATGAAAAATATAGGCACGTTTATGTCATATAGGCGCATCTGTGTTGTTTAGGCGCGCTTGTGAAGTCTATAGGCACGTTTGTGAGTTAAAAACGTGTTTATGTCCAAAAATGCAAGGTTGTGTCTTCTAGGTCAAATCGGCAGTTCTGTGATGAACATACGCTGTCGACTGGATAAGCTGCTGAGAGGATACACTCAAGCAGGTCCTCTAGGAAGACTAGGATAGATCAAGGCACTTTGTGATGAACAGTGAGCACCAAGATAGAGTAATTTGTGATGAACAGGGAGTACCCAAAGTATGAGCAGCACTTTGTGATGAACAGGGAGTGCAAATGTGAGTAACACTTTGTGATGAACAGTGAGTGTCACACACGTAGTACTTTGTGATGAACAGGGAGTACTACTAGGATAGAAGCAACACTTTGTGATGAATAGTGAGTGTCACTAGGATAGATAACCATATGCATTTAGATAAAAAGTAGCATTTTGTGATAAACAGTGAATGCCACCATGACTGACATAATTGATTTGCTTGACTGTAGGAGTATTTGCCTATGTTGGAGTCACGGGAGAGATTCCCATCGACACAGAGATTGCGACCTGAGTTGTCATTTCAGGATAGAGCTGCCATCGAGGAGATGGGTTTGAGACATATATTGTATGTGCCTGAGTTTCGGGCAAACATGGGTTTGCTGACTGTGCTTGCTGAGAGATGGCACTCGGAGACGTGCACCTTCCATTTACCGATGGGTGAGATGACAGTCACCCTTGAGGATGTCTACAGGATTCTGCATATATCGATTGATGGAGATTTGATTCCATATGATCGTGATGGAGATCAGGAGGCCTTGAGATGGGTGTTCCAGGATCCTGGACTGGAGATGAGGGCAGGACATGTGGCATGGGACACCATGACAGCCACAGGGTTAGCATTGCCAGCTGTGATCAGAGGAGCTATCAGTGGGTTCTTTTGTCCGGATAGGGCGACATGGGGATTGGCAGTGGGCTGGGGCGGAGCACTGGAGACACTGGTGACGTAGCACACCAAATATGCTTGGGGACCATGTGTGTTGGCCCACTTATATTATGAGCTTCACCAGTTTGTCTATCACGGGTCAGTGGGATTGGGCTGCGGGGTGACACTATTGCAGGTATGGGCCTATGAGCATCTGCCAGTGATGAGGCTGATACACTTCCGAGGCAGGGGACATAGACGTAGTTTTGTGCATTTGTACGACATGATCACCTCGCAGCCGCGGATTGGCAGGTTGGAGCATTGGCAGCGGGTGCTGGATGATATCGATGTGGTCATATGGAGACCATATCTAGGCTGCGAGGAGTGGGAGGATGATGCAGTGGAGTTGCCATACACCTTCCGGAGCAAGTACCTGATTGGGCGGACGCCCTATGTATTAGAGAGGCAGCTTGTGGACAGGGTATGCAGGCAGTATGGCAGGATCCAGAGGATGCCACGAGGCTCGGGTATGTATGCCCATACAGTTAGGGATCAGGCGCAGTTTGGGCCTTTATTGTCATATGATCAGGCGCTGACACAGCTGGCAAAGATGGTGCCCATACCCTGGGATATGTGGCCAGAGATCGAGGACGCCGGGATGGATGCAGAGTATGCAGCATATTGGGCAGCGCATCCATTCCCCCGATTGACAGATCCAGGAGAGCTGTTGGATGGAGATGGAGGTGGGTACTGTTGGGTCTCAAATCAACAGATTGGATAGGTTCTAAGGAAATGCCAACTCCTATGGTTAAACCCTCCAATTGACTTGGCCAACATATAGAGCAAACTGATTCAAATTTTACTCTCTCACTTCAGGCTCTGCAGGACCTAGGCGGGTATACCTATTCACTGAATGTCTCCAATAACCAGTGCTTTTTATAGTAGATTTATTATCCTAATCTGATATCTCCTGATCTTGAAATGGCATAAGTTCCTTGAATGGAGATATAGCAGATGAGTTCAAGATTGTTGTTGTAATAATTATTTGTTTTATGTTTCTTAATTACTTCTATTGCTGTTAAAATAACCAATGATGAATAAATCGATGAGTGTAATCTGTAATTAGCCAGTGCCTTCTTTGCTGTTAGGGCTACAGAGTCATTGTACTTTTCTTCAGGACTTATGGTGCGAACCTGTGAGACAGTTTTTAATTCATCCCTTTATGAACCTGTCAGTTATTATTTCTTTTGAAACCAAATAAATGCTTATATCATATGTTGATTGAGTGAATTTAACCCTACCCTTAAGGGACCGGTCAATTAAGCTCTGCAAGGAACAATTACAATCCGCAAGCAAAACTTTTGTTTCAATATTATGATACAAAGCATGGATTTGATCTCAAGAACATGAATAACCTTATCCTATCAGACAATATCACAGACGACTGCCAAAAGAAAATGAAATGATCCGTAACACATATGCAGAGAAATAATTTATCAGAATTTGTATTCCATTATGGTTCGTATATAGAAGACTTACAGGCTGTTAAATATCACTATCTTGACCTTAATTCCCCACATTACAAAAATCATTCTCATATATATATGAGGATGAAGGCTTTTCATGAAGAGACACGACTTTTCGAAACACTAATCATTAGTTTGAGTGTTTCTAACAAACTTAAGCAAAAAGAGATTTAGAAGTCCTAAATGATGAATGTAGTCATCGTTCTTGAAGGTTTTGATTCGAGCACTCTGTTTCTTCAATTCATCTCCCTGCGATAGATACTTGAATATTATCTGGTTGACAGTAGGGGCCATATCCTTACTTCGATCTATTTCTGACAAGGCCCAATCCTTGACGCTGATGAGCTCTTTTCGCAAGTCTTCCAGGGATATCACTTCTCCTTCTTTGTAAACAGAGGGCATTCCAACAGGTCTCTCATCATCCAATTCCTTCAGATCTCTTCTCAGCGTATCTTCAAGTTTAACATGATTCTCCATATACACAGTCCCCTCAGTTTTTTCTTCTGGTGTCATGGTATCTACATTATTCAGTACTTCATGCAGTCGTGCTTTTAATCTCTCATGCTCTGTTAACGCCTTTATTGTTCCACTATATACTTTCCAATATGGTTCGACCTGCAAGAGCATGGTGTTAAACCGATGTCCTATGATATCATTGACCAGTTTGTCCATCCTTTGTTGGATACCTTCTGTGCATTTATTGGCCTTTTCTGCTTGATATTTCTAGTACAGAGCATCAGAGACATCGTCCAAGCTACGTCCCGTGGGGTATGAGGTGTACTCGCTTATAGGAGTCCCTGTCTCTAGTTGCAATATTTTTGCTTGCAACTTTTGATTCTCCTCTTTAGACTTTTCATACAACCCCTTATATGTGACGTTCTCTCTGACCAAAAATTCTGTCTGGTCCAGGTTCAATCTAGCAACATCCAAGTTGAGTTTAGCAGTGACCCTAGGGTCAATTTTTCCAACCTGATGAACCATGAGGTGTCCAAAGGTTTCTTCAATGTCTACAATGATAGGCCTCTTCCCCTTTGGATATAATGCCCATTGTAGGAGAGCTTTCTTGTCTGGATCATATCCAGAGCCTAGGAACATTTTATCTATCTCCTGAGGCAACACCTGTTGATTCAGGTCTTGTTTTTTCAAGAACCCGTCGAATAAAAGTGCTGAGTTTATATCCCAACCAGAAAAGATGATTACACCAGCCTCTTTTAGTAATTTCCTCCCTCTCTCAGGAGTCATATCTTTCATGAGGACATCAATCTCATCCTGCAATTTCTTCATCTGTTCTTCCTCTGGTCTCCCAGCCATGCTTCGTTTTACATGAGCTCCTTTGTATTGGTATAAAAATGAGAGAAATTCCCTAGAAGAGGCGAATCCATCATCAGCAACAAAATCTTCATGTTCAGTCATCCTTATATCGACGACATCCTTAATATTGATTTCACCAGTGTCCATATTCATTTCTGCTTCGAAACTAGGAGGATAATCTTCTCTAGGAGAATCAGCAGGGATACTACTAGCAGTCGATTTTGGTGACATGTGAGCTAAGGGTTGACTATCCTTCTCAGTATTAATGAAATGAAGGAATTGCGAGGGCACTCTATGCATGATCTCTGCTTCATGTTGAAGCAGCCTTTTAGCCACTTCCAAAGGATCTTGGAGATTTCCAATTAGATCTCCATCTATCATTCCCCTTGCCCTTTTCCATTTGTAGGCCTCCCAAAATAACTCACTCTTTTCTCTCAAAGCTTTGGCCTCTTCTCTTTCAAGATTCTTAATCAGGTCATCTGGCATTTTGGCCACATGTATTCCAGCTTTGAGTTTTTGTGATGCTCTGGCAGCTCTTATATATCCTTCAGGATCGAAGTTCTCTCTAGGCTCACCCAGAGTCATGCCATAGTAGTCTAACTTGTTCTGCAGTAAATTATAACTTTTTGAACTTTTAACAATGAAATAAGAGAAAACCAATAAACCTAGAATGATGGATTGTTTACCGAAATCTGTTAAGTGTTTAGCACTGACAATAGACAATTGTCTTATGATCTCCAGGCTAGCCACCCTGTTTGGCACTGTAATTGGAAGCATGTGGGGTTTCCCTTCATATCCAAACATCCTGATTTCTGTGTGATTATCATGGCAATACCAATCACCCCAATTATGATCAATCTGCGACTCTGGAGAGAAGTCCTTTGGTCTGAGGAATCTCTTGATTTCAGGGGACAAAGTGTAATCCCTGTGTTGCCTAAAAGATGCACTAAGGGGTTTCACAAAATATTCTTGAAAGTGCCAGTACTGATTGTTCATGAACCTCTGGTCCCATGCAGAAACCCATAACTGAACTGGTTTCTTCAGACCATTCTTGTCATAAGATCTAATGCAGAAATCATCTGACCAGAAGTTAATCTCTTGTCCACAATAAAGAATGATATGCATTAACAAGGAGTATAATGAAAAATGAATATTCACAAGGTCCCCTTTCAATTTTTCTAACCCATGATTTAAGGCATCTGCAACATAAGTGGCAAAATCAAATGACCTAGGGTCTTTTGAGTGTAAGTCAGCACACAGAACCATAACCCCAATATCCATGAGTGGATGAGCCTCTAGGCCTAGTACTTGGGCTGCAGCATAATATGTATATTTGAAATATGGATGGAAGTGGTTGACATCAAACGACACCTTGTCATCTTTGCTGAACGGAACAAATGACCCACCCACTTTTGGCCTGTAAATAGGTAGTCTCCAAGTCCTGTAGATGTTTTCCAAACTAAAGAATTCTTGTGAAAGTTTCTTCATATCGATACTCTCCTCAACCTCCCAGTCTTAATCAAACACCATATCAATAGTTTGTTTATTAATCACCACTAATGGATTCCCTCTGTAATCACATATGGTTTTGGTCCTCGGGTTATAACAATCTACCAGAGCTTTCATTAATTCTACATCTACAAACACGTTCGGGACTACCAATTTGCCTAAGTTCTTCTTCCATAGATTACTTATGGGTTCAGGAGCATCCCTTCTTTTGTAACTAAATAAGAATAACTCATGTCCTCTGATTTCAGTCCAAATGTCTCCTAGATTTTCAAATCTATCCTCCAATCCTTCTTCTTCACTTTTGATCTTTTTGGACCTCACACTAGATGAGGGACACTGGTCTAACAAATCCTGCGTCAGAGCTCTCCCTTCCTTCTTTTGTCTTTTGGGCTTCTCTTCAGGGTTTAGCTCTTTTCCTTTCCTACTCCTTTTAGAAGAAGAAGACAAAGGTTCCATGATTACAGCAAATACGAGAGACAACACTTACTTGGAGAAATGCCCAGCTCTTCTGATTGTCGTTCGCAAGTTTCCGCAAGTTCTTCACAATTTTCAGTCTTTTAGCATTGATCTGGTTCTTATGAAAATTCAATCAGTTCAACTGCAATCGTATGAGCAACTTGTGCATAGTTAATGTTCTGCATCTACAATGGCTACTCAAGTGTTTAAACTTAATTGCAGATGTGACATTCCTCACTTGGGCCTTTAACTCTTTCACGGGAAGTACAGTTCGATCAAAGTGATCATATTTCAAGTTATCGATGAAACCCTTGTCTTCGACCGAGTGTTTAAATCTTTCATCGAAAGCCCATTTTCTTCGATATTATCCTTTCGGTGAGTAGGCCATGTCGAGAAGCCACTTTTAAGACTCATCGAAATCATTCTTTCATCGACAAACCTTTTCGATAGGTCACTCGCAAGTTTCATCAAAATCATTCTTTCGATGAGTTCCTTTCTTCGGTGAAGGTTTATGTATGTTCATCGACAGTCCTTTTCCATCGATATCCTCCTTTATCGATGAAACACCTTTTCTTTTGTTCGATGTTATGTCATCGATGAAAACTTGCATTTTGATGAATGCTTTATGAGTTTCTTCAGTAATGATATTCCTTCGAAATTACTTTTTGCCTTTTGTTTTTTACCTTTTCGATGAAACTTGGAGTATCGATGAGCGGTTTTCTGTATCCATCGAAGGTGACTTTTTGCCGAAGTATTTTTGCTTGGCGTTTTATGTACTTTGTTTCGATGAAAATACTCTTTCGATGAAGCTTCTTTTGAAATGCTCGATACAATTTGCTGGCCAAAAAATCTTTTAGTCTTTACACCTATGGAAATATATATTTTTTATATATATTTTTTATTTTCAAATATAGTGTCCAACAGGTATGATGATGATGATGGCGGAGGTGATGGGGGTAGAGGCCGACAGAGGCGGAGGGGAGTAATTGGGGAGAGGAGGGTTGCACCTCGGAGAGAGGGTGGAGAGGAGCGGCAGGCTCGGGTGGTGAGGGGTCGCGGTGGATTACCTCTACAGGTACCAGTAGCACAGGATCCCAAGCAGAGACAGGGACAGGGACAGGTACAGGGGCAGGTGCAGGGACAGAGGCATGTACAGAGACAGGTACCTGTACAGGCACCAGTACAGGTACCGATACAGGGGCAGGCACCTGCAGAGGGAGTGCCACAGGCAGAGGTAGAGGGGGCTGACCCAGAGGAGGATGAGCTGATTGAGCTCAGGGAGATCTGCCAGGGCCAGGAAAATGAGATACAGGAGTTGGAGAGGGAGAGAGATCGGCTTAGGACAAGGCTCAAAGATACTAAGCGGGAGAGAGATCAGGCTATCCAGCGCTATACAGAGGCTGAGACAGCGCTGAGGGCAGGGAGGCAGGCGGCGGAAGACACAGGGGCAGGCTATGCATATGTCCTGCGGGTAGGAGAGGAGATTGCCTACTGGAGGGACCTTTATTATGGTGCAGTGCCAGCAGATCAGCGGGCGAGGAGCTTCCATAGACCATCGCGTACAGTGACAGCTACGGGAGGGAGCCGGAGGAGACAGGCATCGAGTGGTGGGGTTATGGGTCCTCCACCACCACCAGATAGAGGGGACAGGAGGGATGATCCTAAGACGGGTCCTTCGAGGGCTCAGATTCCGTCGAGGCCAGGCGGCTCCGAGGGAGGGAGTTCATCATAGCCTTAGAGGACTCCCTATGTATCAGTATTGTACCATTTTTGTATTGTAGACACCTGCGGGTGATTGTAGCCATATGATTTTGACATCATTGTATCATGACACTTTATATATATATATGAGATGATTCATCTTTGCGGCAGCTATATGCATGTGTACCTATGTGATGAGATGTTCTTATGTGATGCTTATGATATGGATGCAAATATGTACATGGTGTAATGCAATTTTTTTTTTTGTTCTTTTATGTTTTATATGTGTATACATGATGCAAATGTGAATGTATGTAATGCAGATGAATATGATAATGCAAATGTAAATTGTGCTAACAGGTGTTGTGTGCAGGATGTGATGCAGTTGTGATATCTATATGTATGTATGAAATGTTTATATGTGGTAATGCAGGTGCAGCTACATGAAATGCAAATATTTTTGGTGTGTCATTATACTCAGTCATGTGATAGCAGGCTACGCGGACTCGAGAAGGATGATGGAAGTCAATCAAGAAAGGGGGATGGAAGACAAAAGATATGAAAGTGAAAGAGCTTCTTGTGCGTTATCATCATTGAGCTTTATTATGGCAAGTAGGTTATGACAATCGAGGCATATGTTCGACCCAGAAAGTCATTGTACCTGTTTGCATGGAGATAAGACAGTCACAAACAAGGAATGCCCCAGTTCACACTAGACTCACAGTGTCCTCATATCCTTGGACAAGTCATAGCATTACTAAGAGACAATCCACAGACAGCAAATGCAAATAGGTGACGATACCCCATCCTTGCCTTTCTAGTCAAAGACATCTTGGAGATAGAATCTCTAGTCAGAGACATCCTGGAAAAGCTAAAAGACATGTCACCAAAAGATAAAATCAAAAGAAAACCAAGACTTGACACCAACATCCACTATAGTCCTCAAGTTTAGTGTCTCTTGTCACTTGTATAAGTCTTATTTGATTGTGGTCACAATGTTCACTTTCACAGAAAGGATAGATAGCACTAAACCATAATGTTGTCTGAGTCTGTTGAAATATTTGATTTGTTGAAGCTCATTGTTGCTGCTGTCTCATCTGAAACTGACTGAATCCATGAAGCTGATACTTTATTGCGGAGAAGATGAAACTTTATTGCGGATCTGTGATGCAAATGTTGCTTTATTGCGGATTGTGCGCGGATAGACTGAAGGAAGCTAGAAGAAACTATACTCCTCGAAACATGTGATGTTCTCAGTTCCACACCCATCACTAGACGTAGGATTTTGCCTTAGCCACAGATAGGGTCTGATTTATTATGGATGGAAAGGGATGTTTTATTATGAATGGCTAACCAATCTTGGGTAGATCAATAACAAGCCATGATGGGAATGGGTAAGTTTATTATGAATGAATAGGATGTGAGTGTGTGCAAAGTGAAAGGATGAAAGTGAATCCTGAAGGAGGGAGGAGCAATGTCTCTATGCATGGCGCTGGTAACCTAGTTTTCACCATGGTACTTGCCCAGGGCGCCACCGAAGTGGTTTTCACCATTGGACGAAATTATTTCTCTTTACTTTTTTTGATTTTTCAATGTTTTTTGTGTCACAAGGCGCCTGTTTGCCAGGTTTTCACCAAGTAACGATTTTTTTGTTTTATAATTTTTTTTGTATTTTTGAAATATTTTGATTTTTTTTGTATTTTTAAATTAGGATATTCCGACGAGCTATGTGTAGAACTTGTGAAGGTGCATGCTGTTGATAGGATCCTCCAAAGGTTCACCTTCCGTAGTAGAGAGCTGATATGTCCCAGATCCATAGGCTGTTGTAACGATGTAAGGACCAAGCCAGTTTGGTTTGAACTTGCCCTTCTTCTCTCTATCTTGCTGATTCTTGGGGTTTTCTCTGAGAACCAAGTCACCTACCTCAAATGTGCGAGGCTTGACCTTGTGATTGTAGCTGTGACTCATTCATTGTTGGTAAGCCTTGAGATGATTAAAAGCAGTTTGTCTCCGTTCATCCAACAGTTCTAGTTCTTGTAAGCGAGAGACCCTATAGTCTTCATCAGTGATGATGTTTTGCAAAGAGACCCGTAAAGAGGGTAACTCGACCTCAATAGGCAAGATGGCTTCAGAACCATAGACAAGTGAATAGGGTGTAGCTCCTGTAGGTGTGCGGACACTTGTGCGGTAGGCCCAAAGTGCAGGATTGAGTTGGATATGCCAATTACGGCCAGCGTCGTCGACTGTCTTTTTGAGGATTTTAAGGATTGTTTTATTAGACGCCTCAGCTTGGCCATTACCTTGGGGGTAGTACGGTGTGGAGAAACGATGGGAAATATGGAAGCGGTCATAGAGCTCACGAACATCCTGATTTTTGAAGGGACGCCCGTTATCAGTGATAATGGAAACCGGAATACCGTATCGGCAAATGATATAGTTAAGGATAAATGTAGCGATCTGTTTTCCAGTGACTTATGTGAGAGGCACGACTTCAATCCATTTTGTAAAATACTCTGTGGCAGTGATAATGAATTTATGACCATTGGAGGAAGGAGGGTGAATCTTGCCTATGAGATCAAGTCCCCACTAACAAAAGGGCCAAGGAGATGCAAGTGGTTGTAGTTCTTGTGCTGGCGCATATATGAGGTCTCCATGAATTTGACATTGCTTACATTTCTTGACAAACTGATATGAGTCTTTTTCAATATTGGGCCAGTAATATCCAGTCCTAATGAGTTTCTTGGCCAAGGTAGGACCACTAGCATGTGGACCACATATCCCTTCATGCACTTCACATAATGCAATCTGAGCTTCGTCGCTTTCTAAACATCTAAGAAGAGTGCCATCTAGACCTCGCCGGTATAGGATATCAGCTAGAATGACATATCGAGAAGATCGGCAAATGAAGGTGCGGCGTTGGTTATTTGATAGATCAGGAGGTAGGATATTGTCGCGAAGGTATGTGAAGATGGAACCATATAACTGGGATTTGGGACCGACAACACATATCATTTCAGTAGGAGTGATCTCATATGAAGGAACCAAAAGGTTATCCACCAAGAACTCATAGCAGGTCTCATTTTGGGGTAGATCAATCAATGAAGCAATTGTAGCCATGGCATCTGTAGCACGATTCTGTTCTCTTGGTATCTGCTCAAAATCTATCTTTGTGAAATGTTGTTTCAGATCATCCACCATTTGTTTGTAAGGCATTAATTTTTCATCTTTTGTTTGGTAATCATCAGTTGCTTGATGGATGACAAGTTGAGAATCTCCAAAAACATGAAGTTCCTGGATCTTCCACTGAACTACAATCCGTAATCCAGTTGTTAATGCCTCATATTTCGCTATATTGTTAGTGCAAGGAAATGATAAACGGTATGATTTTGGTATAGAATCTCCTTGAGGAGTTATAAAGAGCATACCAGCTCCTGCCCCATGCTGTGTATATGAGCCGTCAAAGTATAGTTGCCATGGCTTTGCATGTGACATTGTCAAAATGGATTCATCTGGAAATTCTGAACTTAGAGGGACATCATCTATCATGGGAGCATCTGCTAATTGATCTACGATGGCTTGTCCTTTAATTGCTTTTCTGTCCACATACTCGATGTCAAATTCACTCAATATCATTACCCATTTGGCCAGTCGCCCAGTAAGTGTTGCCTTATTGAGAAGGTATTTCAACGGATCTATCCTTGCAACTAACTTTGTCTTATGAGTAAGCATGTAATGTCATAATTTATGTGAAGCAAAGACCATGGTGAGACATGCGCGCTCAATTGGTGTGTAGTTTAGCTCGTATCCCACCAATGTGCGACTGATATAGTATATTGCTTTTTCCTTGCCTTCAGCGATTTGTTGCGCTAAGAGTGCCCCCAGTGCTGTTGGAGTAGCTGAAATGTATAATAATAGTGGTTGATCTGGAACTGGTGGCATCAGAACTGGCGGATTTAGAAGATAATCTTTAAGTTTCTGGAAAGCCTGTTGACAGTTATCATCCCATTTGAACTTGACATATTTATGTAGCAGGTATTGAAAAGGATTGCACTTATCTGCAAGTTGGACTATGAATTTTCATATAGACTGGAGTCTCCCTTGTAAGGATCGAAGTTGACTGATATTTCTGGGTGGCGGCATGTCCAAGATAGCCTTGACTTTTGCTGGATCGGCTTCGATTCCTCTTTTGGACACAATGAATCCTAGGAGCTTCCCGGAGGTTACTCCAAAGACACATTTCTTGGGGTTTAATCTTACTTTGTATTTTTCCAACCGATCAAAGGCAACTGAAAGTATGTCCAAATGTGTATTTCTGTCTATTGATTTGATCAAGAGATCATCAACATAATCTTCCACAGTTACATGCATGAGATCATGGAAGATAGTGGTCATTGCTCTTTGATATGTAGCACCTGCATTTTTCAGCCCAAAGGGCATGACGTTCCAGCAGAAAGTTCCCCAAGGACAAGTGAATGATGTTTTGTGTTGATCTTCGGGTGCGATCCTTATTTGATTATAACCAGAAAATCCATCCATCAATGATAACATTTCGTGACCTGCCGTGAGATCAACGATCAAGTCAATATTTGGTAATGGGAAGTCATCTTTTGGACAAGCTTTGTTGATGTCTCTGAAATCTGTACATATTCTGATACTGCGATCTGGTTTACTGACAGGTACTAAATTGGAGATCCATTCAGGATAATCAATTGGGCGTATGAATCCGACATCCAATAACTTCTCCAGCTCTGCTTTAACTAGTAATGCCACTTGTGGATGCATTTTTCTCAATTTCTGTTTTACTAGCTTTGCCCCCGGTTTGACTGTCAAATGATGCATTACCAAATCCGGATCCAGTCCAGGCATATCAGCGTATGACCATGCAAAGTTGATTTGTGTCCTTGAAGAAACTTATGAACTGTGACCTTTCGGACTCTGTCAATGATTTAGCCAGGAATATGTTGTGTGGAACCTCTTCCGTACCAATGTTTGTTTTGATAGTCTCCTCTACCAGCATGGATGACTTTTCCTCATACGAGGCTGGGAGAATGTCGAGCCTTCCATCTTCGGGCACCTCAGAGAGGTTTTCACCCTCAGATATGTCCTTTCTTTTTACTTTTTTGGGGTCAGATAGCGCCACAATGTGGTTTTCACCATAAGACCCTTGATTTGTTCTTATTTTCACATTTTTGCGACTGGAAGGTCCGACACCCTCACCAAAATATGCCACGCTATTGAGTTCTATGGTGTATCCCGCTTTATGGTCTCCAGAGGGAAGATCATCTCGTATGCCTAGATAATCAATAAAAGCTTCATCGTTTTGGAATGTATCTAGCTGTGGAGGTCCTTCATTATCCCAGTCAATGAGTTGGTGATGAACAAGGGGAAGGCCTTTAATGTTTTCAGAGTTTGCAGGGTTAAGAGTGAAGATGTGGTTATATTCGGGTATGTCAAGGTAATTATCGAAGTCATCGATGGCACTCTCCTCATCAGTCTCGATCACGAACGAATCCAAATTATCATCACTAGTAGCACATTCCGGAATAGGTGTTCTCATCCTATGTGATTTCAACCTAGAACCTTGAGACAAGGACTGTATAGACTCCTCATGGGTTGTTTCTTGACCAACTCTGAACTTTTTATAAAATTCCTCCTCTTCTGTGGGTTCATCTGGCTCTCTGAATGTCTCGGTGAGCTCATAGTCACTGGAGGATTTGTCTGAACCCCATTCCCATTCATTGGAGTCTGTGGAATAGTGATCCTCTTGTTGAATTTGGGCAATTTTGATTCGTGATGCCTCTTCTGTCCTTTTAGTGTGGATCTTGGAAGTTAGAAAACCAAGTCCCTTCGAGCGTTCCCTTTTTACAGTCAATTCTAGTTGTAAGGGCTCCATAACACCTTCTTTTCGTAACCCAAGAGGGCTTTTTCCATCATACCCGAATTTTTGTAGAATCTTGAAGCCTTTGCCATATTTCTCACAGGGTATATTGATCTGATCTTGTGTGTCATCTTCAATATCTTTGTAGAGCATTTTGTATAAACCTTCCTCTTCCAGTTCGCCCCATCTTTGAAAGGTAGTAGGATCCCATTTGAATACCATGATGGATATTTGCTTGTTAGGATGTGGCCTTCCATATTCTTTTGGAGAGCTCATGACTTGTCATAAATACATGGTCTGATTTTAAGTGTATTCTCCCATGCCTTTGTCCTGAAGTCTACCTTTAAGTTCACCTTGTTTTGATGTCGAATGTTTCAATGACTCGGGATCAATGTATGCCAAAGAAGGAACAACTTCACGATTACTGGGAATGATGGTCTCAGTATGTGATCTCAAGTTATTGGAATATATGAACGGATTAGGATCGCTGTTAACTGTTACTTCGACTCTATTGTGAGGAAACTTAATGCATTGGTGATATGTCGATGGGACTGCTCTCATTTCATGAATCCAAGGATGTCCTAGCAATATATTATAAGTGAGGTCTAGATCTAGAACTTGACAAACCACATCCTTTGTAACTGGCCCAATTCTTAGAGGTAAGGTGACTGTGCCCTTGGATGAGCGCTCTTCATCATCATATGCCTTGATGGTGATTTGATTTGTTGAATTCATAGCTTTATTAGAATAACCCAATTGTTTAATGGTGCTCAATGTACAAATGTTTAGACCAGCTCCTCCATCTATCAGGACTCGCTTTATTCGATGTTTGTGTATGAAGGCTTCAATATGTAATGGTGCATTATGTGGCTGACTTACGGAGGTGTCATCGGCTTCTGTGAATGTGAGGGAATGAGGAATGGAAAGGTATCCCACCATGGCTTGAAACTGGTCCACGTTCAGATCAGTAGGAACGGCGGTGTCTCTCAAGATTTTGTCCAGAATAGCTTTATGAGCGGGGGATATGCGTAAAAGCTCAAGGATGGAGATGAGCGCGGGTGTCTTCCCTAACTGTTCTACAAGGTCATATTCAGGCTTGGTTGATGAAGAAGTAGTATTTTTAGTGGAGGCACCTGGCAACGTAATTTTACCTCGACGAGTTGTAACATGACATTCAGAGGTAGGTCTAGAAGAAGATCCAACACCTCTTAGGACAATCTTGGGTCTCTGAGGAGGATTCTCAAGGTTTTTGTTCTTGATGGTAATAGTAGAGATATGATTGTCCATCGAGATATGATTGATAGTTGAATCATAGTTGTAAGGTGCTCTAGTATAGTTGGCCTTATCATCTGTGACTTTGGCTTTTCCCTTGTCATGCTTTGGGAATGGTTCCTTAAACATCTCATGTTCTTGATTGGATGAGTGTCCCTCAATCTCAATATCACCTCTATCAATGAGATCTTGCACAATGTTCTTCATTCGATGACAATTTCCCGTCGTATGACCCTTGCTCTTATGAAATTCATAATACTCATCATCATTCCACCAATTTGGTTTGACCTTTGGTTCATATAGAGGAAAATCTGGAACTGTGATCACTTTGTTTGCCACAAGCTTTTTGAAGACTGATTCAAGTGGTTCTCCCAATGGGGTGTACTTCCTTCATGATCTGGAAGTTGTTTGAGTATTCACTTGATTGTTTGTATAACTTGATCTTGAAAAGATGAATTTGGGTCGCACTGTGTTGGCATCAACAACACCATCATTAACTGTATTCTTGTTTTTATTCCAAAATCTTGGCTTGTCTTTTCCTTTAAAGTCATCTTTGTTTTCCTTGAATATCTTAATGACTCCTTGTTCAATTAGGACCTTTTCTGTTGCTAAGCCTTTTTCAATGACATCCTTGAAGGTGGACAAACAAGCTTTCCTTAAGTCATAACCAATCTCTTTGTTAACATTTTGGGTGAACATTTCTACCATTTGTTTTTGTGGAATTTCACAAGAGCATCTGCTAGCTAGATTTCTCCATCTTTGCAAAAATGATGCAAAGGACTCTCCCTCTTTTTGCTTAGTGTTGCACAAAGTAGTGACTAATATGTCTGTCTCTATATTGTAGGAGAAATGTTAAATAAATGCCTCTGCTAAGTCACCCCATGACTTAATACCAGGTGGAAGTTGGGAGAACCATTCCATAGCTTGATCACCTAAGCTCCGTGGGAATAATCTCATCAAATATGTCTCTTCTACTGCTACCTCAATGCAAGCTGGGAAAAATTGTCTTATGTGTGCCTTAGGATCCCCTTTTCCTCTATATTTATCAAATTTAGGTGTCACAAAGTGTGTAGGAAAAGGAGGCATTGGAATGCTCTTGTCAAATGGATAAGGACATATGTCTCTCATTGTGTATGTTGGCTTCGGTGTATTTATGTCCTCCATTTTCTTTTGTAAGTCACTGATTTATTGTTCCAAACTGCTCTTAGGTGGAGATTGACTTCTTGGACCATACCCCATGCTTGAGGTAGCAATTGGAGGAGGAGCATGTTGCATATATGGATGATATTGATCATACACATGTTCATATGGAGGAGGTCTGTAATGATGCTGTGTATATGGACCACTTGGTATAGATTCATGTTGAGGAACACCATATCTATTTTGTGCATGTATACCATACTCTACAGGCATGTCATGTTCCATTATATTGCCCCCAAATTTGACATGAGGTTTCCTTGTGTCCAAATTTTGAGCATGCCTTGGAATATCCCATTGCTTTGGTGGTTGATCCTTAGCATTGGTATGTGATTGAGCATATTTTTCTCCATAAGACTTCCATAATGGTCTGCGAAGGTGAGTATCATATGTTTGACCATGTGTATGTGGGACCTCTGGTTTTTGAAGCAAAGTTGATGGTGATTCAGGTACCATGTGTGGTCCTCTATTTCCTCCACTATTAGGTCTCCTTTGATCCATATTGGAGTGAGGTTGTTGCAAAGGTCTATGTTCCATTATTTGAGACATGTCAAAATCATGAGGTATCTTGGCTCCACTTTGTGCCATCATGTGTAAGAAGTATTGTCTATCCCTCCTCATTATTTCCTCAACCAATCGATTGAAATGGGGATTCATAATGGATTCTTCCACATCTACTGAATGTACTAAAAAGTTGTCCACATTGTCATTTTGTGTAGCATTGTTGTTTATAGTGTCCATGTTCTCAACATTTGGATTTTTTCTATAGGCATCCATGTCAGGTAATGTAGTGTGCTCCGGATTGAAAAATAAATCATTGTCATACTCATAAGAACTCATGTTTGCGGACTCTTGAGCCTCTTTAGTTTCTCTCCTAGATTTTTGAAGTCGGGTTTCAACCATGAACTAGGTATTGACCAAGATGTGTGAGACTAGATGAAAATGGAAAAAGTATGGAAGACCAAGAGTTGTATGGAATGTAAATGAATCTAAAGTGTACTTGCAATGTCCAAAGTGTAAGACCAAGTATGTATGT
Source organism: Cryptomeria japonica (assembly GCF_030272615.1). Lineage (NCBI taxonomy): Eukaryota > Viridiplantae > Streptophyta > Pinopsida > Cupressales > Cupressaceae > Cryptomeria > Cryptomeria japonica. Next base: position 708,282,949 of record NC_081405.1, on the reverse strand, counting down.
AGTAGAGTAGGTGTGACTTCCAAAGAGAGGATAGTTTCTCTTGATGAGGTAAGTTGACCTTGACTCTAAGTAAAACCAAATGAGACCCAAAGGTAAGAAACCTTGATGAGGGACCACTTAGCAAAGTGTTGTTGTATGTAGTGTGTTGACAAAGTATGATGAAGACAAGCAAGTGACCTTTTGACTCAAGTTTAGACAAGTATGAATGTAAAATGAGATGTGAAGCAATGATGGACTATGTGAGACCCAAAGACGGGTTGAATGCTAGATGAAACCTAAAGAAACAACCTAGGAAGCTCAAGTATTTCGAAACTGATTTCTTTTGTTTGCTGGACTGTGAAATTTTCTTGCAATTTTAAACATAGACGTGACTGTATACTTCACAGACGCGATTTCCGGACACAGACGCTACTCTGTTTAACCCAGATGGGCTTCTGAGATTTTCGTGTTTATGTTTGTTGGACTGTAAAGATTTTGGCAATTCTGGACACAGACGCGACTGTATACTGCACAGACGCTGTTATCCGACACAGATGGGTTTATATTCAACACAGACGCTGTTATAAACACAGATGCTATTCTGCCCTTCACAGACGCGTTTATATGACTCAGACACGGTTAAAACAGACACAGACGCGTTTCTGTAAAATTTGTGCAATTTTTTCCAATCTGTGAAGTCGTTTTGTTGTGACCAAATCTGACTGTTTGACTGTTTTTCGTGACAAGAGGACACAATGCTGATGAGGACTCAATGTTTGCAAGTGTTTAGACTCCAAAATGACTCCAAGAAAAGTGTGTTGTTTGATGTAAAATTATTTTGCATACACTTGAAGACACAAAAGACACAATGTTTTGTTGTTTGGTCTTGATTGTTTGAATGTTTAACATAAGTCAAGCACAATTCTTATGGCTGGCCAAGACAATAGTTGCTGATCCCACATGGGGTTTTACCCCTGAGGCTACGCTATTCAGAGCGGATACTTAGATGCTTGACCTCACTGGCTCCACCCTCGACACTCACTTCTCGGGTCAGCCAAGCATCAGTGCTCATGAAAACTCCCCATGGCGAACTTTGTATCTCTACTAAGAACCGTATGTGTGTGGGCCGCTACCAGAGGTCCGACCTCCTGCCCTAACAACTAGAAGGATTTGGGCTTCTAAAACAAAAAGGTGCTAGTAAGGGCATCTGCTCGTGTGGCCATACATGCGGCACTTTCAGCTCTATAAATACAGAAGGCTCCTAGCCGGTAGGGGTTACGCCCTACAAATGATCAAATAAATTTGATCAAACGGGTTTATGGGGAGACATAGTGTCGGTATGAACTAATCAGCACGTGTTATTCATAGTTTTCACCATGAATACATTTGATTATAGTGGTTCGAAAGAGGTGGGTTTTCCTCGCTGCCACTTGGGTCATTCTCTTCTCACTAGTAGTCCTAATGACCACACGGGAAGACAGGCCCTCTAAAGATTAAATAAAAAGAGCCTATTTCTCAAGACACAAAAGACAATGATTCAATTTTAGTGCACCAATGTAAGTGTTTTCTATTCTACGAAAACAAAGCACACAACAAAATTTCAAAACCCTAGCCAAGGACCTGCAACAAAAGTTGTTAGTAGTTTGGGTTGTTTGACATAATCACCCCTTCCTGCAAACACACAAGTTGGGTACATTTTAAAAACCCAAAAGACTTTGTGACAAAGGGGCCTTCAACAAAATGTTTTGCTTCCAAGACAAGCTGCACGAATTTAGTTAGCTAGATCTGAAAGTGATAGTCCAAAAATAAACCAGATCTGAAACCCTAAGTACAAAATCCAAAAATTGAATCAATGAAAACTTCAAAATTCCGAAACAGTAAATACACAGACGCTATTACCCTCAACACAGATGCGTCTGGATAACACAGACGCGATTCTGTGATGCACAGACGCGCCTAAAAATCACAGACACTCCTTTCCGACACAGATGCGGGTAGAAATAACACAGACGCATTTCTGAAACACAGACGCTCCTTTCTAAAACCTGCAAAATAAAATTTGTCGAAAACACAGACGTGATTCCAGATCCCGCAAACGCGCCAGAAAATCAAAGACGCGATCCGAAAGTTCACAGACGCGGAAAAAACTAAAATGCTATCGAAAAAATGTCCGATCTGCAACTTCAAAAACGCAAAATCTGCAACAAGGAGGTTAGATGCAAAGGGACAAGGGTCCCACTGGGCATGCCAAAATGTGTATGGTTAAAATGGATAACAATAATAACAATATTGAAAGGCTAAATGAATTCAACCACCAAACCCTAGCCTAACAACAACAAAGATCCACCATAACATATGAAGATTACCTAAGACAATGTAAATAAAACAAAATCACAAAGATTATACCATCACATGTCCAATAGGGTTTTGATCTCCATTCTTCCTATCTCCATTGATCTTGCTTGATATATTTGCTCTCAGATTTTATATGCACAAGAGCTCAACAAAGAACGAAATGTGGTTGCAAGTAGGATCGTAGTGTAGTCAAAATGATCATTAGGGTTTAATAATGAAGGAAGCATCTCCTTAAATAGAAGACACAATATGAAATGGAGGGATAAGATTGAGAGGTGTAAAAAGGAGGTCGGCTAGGATTAGAGGGTAGGTAGAAGAAATAATAAAATGATGAAAGGGATAGGTAGTGTAGGAATTAAGAGATGAATGACATGTGTCATGGGTAGAAAAGGTTAATGAATTAATTAAATAAATAAAGATTTATTTAATTAATAGAAGAAGTGGGACCAATTAAATAAATAAGATATTTATTTAATTTAGGAAAATGATAATTTAAATAAATAAATGTATTTATTTAAATGAGAAATAAGGCTAGAAGAGGATAAATGAATTAATTAAATAAATAAAGATTTATTTAATTAATAGAAGATTTAAGCTTAGATAATTAAATAAATAAAATATTTATTTAGTTAGAGTGGACAATTTTGAGTGTCTACAGTAACTTTTCTTGGTTACTCTTCTAAGAGTAAAGCATATAAATGATGATAATGCGGAAAAGTTTGTGATCATTAAACTGGAAGCAAAGAATAATGAAGAACCGGCAAATGCAGAACTAGGTGCTCAACTGGTAAGCGATGACAGTGAGGAAGAAGATGAAGAACTAGATGAAGAAGATGCAGAACCGACACAAATAATACCTAGATATGTTATTCACAAGAACAAATAATTGGTGATAAGAATGCAAGTGTGCAAACCAGGAGAAAGATCGGAGAGAGCTCATGTTTGATATCCACAATAGAACACAAGACAGTAAAGGGGACACTAAAGGATGATGATTGGGTTATGGAAATGAATGAGGAATTAGATTAAATTGAGAAGAATCAGACATGGTCACTTGTTCCTAGACCAGAGGATAAGAATGTAATTGGAACAAAATGGGTCTTCAGGAATAAATTGGATGAAGAAGGAAGGATTATAAGAAACAAGGCAAGGTTAGTCTGCAAAGGGTATTCTCAAGAGGAAGGTGAGGATTATGGTGAAACATTTGCACCTATTGCTTGATTAGAAGGTGTAAGAATGCCACTGGCATTTGCTGCATATAAAGGATTCAAAGTCTACCAAATGGATGTCAAGTTAGCCTTTCTAAATGAGATTCTAGAAGAAGAAGTATACATTGAACAACCAGATGGATTTTCCTTGACTGATGATAAAGACATGGTGTGTAAATTGCACAAATCTTTGTATGGTCTTAAGCAGGCACCAAGAGCATGGTATGAGAGATTACATGCACAATTGATCAAGATTAGATTCCAATGTACTAGTGAGGACAACAACATTTATTTGAAGAATGATGGAGACAATATGCTGATAGCAGAAGTGTTTGTTGATGACATACTTTTTGGTGGCAATGATGATATGTGTATGGACTTTGCTGAAATAATGAAAAAGGAATTTGAAATGTCTCTAATTGGTGAAATTAAGTTCTTTATTGGCTTACAGGTTCAACAACTGGATGGTGGTATCTTTATTTGTCAGACCAAGTATATCAAAGAGGTGTTGAAGACTTTCACCATGGAAGACTGCAAATCGATAGGAATACTGATGGTGACTGGTTGCAAATTGTCAAAGGAAGATAATTCCCTTGATGTTAGTGAAAAAGAGTACAAATCTATGATTGGAAAGCTACACTATGTTGTGCATAGCAGACCAGACATTGCTCATGTTGTTGGATTAGTGGTCAGATTTCAAAAAGAGCCTAAAGAGAGTCACATGGTGGCTGTAAAAAGAATTTTTTGATACCTCAAAGGCATAGTAGACTATGGTTTATGGTATCCCTATAAAGGTGATTTTACTTTGGATGTCTTTACTAATGTTGATTGGGTAGGTTGTTAAGGATATAGCTTCATTCTGATTGAAGCAATCTGTATATATGTACATATATATATATATACATATTTTTTATTACTTTATATAATAATTGATATGGTTCAGAATAATCTCTATAACCATCAGGGTTGAATTAGTTAGTGAACCCGAGCACCATCATTGTTAACTAATGAACATCATCGGTGAACAAGGGACGGAGGGTCATGTCCCTGTAGGGTCATGACTCTACGTGACATAAGCCACGTAGAAGTCATGCCCCTACATGGACATGACTCTCCATCCTTATATATGCAAAGACCTCGACAACTTGTTGGTAATTGAAATCAATAACTGTGGCAATCTCATGACCCAAAAAGTTGTCGACATTATTGTCGAAGATTAATATAACAGAGTTATATAGATACGTAGTGGAGGAAAACATATTCATTGCAGTGATCTCATTAAAGTCCATCCTTCCTAAATATTATCAGACTGTTATCTTCTCTATCTCTAATCTAGATTCCTTAACATGGTATCAGAGCCAAGTTGGTAGAGAAATAATAAAAATAGAAACACCTCTTTTCTAAAAAAGTCAAACTTGCATTCAGAACAATGCAAAATAATTATGGTGAACAGTATTAGAGTGGAGGATAGACTTGAAGGCGCATCCAACTTTGTATCATGGAGAATTTGAATAATAACAATTCTTCAAGAACTCAAACTAGATGCATACATAGAAGAAGACACTAAGATGCCTGAAGATGAGCCAGAGAAAACAACCTGAAAAAGACACAACAACAAGGCTAAGAAAAGGAAGTTCAAATGGAAGAGAGGAAATAACCACAAAAGCAGAGACTTCTCCAAGATCCAATGCTACAAGTGTGATAAATTTGGACACACTCACAGATTCTATCCAGAAGGAAAGAAAGCTCAAGCTACCATAGCTAAAGTCAAGGAAGTAGAGAATCCTCTATTGTTATTAGCCTTATCAAGTAAACTAAACTCAAACAAACATATATGGATAATCGACAGTGGAGCATCACAACACATAACCGGATTTAGAGATCAATTTGAAACCTTTGAAGGCCACTCAATTGAAGAAGCTACAATAGGAGACAATTCTACCTATCCACTGAAAGGAATTGGGACTTGCTCAATTCAATTAAGAATAGGAGTTACATTACAATTGAAAGATGTTCTTTTTGTACCAGGTATCAAAAGGAATTTGGTCTCTATTTTAGGACTAGCTGATCAGGGATATCGTGTCACCTTCCATGAAGATAAAGTTGTACTCTGGCCTAAAAATTCTAACATAAAGAATGTTATTTCTATAGGATCTAGAGATGGTAGTTTATACAAAATATGTAATATTAAAAAAAAATCACTAAATCATGAAGTATCAAACTCTAATGAAATTTGGCATAGAAGATTAGGACATCTTCGATTTAGTGCCCTACCTTCTATAGGAAATATTACCACAGGATTGCCCGATCTAAAATCTGATCATGTTGGAACTTGTAAAGGATGTGCTTAGGGAAAAAATCAAAAGGGTCCTTCCCCTCAAGTGAACACAAATCAAAAGTTGTACTAGAACTTGTCCACACTAATTTGTGTGGTCCAATGTCATTACCATCATTAGGGGGATTCTTGTATTACGTGATATTTGTTGATGACTACTCTAGGAAAACATGGATCTATTTCATAAAACTCAAGGAATCAAATAAAGTGTTATTAAAATTCAAATAATTTAAAGCCTTAGTGGAAAATCAAACTGAGAAGAAAATAAAGACTCTAAGATCAGATAATGGGGGTGAATACATCTCTGAAATTTTTTAAAGAATTCCGCATTTCTATTGGGATTAATAGGGAGTGTATTGTACCTTATAATCCTCAATAGAATGGAGTCGCAGAAAGAAAAAATAGAACCATCATCAAAGCCGCCAAAGTCATGATGCATGATCAAAATCTACATATCTCATTTTGGGCTGAAGCCTCAAATAGAGCTCTGTATATTCAAAACAGATGTTTGCATTCAATCCTAGAGAATATAACACTTGAAGAAGCCTTTACAGGAAATAAACTAGATTTAAGCCATCTATGAATCTTTGGTTGCCACATGTATATTCACGTTCCTAAAGAAAAGAGAACTAAATTAGAACCCTTCGGGAAGAAATTCATATTTGTTGGCTACAGTGAAACCACTAAAGGATACAGAGTCTATATTCCAGGATGAAGATCTATTGAAATTAGTAGAGATGTCAAATTTGAAGAAGATGATCCTTATAAACTTTCTCTAAGTGTAGAAGATGATCTAACCACAAAATCAGATGAAAATCTTACAATTGAGAATCAGAGGGAGAATAGCATAGAAAGTCATGAACTTCAATCACTTAATTTTGAGAATGCTGAAAATCCTAACAACAAGAAAAGACCACTATGGGCAAGAAAGATGATTGAAGAAAATAATGTGGAACCTAATGAAATATTCAAAGAGAATAAGAAAAAAAGAAGTCAATCATGCTATGTTGCACTCATGACCGAACTTACAAAATCTGAACCATCAAATGTTGAAGAAGCCTTAACATTTCAAGCTTGGAAAGATGCAATTATTGAGGAATGCCAATCTATCTTAAAGAATGATGTTTGGGACATTGTACCTAGACCAAAAGACAAATCAGTTGTCTCATCAAAGTGGTTATTCAAAATCAAATATGCACCAGATGGTAGTATTGAAAAACACAAAGCCAGATTTGTTGCCAGGGGGTTCTCTCAAAAGGCTGGCATTGATTACGAAGAGACATTTTCTCCATTTCCTCGATATACTTTTGTTAGAACCATCATTGCCATTGCATCTTCCAAAGGGTGGAAGATACACCAAATGGATGTAAAGACCGCATTTTTTAATGGTATTATTGAGGAAGAAGTATATATAGAACAACCTGAAGGCTTTGCTACACATGATAGAAACCTCTATGTGTGTAGACTAAAAAAAGATCTCTATGGCTTTAAGCAAGCTCCGAGGGTATGGTACGGAAGGATAGATAGCTATCTCTCCAAACTAGGATATTCCAAAAATGAAGCAGATTCTAACATATACTTCAAAATATCAGATGGTGACATGCTAATACTTGTTCTCTATGTTGATGACTTGTTGATAATAGGAGAAGATCACCTCATTGCAAAATGTAAACAAGATCTTGTGGCTGAATTCAATATGAAAGATCTAGGTCTACTGCACTATTTTATGGGCCTAGAAGTATGGAAAAAGGAGAATTATATTTTCCTAAATCAAGAAAAATACACCACTAATATCCTAACCAGATTTGGTATGATGGATTGTAAACCTCTCTCCATTCCAATGGAAACAGATCTTCATAAGCTCAAAAGTGAAGTAGTAGATTCAGAACCTACAAATCCTACATACTATAGATAAATTATTGGATCTCTCATGTACCTGGTAAATACTCGCCCTGATATTTGTTACGCTACCAATGTGTTAAGTCACTTCATGTGAGAACTTAAGAAGATTCACCTAATGGCGGCTAAGCATATTTTGAGATACTTGCATGGCACTATTGGACTTGGCCTAAAATATAAAAATGTTGAGATACAACTCCAAGGGTATTCTGATTTTGACTGGGCAGGCAGTTCCATTGATCATAAAAATACAACGGGGTGTTGTTTTAGTCTTGGATCAGCTATGATATCCTAGTTTAGCAAAAAGTAGTCAACAATTGCTCAGAGTTCCACTGAAGCTGAACATATGGCTGCCTCCATGGGAGCACATGAGGCAGTATGGTTAAGGAAATCGCTAGTTGGACTATTTGGGAAACCCCTAGACCCCACTCTGATTCACTGTGATAATCAAAGCTGCATCAAACTTTCTATAAATCCAGTCTTTCATAATCGATCCAAGCATATAGAAATCCCATACCATTACATAAGTGATATGGTAGACATAGATGTTATTGAATTGACCTACATCAGCACTGAAGAGAAAAGTGCCAACATATTCACCAAACCTCTTTCAAAATTGAAAGTGGAATACTTTAGAGGTAAACTTGGTATGACTAAATTATAATGGAAATTTATGATATTAATATGATTCATATGTAATTTGATATATTCATGAATATCTTCGATGCCATATTGCATGTATGTGCTATGTCATGAAAGGTGACAATATTTCTGTAGCGTCCTAAAATTGTGACACTTGCAATTTCGATCGCATTTGGGTCTTCACGATGGCGATGCAACACTAAACCTGAATGGAGACCCCGAAACTTGCTCATGACATCAAAAACTGCATTTTTCCAGCACCTTGGCCTGATCCTCCTTGCACCCTGTTGTCCCGGGAGGTGGGACCAGAGCGCCCAGCGCCTTGGTCCTTCAGGACCAGGGCGCCCAGCGCCCTAGTCCCCCAGGACCATGGCGCCCAGCGCCCTGGTCCCTGGCCCTATTTTGGGCCCGGTCTCCTATGGGACTTCGGGCCTTTTTGTTTGCAAATCGGAAAATAACATTTCCTGGTCGGCCTAAGGTCGGGAAAATCAGTCTATCAACCCTAATTGGCAAGTATATAAACTACTTTTCCTCTCTCATTTTGGGGAGGATGGAAAAAGGTGGAAACGATATTCAAACATTCAAGCATTCAAGCATTCAAGCATTCCTTCAAGCAATTGATCATTCTAAGTCTCCATTCAAGGCTAAGTGTTGCATTCAAGACAAGGATTCAACCATTGAAGAGGAGATCACTTACAACACATTACATACTACAACATACAACAAACAACAACATCTATACCTTCGCATATAAGGATACAAACATCCTTACAACAAGGTATTAGTACTTGTTTTACATTACATTTACAGCATTTCTCATTTCTTGGTTAATTCCAAAACCGGGGTTTGACCTAAAGGCAAACCCCTAATCCCTAACCCCCCAATCATCTTCGCTTTTCTGTGTGTAGGTTGCAGGTACACGGCTGAAATTGAAGATCTGGAATCCTTGTGCAGAGACGAACAGATCCCCCTTCGTTTCGCGGATTTTTCGGAGGACCGTGTGCACGTCGGGCGCCATCATCCCATCAACTTTTGCTTAAATTTGCAGGACAGCGCCGTCTCGACATTTTACTGCTAATTCCAGGTCCGTAGCTTCATATCATATCCCTATCTCAATTTATAAGCAAATCTTTCTCACTTTCTATGTATTCCTAGCTTAATCTTTCTATCTACATTCTTTACAAAAGAGGGTATCCTTGCTATCACAACCCTTGAAACTCATATAGAATCCAATCTTGCATTGCATGGGATTGGATCTTGTGGGTTTCAACCCCTCTTTTGAATGTAAAGTCCCTCCTAAGTGAAAACCATCAACCCTAGTGACTCTCCCTTCTCTCTCCTCGGAGTTGGGGAGGGGAGAACGACTAGGGTTCGATCATTTTCCGCTTTACATTTTGGTGAACCCGACGTGAACATCCTTTCTGATTATTCATAGTTAGATCTGAAAATTGGATTCCTTGATTACATTTCCATGTTTGATCTTTTGCAAAATTTTAGAGGTTAATTGCATAAAAAACCCTAAATTTTCTTTTTAAGTAATTAAACTTGTGAAATGTTTAAATGTTAATGCTTGTTTCAGATCTGCCCTTCTATTACAAATTATCAATTCATATTTGTGCTTTAATTCTGAAAATTAAGTGGTTAAGTGTCAAAACCCTAATTTTTGAAACCCTCTTGATTCAACCTTTGTCCGACAATTTCATTGATCAAAACATTTCCAAATCAGCTGTAACTTTGGATTCCACAATAAAATCATAATATCTTTCATCCCTGAAAATTTGGAAAAAAATTGCGAGGATCGTGTGCACTCCGAGCGCCATCATCCCCGACATTTTTTCCGAAATTTCGGGAGCTAGATCTTACTGTATTTTTCTGCTAAAATCCAGAATTTTGGCCGATTTTATCAATTTTAACACCTTCAAAATTACAGTCAAAGTTGGTCTAGCGATTGCTTGGATTGAGGCTTCTAATCATTCAAAAATTGTTGAAATTGAAATTTGTGTCAAAATTGTGTTTCTTACAGTCCTAAATCTGAAAAATGTGTTATCATTCATTCGAAATTTCAGTGATTTATTCAAATTCTTACAATTTGTGACTTTTGAAATTAAGTGCTTAATTACAACAACTTTGATTTCCGCTTTCAAAATTGAATTTTGCGTGAAATTGAGTCAACTTTCAAATTTCAAAACTTGCATTGCTTTTGGTATTCTCTCTAAAATCATAAAATTCAAAATTTCAGTTTCCCTCTCTTTTTCAAAATTCAAATTTTGCATTCTTCGACAATCTTGGTAGGGTTCAATTTTGAGATTGCAACTTTAATTTGGCCTATCTACAGATCTTAAAATCACTCAATTTTTTCAGGTTAGCTGTAAAATCATCATAACTTTCATCCCTGCAAATTTTGAAAAAAGTTGTGAGGATCGTGTGCACCCCGAGCGCCACGGTCCCGGACATTTTTTCCAAAATTTCGGGAGATTGTCCTGATTGTATTTAACAGCTTAAATCTAGAAGATTGGCTGATTTTACTGAAATTTGCTACCTCTAAAATTCAAAATCTTCTCTCTTTCTTTAGTGCATGAGTTTTACAACAATAAGCCCTACTTACACTATTCCCGTTAGACGAAGCCTTAGAATTAAGTCTTTCCAAGGTTTAATTACTGAGGAGATGGAACCTAATTTGAATGGTCTTTTTAACGAGGAAATGGGTAATTCCTCTAATCCTCTTAATGATGAAGAAGCTCTCCATGAGGTTTCTGTAGAACAACTTTCAAAATTGGATAACCAATTTGACGATTTTCGACAATGGATGTCTCAAGAATACCCTGATAGTCAAGCTCTTCCTTTAATTGAGGGTCTAAAACGTATGCTTCAAAGTGATAAGAATGGAATTGATATTTTGCGTGGTATTGCACACATTGTGGATTCAAATGTGATGCCTATGAAAAGTTGTGCCGAAACCTTAGGTTATACACAACCTCCTACTCAAGACAATCATTCTATTCCTTTGATGACTCCTATTGCTAGTATACCTACTTTTACATCAAACATAATGATTACTTCAACACAAGACATTCCTCCTATGATCACCAGTCATGGGGGCAATCCCTCTTCTTCAATCAACCCTCTTCCTTCATTCAATCCAACTTCTTCATTCATTCCTTCAGTGAGTGTTCCTATTATATCTCCACAAATGAACATGACGCAAGGGGGCAATTCATTTAACCCTTCCATTCCTCCTTGTAGTATTCCTCCTATCCAATCATCTCCTATGACTAACTATCATAGTGTCCCACCACCTTACTCTCTACCTTCTTTCAATAACATAACACATCCATCACAATCTAACACGTCTAATATGAACTCTTCGACTGAAGCGACCATTAACAATCTTGCACAAACTGTCTCTTCTTTACAGCAACAAATTGCCTCTATGAATCAATCTAAGTTTAGTGTGCCCACATTTGATGTCGCGAGCCCACTTTCTCTTGATATTGTTCGAGCTATTCCCCCTAAACATGTTGAAATTCCACATTTGGAGCTTTATAATGGTAAGGGTGATCCTCTAACACATGTTAAGACCTTTCAAACAATATGTACTGATTTTGCTTATGACCAAAGGTTGCTTGCAAAACTGTTTACTAGAACATTAAGAGACAAATCCCTACAATGGTATTGCTCGTTGCCTTCCTATTCTATTACTTCTTTCGAACAACTTGCAAATGCTTTCATTCAACAATTTCAAAACAATATAAGTCCTAAAGTTACTTTGATTGATTTAATGCATTGCAAACAAGGTGTTAAAGAAAAAGTGACTGATTTCATTGGTAGATATAAGCATTTGTATGCTCAAATTTCTTTTCCAGTGCCTGACAATGATATTCAAAGAATCTTTATTTCTAATTTACAAAAAGACATTAGAGAAAAACTCTTGATTTCTGAGTTTACTTATTTCCAACAGTTGTGCGCAACTCTTCACAATTATCAACTGACTGTGAGTCAAATGGAACAATCACATCCTATGGCTCCGAGTGATAGTAGTCAACAACCATTTGGGAAGTTTAAACCGAACAGAGAGTCCATTAAATTCAATGAAAACATCATCAACAACAATGTGAATGCAGCATCAGGTGTGCTTCCTATTTCTAAGTTTTTCAAGAAAGAAAGAAAGTTTACTCCTTTGAATGAATCATTGCATAGTATTATGAATAAGTTATTGGAACAAAATGTGCTTACTCTTCCTCCTTTAAGGCAAATTGATCCTGCAAAGATTAATTCACCTTATTTTGATAACAAATCTTTTTGTCAATTTCATCGTCAACCTAGGCATGATACTGAAAAATGTTTTGCTTTAAAGGGTAAAATTCAAGATTTGATTGATAATAATACTATCTCTGTTTCTGGAGTGAATGATAAAGGCAACACATCTGTAGCTCTTCCTAACCAAAATCTTCAGATTTTTACTGATCCATTACCTTCTCATACCTCTAATGCGATTGATACTACTGATTCCTCTGTCTCACCTGATGATCTTGTGTCTATGACTCCGAATGTGATTAACTTTGTAGAGCAACAGAAAATCCCTAAAGAACCTTCCATCACATTTGATTCCAGTGAAACTATCAGGGCACCTGATGGTCCTTTATATATAGTTGCAAAAGTCAAGAACACACCTTGCCGTGGAGTGCTTATTGATCCTTCTTGTATGGTTAATGTCATTACTGAAGAATTTCTTTTTACTTTGCAATTGAATCAAGTGATCTATGACAAAACAGATGTGATTGTGAAATTATTTGATGCATTTTCTTCTCCTGCAATTGGTTCTATTACATTACCTATTGAGGTCCGTAACAAATCCCTTGATGTGAACTTTGCTATTATTCCATCTTCTGAACAATTTCATGTGAAGCTTGGCTATCCTTGGCTATCTTCCATGAAAGCTATTGCTTCTCCTATTCACAAGTGCTTGAAATTTCCCCATAATGGTGAAGTTGTTACTATCAATCATAGTCTCTTTAAACCAGCTGAAAGAATTCCTAGTGTTCCTCTTGATTATTTTTGGCCTAAACAATTCCAATCTCTTCCTCCGCGAAGTGATCATCTTTTCAAATCTTATCAAAAGTGGAAAAAAGATATGATCCTATCTCTAAGTGAACCTAGAACACCCAAACTTGACATTCCTATCATTCTTGAGAAGGAAGTTCTTCCTTTGAAAGATAAAACTAATGTCTTTCCTCAAGAAGATTCCCAACCTATTCCTATGGATGTGACTATGCCTATATCTAATAAACCTCCTAAGAGTAGACCTATACCTCCTCGTCATGATGGACTTGGTCTCCTTCCTAAACCAAATATTCCTCCCTTATATGGAGCAATTCCTCCTCCTTCCTCTTATGGAGAGAAGAGACCTTTCTCTTCTCCTATTATTCAACCTAAGAGACCACAACCTAAACACCCAAGTGATAAGGATGAGAACATTCCTCCTCCTCAATCTTTGCAACTTCCTACTAAGACTAGATGAAATCGTTCTGCACATGAACGCCGATGAAAGCGTCGTCTTAGAGCTCAGGCAGCTGCTTCTCAAACTTTGCAATCCCCAAGAACACCTTCAACAAGCATTATTCCATTCTCTCCTCAGCCGACGATTGAGCCAAAATCTCCTAAACATAAGATGCATGATGGTCTTGATCCTGTGCGAGTTAAAGATCCTATTTTTATAAATCTTGATGATGATATAGATGAAAATGTTATTCATGATGCAAATGTTACTCCTGTTCATTCTGATAGTGAATATGAACTTGTGGATATTGATAACCATCTATCTAACAAATTTTCTAAAGCACTTATCCTAGCTCCTAGACAAGAACAATGTGGCTCGGAACATGAACATAGCCCTTGTTTGGATCTTGTGATAGCTCCATCTGCTGTGTTGGATGTTCCTCCTCTAGCGTGTTCCCTACCTTCCCGAAACATTGATCAGCAAGATCGGGGGGTAGATGACATGCTAGACTAGTTTCATTAGCATAGCAGATTCTCTCCCCCTCTCTTTTATTACTTCTTCTATATGTTATTCTCATTCTTCTATTTGTTGTCCTTAGTGTTGTCTACTTGAGGACGATGCAAAACATTGAGATCTCTCGATCTCTCTCATGTTGACTCAAAAGACACATGTGTTCCCTTCTTCTAGGTGACCTTCCTTGATTGGGGAATGAAGAAAAATTATGCATACATACATATGATAAACATGAATTATCATACAACATACTGACCCCGAGGAAAGCGAAGTCACCTTGTGCTTTGTGTTTTGTGTCTATTATCCTTGGGCTTATCTCACACTTGGGGGCTAAATCCTTGTGATAACGTGCTCCTTTCCCTTCTCATTCTTATATGTATCACTACCTTACAGAAATCACCCCCGGTGAGGCGTGTGCGATCGCTTTAACATAGGGGGGCATACATCCCGTTCATATCTTTTCAAGATACTTGAAAATTTCTTGACAAATTTAGCTTTGCCTTGAAAATTTTTGATATCTTTCTTGCATGACTCATAGTGAGGGAACCTTACTATTGACAGTCATGGTTCTCCCTCATGATCTTCCCTTTTACTTTGTCAATCGAAGTCGTAAGATCCTTAGTCCACTGGGGGCTTGGTGTATCTTGCCTCCTTGACGTGGTGAAAGTTTTTCAATATTGTTTCCTTGTACTTTACCAGAAGTATGAGCGTACGCTTATACTCCCGCTAAAGTGGGGGCTAAATGTAGCATCCTAAAATTGTGACACTTGCAATTTCAACCGCATTTGGGTCTTCACGATGGCGACGCAACACTAAACCTGAATGGAGACCCCGAAACTTGCTCATGACATCAAAAACTGCATTTTTCCAGCACCCTGGCCTGATCTTCCTTGCACCCTGTTGTCCCGGGAGGTGGGACCAGAGCGCCCAGCGCCCTGGTCCTTCAAGACCAGGGCACCCAGCACCCTGGTCCCCTAGGACCATGGCGCCCAGCGCCCTGGTCCCTGGCCCTATTTTGGGCCCGGTCTCCTATGGGACTTTGGGCCTTTTTGTTTGCAAATCAAAAAATAACATTTCCTGGTCGGCCTAAGGTCGGGAAAATCAGTCTATCAACCCTAATTGGCAAGTATATA
Organism: Cryptomeria japonica; assembly: GCF_030272615.1. Lineage (NCBI taxonomy): Eukaryota > Viridiplantae > Streptophyta > Pinopsida > Cupressales > Cupressaceae > Cryptomeria > Cryptomeria japonica. Next base: position 708,267,388 of record NC_081405.1, on the reverse strand, counting down.
AACTACTTTTCCTCTCTCATTTTGGGGAGGATGGAAAAAGGTGGAAACGATATTCAAACATTCAAGCATTCAAGCATTCAAGCATTCCTTCAAGCAATTGATCATTCTAAGTCTCCATTCAAGGCTAAGTGTTGCATTCAAGACAAGGATTCAACCATTGAAGAGGAGATCACTTACAACACATTACATACTACAACATACAACAAACAACAACATCTATACCTTTGCATATAAGGATACAAACATCCTTATAACAAGGTATTAGTACTTGTTTTACATTACATTTACAACATTTCTCATTTCTTGGTTAATTCCAAAACCGGGGTTTGACCTAAAGGCAAACCCCTAATCCCTAACCCCCCAATCGTCTTCGCTTTTCTGTGTGTAGGTTGCAGGTATGCGGCTGAAATTGAAGATCTGGAATCCTTGTGCAGAGACGAACATATCCCCCTTCGTTTCGCGGATTTTTCGGAGGACCGTGTGCACGTCGGGCGCCATCATCCCGTCAACTTTTGCTTAAATTTGCAGGACAGCGTCGTCTCGACATTTTACTGCAAATTCCAGGTCCGCAGCTTCATATCATATCCCTATCTCAATTTATAAGCAAATCTTTCTCACTTTCTATGTATTCCTAGCTTAATCTTTCTATCTACATTATTTACAAAAGAGGGTATCCTTGCTATCACAACCCTTGAAACTCATATAGAATCCAATGTTGCATTGCATGGGATTGGATCTTGTGGGTTTCAACCCCTCTTTTGAATGTAAAGTCCCTCCTAAGTGAAAACCATCAACCCTAGTGACTCTCCCTTCTCTCTCCTCGGAGTTGGGGAGGGGAGAACGACTAGGGTTCGATCATTTTCTGCTTTACAATTTCATGTGATGTAAGTGTAAGGTCGCTATTGTAAGGTGATGACTTTCACAATAGCTTGATCTGCTGTCAAGATTGACAACATTAAGTTGTTGTCCCAGAATGTGCAAGAAATATTGATACTAAATTTTTCTATGATGAATTATCAAATTGTTACCATTAAATGGTTGTTCCCAAATATGTCAAAAATTATGATAACTATCATATCATGATTGACTACATTAATTTGTTATCCCAGAATGTGCCAGATATCATGATACTAAAATTATTTCACCTATGATAATGACAATGTTACAATTGTCACTAGAATCAAGGTTGTAATGTGATAAGACTTCAAGTAGTTGTTGTCCCAGAGTGTTGGACATCATATAATCCATATATCCCTGAGATATGAAGTATTTCACTAGTAAGTGTTATTGAGTGAATGATCATGTCAAATGAATATGTATATTTAGAAGGTTGTTCCTTAAAAATCATTTATGAAATTCAGTCCTCTTTTTCTAAGAGGGAGTGTTAAGGATATAGATTCATTCGGATTGAAGGAATCTATTTATGCACACACACACACACACACACACACACACACGTATATATATATATATATATATATAATAATTGATTTGGTTTAGAATAATCTCGATAACCATCAGGGTCAAATTAGTTAGTGAGCCCGAGCACCATCATTGTTAACTAATGAACATTAACAGTGAACAAGGGACGGAGGGTCATGTCCCCGTAGGGTCATGACTCTATGTGACATAAGCCACATAGAAGTCATGCACCTAGGTGGACATGACTCTCCATCCTTATATATGCAAAGGCATCGACAACTTGCTGGTAATTGAAATCAATAATTGTGGCAATCTCATGACCTAGCAAGTTGTCGACATTATCGTAGAAGATTAATATAACAGTTATATAGATACACAGTGCAGGAAAACATATTCATTGCAATGATCTCATTAAAGTCCATCCTTCTTAAATATTATCAAATTGTTATCTTCTCTATCTCTGGTCTAGATTCCTTAACACAGGTAATGTGGATGACTGTAAAAGCACAACCGGTGGAGATTTTATACTTGGAGGAAGATTAGTGGCATGGACGAGCAAGAAACAAACTTATGTTTCTCAATATACAGCTAAAGCTGAGTATGTAGTTGTATCCATGAATTGCATGTAGGCAATATGGATGAGACATGTGCTAGAAGGATTCAAGATAGATATGTTAGAACCAGTGACTATCTATTGTGATAATACAAGTGCAATAAATATGTCTAAGAATCTTGTAGTTCATGCTAGAACCAAGCACATTGAATTAAAGTATCACTTCCTAAGGGAAAGAGTTCAAGAAAAGGAGGTGAAGATGAAATATCTGAAGAGTAAAGATCAGTTAGCTGATATCTTTACTAAGCCCTTATCAAAGGCTACCTTTGAGTTTCTTAGAGGTAAACTAGGGGTTAGACCCCTACACCGAAAAAACTAGAATGATGGAGATCCATCAATCCTATGGATTTCATGTTTATTTTTCACTAAGGATTGATGAAGGTGTAGGCTACTCCTTTGGGGGATCGAGTCTGATGTAAAGTTCTGATTCAATGCTCTGTTATAGTTTTTCTGATGTATGTAGTAGAGATGATGGAAGAGGCAGCAACAAAATTGAAGACATGTGATGCATCTTTGGCATTGTTGTCAAAGGGGGAGAAGAAATGAATAGGAAATTAAATATGGTAGACATGTGAGAAGTTGAAGATCAGATTGAGTGAAGCATTGGTTAAGGGGGAGATGACAAAAGGAGAACCGACAAATGATGTTACTCTGATTGTATATCTTATTAGTGTTGCCATAAATGCCAAAGGGGGAGATTGTTGGCATTTGGCATAATTGATACAAATGAGGCGATGTCGTTGAAGATGGTTGACTACACCGGTAAAGGATAGAAGTCTATTTGTGATGAAAACATTGAGATTCTATGAATAGATGACATGATTAATTATTTGTGTTATCATTGTTGGAAACTGCTGTGAAATGAAGTTTAATGATGTTCCTCATGTCTTGTTTTGTCATCTAAGAAATTTGGTTTACCGGAAGATAGGATTTATCGACAATGAGCTAAAGTCTGTGAAATAGGAATTTAACCGGTAAAGTAGAGTTGTTTTGATTGGATTGGTCAATTGTCGATGATTGATGATTTGCCGTTTGGATGGTGAAATTGTAACATGGAAAGATGTATATGACCGGAACTAGAACTTGTGGAGATTACCAGAAGGCGTGTTTCAAATTTCTGATGAAGTTTTGCTAAAGTTTTAGTAGGGTTTAAAGACCGGTGAAGAAATCATCAAACCGGTAATGATTTTTGTTATGATGGTGATCGATGATGAGTCTACATGAAGTTGGTAACATGGTACAACCTGCGTGAAAGATTTAATTGTTGTTTTGGCATGATTCAAGGAAAATTTTCTTGGGAATCAGGGAAATGCTTAGTAGAGTGTTTTGAGGATACAGATCGGATTTCCATGATGGGTTATGATCAAACAATGATTGATATTGCATTGTAATTTGTTGTAATGATTTGTATAATGATCTGTGATGATCTCGTATGATCTAATAGTAAATTCATGATGTAATTAGGTTTTGTGGCTGACCTAGTTGAGATGGCTATTTAGGATGACATAGTTGATGTTTATTATGTCGATAGTCTTAGAGAATGTCTCAAGCCGTCCAAGTGAAGTGTGAGATCTACCTGAGAGTTGCAAAGTGTTGTGTATAAATGGAACCGATCAAGCAATAAGAGAAGTGAAAGTGATGAATCATTCTTTCATTGTTGTTCCCTAACAGTTGCAAGATGTTAAATCCCTTAATCGAGTAGGTTCTAACAGGCCAGCTCTCAAAAGAGTTTTAAATCCTCTCACAAGGTTGATCCTAACAAATCATCAAGCTCCTAACTAGGCTGCAAGACAAATCCCCTAACCAGGTGACTCCTAACAGGGTTTGCTCCTAACTGAGAGTATCGTAAGCTCCTAACAAGGCGTACTTTGAAAGAGTACAAATATTTGTGGGTTCCGACTCCCACCGTGGTTTTTTCCTATTTGGGTTTCCACGTCAAAAACTTATGGTGTTCATGTGGAATATTTTCCATGTGATATTCTTGTTTATATTTCATTTCATGCATTATTTCTAAAACATCGGTTATGATGTTTTATCAGAAGTTTATCACAGGTTACTTGTACTAATAAGAAGTTGTTTGAGAAAGTATTTGATCTTATTGATAAGGTTAATGAGTTGGTAAATGATCAAGTTTATATGATTTCTTTGGTGGAGAAAGTATTGGTAAATGATTTGATTAATGTGTTAAGCAAATCTGATAAAGAGGTTATTAGATCTCATTATAGAAGTTGAGATATTTGTTAAATGGTTTCAGATCTAAGATAAGTTTGCTTTGGGGTTTAAAGTGTGAATTGGTCTTAATACTGATTCACCCCCCCCTCTTAGTATTAACCGGATCCTCATAAGATTAACATATACAAGCAACTAACTATCCAAACCTATGCATGAGAATTACTAAATAGAAGAAGCACATATAATAATAAAACTATTTTATCTGTTGAATATGAAAGGGCAGGTCACGAATATCCTCTAATGACCTCTCCGTGCTCTTTGCTTTAGGATGCATGCTCAAGTAGTGGACAATAATGCGACATGCTAGAATTTTATACGAACAAAGTGTAGTCTCACACAAAGAATGCCAAGTAACTAGACTTTGTGTTTTCTTTATACTCTTAATAAAATGAAAAGATAAAAATAACAGTAAACAAAATAACAACACTAATAAGGAATAAAAGGAAAGAGGATTAAAAAGGAAATAAGCTCACAATGGTCCAACAATTGAAGTCTCCATCTATCTCACAAACTTCCTTCGATGACCTACACACAAACACCATACAAAATTGATAAACACAAAATGTTAGTGGTGCAGGAGCACCTAGTTGAGTAAAAACTCTCCTTTTTGAGTATTTCATGCTTTCATGTTTGTAATGTCTTGTTTTAGGTGTGTGATGTTGTTTTAGGTTATTGAATGTCTTTTCAAGTGGTTTTGATCTCATTTTGTACTTAAGAGATCAAGTTTTGTCTTTTTAGTCTTGAGTTGTCAAGTTTTGTCTCCTAGGCCAAAAATGGGTAAGTTTGTGAGAAATGCCTTATAGGCTTAGGAATGCTTGTGCAATAATTGAGACATGTTTTTAAAGTGATTTCAAGCATTTTTAGGTGTTTAAGAGAGTTGGTGTAGTAAAGGGGAACAAAAATGACATCTTGTGCAACAAAAGTTGCTCATCTTGTAAAAAAGTTGTCATTTTAAAGTCATGAATGTACAAAGAAATCCTACATAAATATGTTCATATAGGACATCTTAAATAACTCTCAAAACCATTAAATAGACCACCCTCTTCCTTGTATAGGGTTGGCAAATGTGGAAACAAAGTCATTCTCAATAAAAGAAGTGCAAAATTCTGGCTTTTTAATGTGTTTTTCTCTCTTTTAGAGAAGTAGTCTGTACTGTAGCCCATCTGGTCCATACTATACCTTTTGGGAAGTGTTCATATTGGTTTCCCAATTCTATTCAAGTGATCATTGCACTAGTTTTCCTTTTTGCAAGTTGGTGAAATAAAAATTCTTTCATTTTGTGTGCTCACTGCCCTGTCAAGGGTTTGTACTCCATAATGGATTCAAGTTGATTGAAAAACCTCATTGGGATCCCATGGAGGGACTTGGTCAAGTTGATGAGGGATTTTAAAATGTAAATATGTTCTTCTTTGGCCAGGGTTATGCACAAAAAGTTTGTATGAGATCATACTAGATAAGTTAAGTGAACAATTTGTTTAGTAGATGGAAATCATGAGCAAAATGTTGTTCTCAATGTCCATTTGAGTTCCCAACATTGAAGAATGGTATGCACCTTTACTATGAAGGTTTTTAAGCAAGTTGGAGCTCCAAGAGAGACTTTCTACCCTTTGAGACAACGGGTTCCCTATTTTTGGTGAATTAAGTGATTTTGGTGTCTAAGTTGTTTTGAAGCCTTCCATGCATGGTAACTTAGCCAAAATTATTAAATGCAGAGTTAATGTGTTGTTTGAAGGATTATTGACACTATGGTCCAGATATTTTTGAAGGTCTAACCCAATGTAATGCAGCCCAGATAGTGAAAACTCAGAAAAATAGTGATTTTGACAGTGTTTTTGTTCTTTTTCAGTTTGTTTGCCAAGTGTTTGGCATAATGCTTGGTTGTTAGTGGCAGGGAAAGAATTGGTATGTTGTGGCAAAGGATTATCAGTAGTGTGGAGGCTTTAACTAAGATTAGGAGTGAGATACCATGGTGTAAGAACTAAAACCCTCACCAAACCCTAAATTTAAGCCTAAAATTGAGGATAGTCTCAAAACCCACCTCATAGAACCTAACACTTGAAAAATCATTGATTTATAGCATTGTGATAACCATCCAAATCAACTCCCAAGGTGTAATTGGCCATCGTTGATCAACACAAGCAAAATACCCCAAATTAGGCCTACTTGGCCTAGTAGCCTTTTCTAGGCTTCTACACACAAAACATGAACCCGATTTTGTTGAGCAAGTTGGGGCTTGTGGAATCTTTGAAGGCAATTTAGATGTTGAAGAAACCTCTTTAAAAACCTCTGTGATAGCTTTGTGGAGCCATTTTGGGTTTGAGACCTAGTAGGTGGGGTTTGAGCAAATGAAACAAGGTAGCCAAGAAGACCATAAGAAGCAAGTTCTTAAACAAACCTTTACCTAGCTTCCTAAACCTCTTGGAGGAATTTAAAATGTCAAAGTATAGTCAGTGAGAAGCTCAAAGATTAGAGGTATGTGTGAGAAAGAATGTAGTGGTTGAATATAGTGAATAGTGGATGAGTAAGGGTATGAGCTCGCTCAAAAGGGGAGTTTGTTAGGGAAGTGATGCATGAGTTTCTTAGCATTAAACCTTCAAGAATGATTTTGCAAAAATATACAATTGTCACAAACAAGTCTTTTGAAAACAAATTGAGCCATTAGACATAAACATCCTTGTTGAGCACTTTCTAGCAAACTCCCTATCAGTCAGGGTTGTATTTTTGAGGTCTATCATTGTCAAACCCCACTGTTATGTTTCCACCTCCATTGATAGCCAAGATAATAGATAATGGATAAAATATATGGTATATGATAATGCGAGATAAATTAGATGGATAATATGCTATTGGAGATGTAATAAGAATAAGGAGGAAGAAACTCCCCTTCAACACCAAAGAAGCAAGAGCTTGCCAGAGTGAAGGTGAGCACTAGGAACCCTCGAACACATAGTTGTGATGATGGTGACAAGATGAAAAAAATACAACAATGACAATGCAAAACAAATTATCAAGAAGATGTACATTTTGTAAAGAGCCAAAATGTACTAGAGAGATCGATTAATTTGATTAGATACCCAAAATGAAGCTCCCAAGGCAAGATAAGAAGCTTAGGAATGAAACCAATGTCAATGGCTATGGGAAGAGGCATAACAAATCCTTCTAGTTGTAGGTATAACACTCAAATGGCCACCTACGGATTGCAGATTCATGGGATACTAGTGTGACATGTGAACATCTTCATGATACATAGGCATCTATGAGCCTTATATTCGACAAGGTCAAGAAAAGGACAAACTAAAGGGTGATGGAGCGATCCAAGCAGATAAAAGGAAAAAAAGGTAAAGGAGTTATCCAATTAGCATAAAGAGAAGGTGCTTATGTAGCGTGGATTTACACAGGATGCAATTTATGATACTACACTAGCACTTTGCCCTATTTGGGAATTTTGAGCATCATTTTCATGTAATTCTTTATTTGTAGACACACTAAGAGAAATTTTCACTCTTGTGTATAATTTTGGGGGATTTTGCACATTTTGTTGTGCTTTATTTTGTGCATGCACTATATTATAAAGTTCCATGGGAGTTGTGTAGTTCCTTTTTTTTTCCATCACACCTTTGTTTGGTGAGTGTCCCTCCATGATGGCATCAAATCCTAGAGATTCTTGTCCCATGTGTGTGTGTGCATTGGTTTACACCCTTTTTTAGTTGCAAGTACTTGTTGTGCATATTCAGATGTTTGTTCTCTTTCATGCACTACTTGGTAACATGTAATTTTATTTGACTTGTCATCTCTTTCCATTGTCAACATTATGGAGGGGGTTCTACTATTGGTGCTAATGCTTCCTTGATTTCTCTTTGGAGTGAGCTACACATTTAGTACTTGTTCCTATGTACTATCCAGATGTAGTGGCTATATTTTGGTGAGATGGAGGTTTTACCATGTAGATACTCCTACATTCTAGTTTTGTGGAGGCAACTTATCCTTAGTTGATCAATTATTTATACTATTGGCACATGTATTTGTTAGGATTAAGGTGCCATCTATTGTAAATCCTATGACATGGTTCTAACATCCTTGGAAAGTTTCCTAAAGCACTTAGAATCTATTGGGAAAATAATTTAGAATATTTAATTCTCACCATTATTTGTAATATATTCATAAGGGGTGATAGGTTATGTTGGTTCTCAAATCAACAGATTGGAAAATTCTATGAGTATGCCTAGCTCAATGATCAAATCTTACAATTGATTTGGCCAACTAATAGAGTGAACCTTTCAAGGTTGCTAACTCCCTCACTTCAGGCTCTACAGAACCTAGGCGGGTGTTCCTACTCACCAACTAATCTTCTTACTTGGTGTCTTTTATAGTAGATCTATACATTGTATTTTCTACCTTTGTTGTTTATCTCAAATTGGCATGTGGCTTTGGGATAAACTATCTTTCAATTATCCGATTTCTCCTACTCTCACTATCTTTTCTCTAATTTGATTCCTATTGTTTGCTAAACCATCCTTCCTTCTAACTTCTACTTATATCTCCTACTAACACAAAAAATGAAACTGAAAAAGTACAGATAAGTGATTTAAATTGAAATTTGTATGTAATCAAACCAGTGACTTATTTATTTTGGGAAATAGAGTCATTCACTTGCAAACCCTATGTATAACTCTGAAAGACAATTTTTAAATCCTCCCTTGGATGGATCTGTCAATTACCTAACCCTTAATGTTTACAATCATATGTCTTCCATTACAGTTAGTCTGATTGAATTTTTACAATTAGATGTCTTCAATTACAGCTAGTCTGATTGAATTCAACTCCCACAAAAAGACCAATCAGAATAAAATGCAAATAGCCACCCTTTGACTAAGATGCACTCTATATTTTTCCTAACTTGCAATTACAACATAAAATCTGCACACAAGGATTTAAGATAACAACCACTTGCCTCAAATGGTTATAACAGAGAACTAATCTGAAGATGAAAAAATCCATAGCACAATTTGAAAATAAAAGAACTGGCTCTTGTATTGCTTGAAAATATGTATTACAATGGTGATAATATCTTTACAATATCATGTATTACAAAATCTCCTTTTTTTCTAAAATCTCTAATTTTTTACATACAAATATCATATACTAGGATTATATCACTTCACTTCATCCGTCACATCTCTTAGGTTGGTGCCTTTCTGACAATTTAATCGTTGCTGGAAATTGTTTGTAATTCACATCATTTCAGCATAGGTTATACTGACGAGTTGTTACTGGTGTGATTTTGGTTTTTGGGTTACCTATGCCAAACACATCTTGAATGGTGCTTATTGGGATTATTTCAACTATCGGCATAGCCAAAAACTGTCTGCCCGATTTCACAAGTTATCCTGATGAAGATCTTCACCTTTGATTATGCCTTTCTCTATAAGTTATTGTGATACAGGTATTTGATTGAGAGTGCACTATCGGAGTAGCTATTCTGATGTCATTACATATACTCATTTTTGGGATAAGTTTTTTTATCAGATTATAGATAATCCATTATTCTGATTTCATTAGTTATACCGATAGGGATATCATTTTCCTTCATCGCCATAGGTCTTACCGATATTAGCTCCTCGGTCATAAGTGCATAATTGGGCTAGTTTCCTCGATATCATTCTATTTACCCATCAACAGAATAGTTTTAATGATCAGAATCTTGTTGACATGCTATCCCAACTTCATCAATTATTCTGATATGCTTGCATAACACTCTTTTTGTATTTCTCTTCGCCAGGATGACATATCCTGAAATGTGTGTGTTTCGGGATAGTTTACTTTATCGGTATTGAGAAATATTGTTTGTTTGCCTTTGATTACTATTCTAATAGACATCCACATGCTTGAGTCGGTATAGCTATACCAAAATAGCGATACCAAGATAGTTAGTTCTATCATAATCACATAGAATTGTTATCCCACCTTTATAGTTGTTCTGATCAATGCCTCAAACATCTTGTTCGGTCTAACTATATTGATATAATGCTTATTAGAATAGCTTGTTCTATCGGAATCACATAGAATTGTTATTCTACTTTTGTTAGTCATTTTGACAGGCAAATAAGACTTCATGTTTGGCATTGCTATCCCGATGTTCTTATTCAACACTTATTCATTGGATCTGGCTAGCTATCCCGATATAAGTATCTAACATTGATTTATCAGATCAAAATAGTTATTTCGATATAGTCATGAAATGTTTACTTAGTGAGGTTATCTTACTGATCTTTCTTGGGTTTATCAGAAATTTTTCACATATCATTAGGGCATAATGGTGACAATATGTGGGATTCTATGTTAGGTAAAATAAAACTTTTGTAGCTTCAACAAAAAACACAAAAGCTTGGTGATCATGGTAGGGGTATTGTTATGAATTTTAGGGTTCCAATAGTGGCTCTGTCTGAGGATGAGGTGTTCAACGGAATACCTACAAGAATCCAGGTCAATCTCTGGGAAAAGCAGACCAAGTAATATGTTATATATATTCTTTTGATGGTGGGGATGGGGTATGTACAGATCGAATAATGAAATGAATGCTAATCTACTATGCATGGATGAGAGCTCCTTTCCTTAGGATAAGAAGTGCTTCAATACTTGTCCATGCACTAGCAATTCTTGTTGCTCTCTTGATGTGTTCTGTAAGAAATATGAATCTTCACCTTTGTCTAGGGGAAAAAGCGAGACTAGGCTAACATGTCCTAATCCTACCTTTTGACACACATTGTGGAATACGAAAGAGCCTAGAGGTATCACACAATTGGCTACTTCTTTTTGTGGAAGAGACAGAGCCATGGGCTACCTATTAGGATTTCTATTCCTTTGTTGTAATTGAAAGATAAAATGATACAAGTTCAATTCCTAGTCCCAAAGTGCAAGTATGAACTAATAACAAAATTGTAGAATTGAAGTTAAACAATGGAAAGTTGCAAACACAAGGACAAGACAAGAATGCAGATGCGTACCCAGAGTTAAAATCTGAGTGAAAATGTTTAGGACGGGGGCGTAGGTGCCACTGTCCTGATTCTGCTCCTGAAACTGCACCTGAAACTGCTATTTTACAACCTAGAAAACTGTCAGAAATGTTGTCTGACGGAAGGACCAGGGCACCCAGCGCCCCTGTCCCAGGGACCAAGGCACCTAGCACCCCTATCCTGGTAGGACCAGGGTGCCCCATGCCCTTGTCCTGGTCTTTTGCTCTAAAATTTTGTGTGAGGCTCTGTCTCGGTCCGCTTCTGTCAGATCTGCAACTTGCGGCATCGTCCGAATCCCGAAACTTGCACTTATATCTGAAAAGGTATGGTGGGCGGCTATATAGGGTTTTGCCTTAGTCAAACCCCCTCTTTGGTGATTTCCACCTCCACGAATAGCCAAGTTGTATTGTAAAAGTAATGTGTGTGCAGACCTTGTGTGTGTGCAAGATCCTAAAATGCAAGTAAGCAAACTAGAGCAACCTAGAAAGTAAACCCTAATTGCTTGTAAATGATAATGTAAATGCTCCAAATCAAGATGCAAAGAGATCTAAAGCATGAATACAAGTGATATAATGAGGCTTATGCAAAGACATGAAAACAACATGAAATCATACCCAACCCCAAGGGAGGGGTACAAGCCAATCTTCAGTCGGTGATCCCTTATTGCTCTTCAATGCCTTCAAAGCCCTAAATGGATGAATGAAATTGATGAATGCTTGATGGATGGATGTTGAATGTTGTTGAAGTCTTCAAAGATCTTCTCTTTCGCTGCATAGAAGGTCCCTGAAACCAAAAATTCAGATCCTTTCAAATGAAGAAAGAGAGCTGTTATATATGAAACCCTAGGTCTTAATTTCAACTTTTAGCCGACCTAGAGATTGAATCTCCTGCTAATTTCTTGGGGTTAAGCTTTATTTTATGATTGGATTGCGCTCCTAAAATTTCAGAAAAAATGTCCGGGACCGTGTGCACTCCGGGCACCATGGTCCCGACAACTTTTCACCAAATTTTCAGGGCCGTCGGATATGATGATTTTAGAGAGAATCCCAAAGTTACAGGTGATTTCGAGATGTTTTAACCCCCGAAATCAAGCCCCCAAGTTCAAAATAGGACCTAATTAGGGTTTTTGATTAAATGATGTATTGGAGGAATAAAATGAAAGGGGCACACTTTAATGAAAGGGCCCAACTTTATGATGTGGGAGATGATGAAATAGAACCTTAGACCTAATTAATTTGATTAATTAAGTGCTAAAGGGGAAATGCAATGCAAAATGCAAAATGCACCAAGGTGGGTGCTAAACTAGGTGTGAAATTGTACTGCTTTAGCAAGTGCGTACAATTTATGACGTTACAACCTCCTTTGCCTGTGACAATGTATGGTCCTGTAATACCCTAAAAATGGTCATCTAAACAATGAGCCCCTAATCTCGACAACATCACCAAGGTCCTAACCAAAGGCAATTAAATAAATCTTGAGCACACAATTAATTCTTTAATCATCAAATGTCACATGGCAAATTAATCACTCAATATTAATTAAATATTTATTTAATTAATTAAATCATTCTAAGTAAATCATTTTAAACAATTATTTTATTTATTAATTAAATATCATTTGTATATTTAATCAAATAAATCAATTTGCCATTAAATCATCAAAAAGAGGAATTAATTTGAAAAATAAATCAAATTGCCATAAATCTTCAAAAAAAGAAACAAATCAAGAAAGAGGAATTAGAAATTATGAGCACAAATCTTCAAAAAAGGAAATAAATCAAAAAAAGAATTAATTGACCAAAAAAGAATTAAAATTGGAAAAAAGAAATCAATTGGAGATAATCTTGAAAAACAACTTAAAAATTGATGAATAATCTCAAAGAAAGCAATTAAAACAATTAAATCTTAAAATTGAATGAAATAGAGGATAATTCAGTTTTTTCTTGATTTAATCTTAATTTTAGTTCAATTTCCTTTAAAACTGAGAAAAGCATCCAATCACATCAATTCACCTGGATTGTGCTTCCTCTTGGAAAATCTTGACCGCTCATCATCATTTGATCTCAGTCGTTGGTTTCTTTCTGAATTTTCTATAAATTCAAGCTCTCATCTCTCATTCAAAAAAAGAGGCTGGAGAATATATCGTTATTATACTATTTTTGCTCTAGATTCATTAAGAATATTGCATATTAATTATTTCATATTGATTAAATCATTTAGCTTAATATGGCTTAAATCTTGTTAGATTAATCTTGCAGCCATCTAGTTAATATCATGCTCATATAGATTAAATCCTTCATCTTGATGTTGTCTAGTCACTTGTATTGCTTATAATCTGAGAGCAATCTTATACTCGCATCTTTTAGAAGGCAATGGGTCAATTTGTTATGGTTTTCATATTCATGCTTATATATGACTAACCATGCATGTAATAACTTAATTGAAGTGTTGTGTCTTGCAAATACAGATACAGGTCCACTTTTCACACACACATTTCTGGTGCCCACAGTGGGGCAGAAAACTACTTTTTCGGCCTCAAAATCATTATTTTTATCGTACAGGTTTCGTCCATACAATCTCTGTAAAAAATCGTACGAGCAGTTTCACTGCATCGTACGACATTATATTGAAGCCTGTGGTTTATCGTACGACACAATATTATATCCTATAAATTGTCATACGAATCAGAATATGGACTCATACAACATACTGCTTCTGTTATCTTCTGTCATTCTGTATTGATTTCTGACTTGTACGATAAAAGTTTTCTGTTGTTCCATTTTATGAGAATTGTCATACGATTATGTTCTCTGTTAGATTAAAAACAAATTACTTTTCAGGGTTTTTTGAATTAAATTTTGATTACACTGACGCTAACCCTGAATTGTCTTTTGTTTGCTTGGTATTTTCACAGCCTGACCAGTTTCTTGCAGGACGCTTGTCAAAGAATTTATCAATTAAACATATGCCTATCAAATAATGAAAACAACATGACTATTGATGCGTTGTTTTTGTAGGTTGCCTAAAGAGAAATCAATCAAACATCATGTATTCTTTAATTTTTTCTAGGTACCTAACTTGCTATCTGGGTAATGAACAAATCTGTCTTTTGTTCTTTTTTGAAAAATTCTGAGAGGTAGGAGAGTATGCTCTTGTCTTTCTAAGACAATAAAAAATCTAGACCCTTGAGGCTTTTTCTTTGTTTGAGATTTGTACATCTTTAGCAGGCCTGCCCTCCCGAGGGGTTGAAAAATTCTTAAAGCCATTACGGCCGGTGTGAGGGGAATGACCTAACTAGGATTGGCTAAACACCAAGTACTCCAACCCACTATAAAATAAACATGATTTGATGAAAATCAAGTCAACGATAGTGCTCGGGAATAGCTCTCCTTAGTACCTTCGGGTATATTGAACCTTGGTTTTCAAGGCTAAGAGACCTCTTAATTGAGTTTATACCTCGATGTGCTGAACAAAACCCTTACTAGATCTAATTAAAATTAGAAGTTACCCAATTCAGCTCCGAAAGGTTGATAATCTTTGTGCAAGAGAGATAGTAACTCTCCCAAGACACTTTCCATACCGTGCCCCCATTAGCGTTTGCAGTCAGCTAATACGACATTGAGAATCCATTGCATGAGACTCAGCGACCGTATTCTGATTAGCTATTGGGTGTGTACCTAAGTCAGCAAGCAAAGGTTTTCTTCTCTAAGCCAACTTCCATAGGGTTTGCATGATGTGATTGGAGTTACTATTCATACTGCGTGTTTTCTGTGTTTTCATCCCTCAAACTAAAACTGGAATACTAAAACTAGAGAAAACAAATCAACAAACTCAGTGATCAAAACTTTGTCTGTGTCACAAACTAGTCTATCATGTTCAAAAATCAGTCCATCTCAGAATTGCTCATACTTAGTTGTCATACCCAGCCATTGAACAACTCAGAATTTTTGTCTTTGTCCTGTTAGCAGTCGTATGAGCCTTGTCATTTGTCATCCTGCACCATATCCTGTGTCGTACGAGTCTACTAATTTGTCATCCTAAGCTCAATCCTCTATCGTACGAAACCCAGAAGTCTGTCGTTTCAAGCTAAATCTTGTATCGTACGAAACAGAACTGCAGAGAATCATTTGTCATTCGGGACCTACCCATTTGTCGTACGGTACTAGGTAGCAACTCGTACGAAACAAAACTCTTGTTGTCCTGCACCTATTATATTGTCGTACGGTCTCAAAAATTATGTCGTACGAGTCTCTGATTTTGCCAGTCTAGAACAGTCTATAGCGAGCCTAAAACTAGTTATCATCCTCTTGAGCATAAACAACCTTGATAGTGTACCTCTGTCATTGCATTGCACGATTTTGTCGATCATCTTTAAGATAGTTCAAACAAACATCTTATCAAACCTAAGTTAACTTAGATAACGTCTTACACAGGATATATCATTCCTGAAACCAGACCAGATCTTAGTTACTTCTCTCAAATCTCTATGTTAAACGAACCACTAGCTACAATTTAATCTTGACTTCTGCAACACATCTCGCTCTCGGTCCTGTCAGTTACAAAATGTCTGTTCAAACCAGAAGCTCTCACAGCAAAACAAACAAAGTAAATGAAACAACCTTTTCGTCAAACGACAATCCATTCTTCAAAGAAAACTTCTTTCAAAGTAAACCGTCCTTGTCACAAATACCAGTTTATAATTTACCAATCTTTGGTCAGCCCCTATCTCCCACCATGTCTAGAGAAAGGCAAGAAAGAGAAGCTATTAAATGAGATACTCATGAAGATTTCAGCAATCATGCCACTGATAGTGACTCCTCATCAACTGAATTTGAGCTTCCTGAACCTCCTGAAGCCAAAGTACATAGATGTTAGAATGATAAAGAATTCCGGAAAATGATGAAGGTCATCATGGCTAGGGAAAAATAAGACTATTTCCTAGAATTAGCAAAGAAAGGCACCAAACTCCCTACTAGTTATAATGTGGAGGCCCTTGTCGCTAAAGAGGAAGAGACACCATGGGGAAAAATAAGCAAACAAATGCAAGCATTACAAACTACGGTCACAAGAATAGAAGACAAAGATAAAAAGCCAAAACAATATTCTCTTGACACAATATGCCCATTCCCATTTGACAAAAACATTTACATTTCTCCATTTCCTTCACGAGTTGAGATCCCAAAATTTGACAAATATGATGGTACCTTAGATCCTCAAGATCATGTTAGAGAGTTTTGTGTCACTTCTATGGAATTCATGCACGATCAAACATACCTCATGCGCCTTTTCCCAAGGAGTTTAGGGGGTCAAGCCATGGAATGGTTCTTAAGTCTACCCAAAGGGATAAAAACGTTTGAAGAACTCATCCAACTATTTTTGCAACAATACTCATACAACATTCGACATCCTATGACTATGATAGATCTCTACAATACTAAACAGAAAATAGGGGAGCCTTTTCTCACTTTCCTCCAATGTTGGAGAAAGATGTTATCTAGGTATCTACGACCTATCCCAGACTCTGAGAAAATGGATATATTTGCCAATAACCTGGTCCCAGAACTGAAATACAGTATACAAATGCAAGTACAACCATCATTTAATAAAATGGTAGATAATGCTATTAGGATGGAAGATGTGCTAATAAAGAAAGGGGATATCTCACTTTGGAAGGAAACACAACAAGGTTCTAGCTCTAAAGAAAAGAGTAAATACTGGAAATATGGCAAAGATAGCAACAAGAACATCGTTAATGATGGAGTGGTAGATATTGTCCAAGCAAAAACAAAATCCACAATATTTAACTTGGCCAGTGGCACGCAAGCACTCAAGGCAGCTGAAACTACAATAGAGAATCCCCCAAAGAAAACAAGAGAATGGTTTAAAGAAAAACCTTGGCTTTCAAAGCCTAAGCATGATTTTACTCCTCTGGATGAATCATATGAATCAACTTTTAAAAATTTATTGGCAAATAATCTGATAACATTGCCAGACAATTCTAGACCATATGACCCAGAAATTAGACCCAAATGGTGGAGAGAGAACGAATATTGTGACTACCATCAGAACAAGGGACATAACACAAACAACTGCATGAAACTCCGACATGAAATCCAAGATCTCATTGACGCAGGCAAGATCGTTGTTGGAAATCATGTGACTAATGCTGATCATAAGGCCTTTAAAGATCCCTTACCCAATTATGAACAGGGAGATTCCTCAAAATCCAAGGGAGGAGCTAGAGTCAATTATACCTACACTAACAACGATAATGTGATCAACATGATTGAATCTACTCAAACTGAACATTGCAATGTGATCATAGTCTAGGATCACCAAAGTCAAGCTCAAACTGCTAATGCTGTGACTCGCGGTCAAAGGAAGATTACTCTCCCAGGAGCTAGTTCCTCAACTTTCGATCAAACAACATCAAATCTACCAAATAGACAAACAAACACAATCATGGCTAAATCAAAACAATTGGCTTCATCATCTTCTTCTGGTTATAGTATTGTCGAACAATTGAAGAGAACCAATGCTCAAATCTCCATTTTTGAACTACTTAAGATCTCTTCTACTCATAGAGAGGTCCTGGACAAGGCTCTACTTACCACCAGTGTCCCAAAGATTTAGACATAGATCAGTTTCAATCTATGGTCGGTCACCTGACCTCACCTCGTTACCTCACTTTCTCTGAAGAAGATGATAACTCACTGAGTCACCCACATAACCAACCATTACACATTGAAGCCATGATCCATAAACACCGTGTTAAATGTGTTTTGATAGATGGAGGTGTTGGGTTGAATATTTGTACTTACAATCTATTAACACGGCTAGGATTTTCTGAAAATGTTATCGATCCAACAAAGAAGATAACAATCAAGGCTTATGATGAAGAAAGAACTTCTAAGGGTTTGGTACTATTACCAATCAGAGTAGGACCTATGGAAAGAGATGTCATTTTTCAAGTCCTAGATCTTCATCTTTCATACAACATCTTACTGGGTAGGCCATGGATTCATGAAATGAAAGTTGTACCATCTACGTATCATCAATGCCTGAAGTTTCCTTATAATGGAGTTGAAGTCGGTATTCCTACCGATACAAGCTATACCTGTAATGCATTAACGCAGAGTGCTGATACTTTTGTTCCTCATAATAGAGCAGCTTCTGTAGCTGAAAGTTCAAAATATTTGCTGAAAGATTTATAAAAGAAATTGAGAATCACAAACACTGGCATGGATGGATACAAGATAGAGCCTATACTCTCACTAATGTCTCTTCCTCCATCACCAAGATAGTCAGGAAAACCATCAGAGGTTATGAAGCCATAAATTGCAACTCCAAAAGTCATTTATGATGGTCTCTTTATACAGTCCTCTACTTCTCTTGCAGGTGAAATAGAAAAAGATGATGTCCTCAAATCACTTTTCAAAGAAGATAGTGCAAACAAAGAAATATGACATTGTGAGATTTCCCCGACACAATATGGTCCAGGATATAAGATGCTTCAGCACATGGGATATTCCGGTGTTGGTCCCCTAGGCAAGCGTCAACAAGGTATTGTTGAACCCATTCAATTACAAACTAAGTCTGCCAATGATAAAGCTGGACTGGGATATGATCCAAAAAAGAAATCAGATCAAAAGCACATGTCTCACCATCAACATAAGTGGAAGAAAAAGGTACTACCTTTAACAACACAAGAAATTAATACTCACCAAACTTAGGAAGAGTGTGACGATGAACAACAAGAATTGCCCACCCAGAGAGAGGAAACAGATGGTAATCAAGTTCCAGTTATATTAGCTACAATACCATAGGAAGTAGAAGTCCCAGAGGATATGAGAGACGAAGTATACAGAATCAGAGAATTGTTTGCACCACTAAAAGTTCCAGTCACATATACTAGCAGACAACAAGCAGATGATTGAGAAACTGATTCAAATGAGTATGAATGGAGTCCAGACCATATCTTAGATACATCTACTACAGAAACCCTTGAAGAATCCAGTGATATCATAGATGACACACAAGAGCTGATACGCCTCAGAATACATAAGGAAATAGAAGAAATCAAATTAAAAAGACAAGAAGACTATGAACGACAGCTAGAGAAAGATCAGACACAAGCAATTCCTTCACCTACCAACCCTCCTAATGAGGTAGGACAAATCAGGTACAGAACTACAAAAGAAGAACTAGAAGCTACAGAAACAGAACCACTCATCAGTCCAGAGGAAGTTGAATGGAACAGACGACGAGGATTAACAGAACCATCAAAGTCATCTCCACAAGTGTGTCAAGTACAAGCAATCAATGAACCAAATCATGAAGGAACTTGCAGCATCAAAGATGTGGGTGTTGATACTATATATACCTTCACTAAGCCACTTGAAAATGAGTCAGCAACTTCATCCTATGACTCTGATGACTCAAACATGAGCTCTATTTATAACAACAACTATTCAACAACGCATTATTACTACTTTGTCATGAATGATGAGATACTGTCTACTGTCACACCACGGTATGTAGTCCACTCTGAAGTAGGTGACAATGCTAGAAGTAGGTCGGTTGGGTTAGGTCCAATAAATACTAACATGAATTTCAATAATCATGTCATAACTCTTCCTAGTCTCGAGACACATACGCAAGGTAGTCTTCTGGAACTTGACTGGTTGGTCCGAAGCCATGATGATAGTACCATGAACTCCCTTGAGCCTGTTCCAACCTTATCCTTAATGCATCTGAAACTGATTGATTGTACTCTTTATAACCAACCCTTGAATGTACCTACTTTTTCCAATGACTATACATTAGCCTACTATCTCAATGCAGTTGAACCCATGTTCTTTTCCACCAGCAAACAGAATGAAAACATGACTGAAGTGGATATCAAGTATCTTAGTCGCAAAAACAAAAAAAATAAAAATAAAAGATTTGATGGTGAAAACCACATTATGGCGGTGTCAAAATCTAAAAAAGAGAAAATAAAGGATGTACGTAAGGGTGAAAACCTCTCTGAGGCACGTGAAGGTGAGATGCTTGATGTACTGCCAAGTCACTTCCATGAGAGATCTTCCATATTGATCGAGCCAACTCAGCCAGTAAACATTGGGAGTCAAGAGACACCACACATCATTCCTTTAGCTCAATCACTATCAACAGAAGAGTTAAAAGATTTCAGCAACCTTTTTTTAGAAAAGAAGGTCAACTTTACATGGACATACTTAGATATGCCAGGACTAGATCCCGATCTCATCATGCATCACCTCTCTATTACACCAGGATTTAAATCAGACAAGCAAAAACTCCATAAGATGCATCCCCATGTGGCACTGCTAGTCAAGGCTGAACTGGAGAAGTTGTTAAAAGCTGGATTTATCAGAGCTATAGACTACGCAGAATGGATATTAAATATAGTACCTATATCAAAAGCAGACAAATCTATTAGAGCTTGCACAAACTTTAGGGATCTCAACAAGGCATGTTTGAAAGATGATTTTCCATTGCCAAACATTGACATGATAGTAGATATGACTGCTGGATATGAGATGTATTAATTAATGGATGGATTCTCTAGTTACAATCAGATCAAGATAGCACCTGAAGATCAAGAAAAGACAACTTTCACATGTGCATGGGGAGGCTTCTGCTGGAATGTTATGCCATTTTGTCTAAAGAACGCAGGAGCAACTTACCAAAGAGCAGTAACCACTATCTTCCATGATATGATGCATAAAAGCATGGAATATTATGTTGATGACACCCTAGTAAAGACTACGAAGAGATCTACGCATATTCAAGAGCTAGGCCTCATACTAGATAGAATGGAAAGATTCAAGCTTCGTTTAAATCCTAAAAAGTGTGCATTTGGAGTAACATCAGGAAAATTGCTTGGTTACATAATTTAAAAAAAAAGGAATTGAGGTTGACCCTAAAAAGGTCCAAGCTATAATGGAAATGCCTCCACCCAATAATATCAGTCAGATGAGAAGTTTACAAGGTTGTCTTCAGTCAATAAGGCATTTTATATCTCAGCTAGCAGACAAAGCTCAACCCTTCATGAAGGTATTAAGGAAAGGGATTCAATACAATTGGGATAAAGATTGTGAACAACATTTACAACAAATCAAAGAATAACTTTCTAATCCACCCATATTAATGCCACTGATTCAAGGTAAGCCATTGATCTTGTACATATCAGCTACAGATACTTCACTGGGGGCACTTCTGGCACAACAGGATGACAATAAAAAGGAACGAGCTATCTATTACGTCAGCAGAACATTGGTGTCGTATGAAATGAACTACACTATAATAGAGAAAGCATGCTTAGGATTGGTCTTTGCATCACAAAAATTAAGGCACTATATGTTGGCACACTCTATTAAGTTGGTAGCTAAGATTGATCCACTCAAATATCTTCTTAGTAAAGCAATGCTTACAGGAAGACTAGCCAAATGGGTCATGGTCCTTACAGAATTTGATATTGAATATGTGGAATGTAAAGCCATCAAAGGACAAGTTATTATGGACCAACTTGCTAAGGCTCCACTTGAAGACAATCAACCTCTGCATATAGAATTCTCAGATGAATCAATCATGCACCTGACTGAACAATCATGGAAGATGTTCTTTGATGGGTCTTTCACTCAACATGGTTCTGGTGTCGGGATACTTTTTATTACTCCCCAAAAATACTATATTACAAAAGCTTACAAGATTCTCTTCCCTTGCACAAACAACATTGCAAAATATGAAGCTTTGGTAAATGGGATTAAGCTGGCCATCGAGTGGAAGATTATTGAATTACACATCTATGGAGATTCACAACTCATCATCAACCAAATCAATGATCTATATCAAACAAGAGATGAGAAATTGATGCCTTATAAGAGAATATTGGATGATCTCAAGAAATACTTTACCTTCGTATCATTTCAGCAAATCCCCAGAACAACAAATAGAGCGGCGGATGCAGTGGCCACTTTGGCATCTATACCACAGCTACAGGAGTCTAATTTTTGCTTTGAATTCCTAGTGGAAGAGTTACATTACCCTGCCTATGATTCTCCCGAGTCCTAGGTGGTCTGTTCTATTATTGGACATGACTCATCTCTTTATAGCCACATTTACTCTTACTTGCGTGACCAAGTTGTCCCTGCTAATCTTTCCCGCAATGAAAAAAGGAACCTAATCCGAAATGCGTCATGGTATGTCATCATTGGTAACAACCTATTCAGGTGAGGTTTAGATAATACTTTGCTTAGATGTCTATAAACTGAGGAGTCCCAACACGCATTATCCAAGGTTCATGAAGTTGTCTGTGGATCCCATTCGAATGGTCTAACTTTAGCATGAAAACTACTAAGGGCTGGCTACTACTGGCCAGACATGGAGAAAGAAGCTATAAAATTTACTAAAACCTGTGAAAAGTGTTAGTTGCATGGGCACCTTATACACGCTCCAACAAGAGATCTCATACCCTTTGTGACACACTGGCCCTTTCAACAGTGGGCGTTTGATCTAATTGGCCAAATATATCCTGCATCATCTAATGGACACAAATTTATTATCACTACCACTGAGTACTTCACTAATTGGGTAGAAGCAGTTCCGCTCATCAAATCAACCGACAAACAAGTAGCTCTCTTTATTGTTAATTATATCATCTACAGGTATGGTATACCTTCATCCATTATAACTGACAATGGAGGACAATTCAAGAACAAAGATCTAGATGAACTCTATGAGAAATTTAAAATCGAACAACACTAGTCCTCAAAATATTACCCTCAAGGTAATGGACAAGCAAAGGCATCTAACAAAAACCTACTGACTATCTTGCACAGAACAGTGAACAAATTCGGGAAGGATTGGCATCTACAGCTCAATCCTGTGTTATGGGCTTATAGAACAAGTATCAGAACACCTACTAGGGCTACACCTTTCTGTTTGGTGTATGGGTCCGAAGCAGTATTACCTATTGAAGTAGAAATACCATCTCTAAGAGTTTCTTTGCAAGGTCTTGTTACTGATGAAGACTATAGAATATCTAGATTGCAAGAGCTCGAATTGTTGGATGAGCATCGGTAAGTGGCTTTTGATCATCTCAGAGTGTATCAAAAGAGAATGCCTAGAGGATATAACAAAAAGGTTCGACACCGATAATTTCAAGTTGGTGACTTAGTTCTTAGAGAAAATCCTAAAAATCAACAGTTTTGAAACAACAAAGGGAAGTTTGAACCCAACTGGTTGGGTCCCTATATGGTTACTGCAGCTTTTGGCTCTGGTGCTTATCAACTCTCAACATCAAAAGGAGAACAACTTCACAAACTGATCAACACCATCCATCTAAGGAAATTCTTCACCAAAATATTCTCTTCTCCAGCAGCTTATACAACAGAAAAGTCTTGAAAAATTTCTAAAAATCAGAAAAAGTCTTGAAAAAATCCTAAAAATCCGAAAAAATCCTAAACATCAGAAAATGTCCTAAAGAAATCATAAAAATCAAAAAAAGTCCTGAAGAAATTCATAAAAAAATAAAAAAAAGAGAGAGAAAATGTCTTGGTGAAAACCTGGTAAACAGGCACCTCGGTAAACAAAAAAATGAATCTCTGCCAAGCAGGTGAAAACCTGGTAAATAGGCGCCTCTTGTACTCAAGCGCTCCATTTATCAATGCAACATTGACATTCCCACTTTCATGCATCTTTGCTTTTGCTTGTACATATTTCAATCACTTTTGTGACATCCTAGTTCGTTGGAACCCTTATGGCTTGAAATTGATCATTGTCATAGTCTTAGGTTAATCGACAAGAGCACATTACATGTCCTAAGCAGTGTTAACCAAGTCAACCTTACGTTAGTGAAACCTGGTCGTCCACTCTGAGTCAGTCACCTATCTCCTGACTACTGAAGAGTTTTATCACTGAGTTAACAAGCAAAACAACATTACTGAAAACAATCACTAAATAGTTTGAGCTGTGCATGGAAATTTTCTTTGTGTGTTGTCTTTTATATTGGTTTTCGATTATTATCCCTCTGAGTAACTCGAGGAAGTTTATCTTGACTAAGAGGAGCAAGGATTGGAGGCATAATATTTTCTTATTTTTTGCTTGTATGAATGATCCTAATGATCTAGAAACATCTAAATTAGTTAGGTGTTTGTGATAAGAGCCTTCACATCAAGGTGGAATCGCCTCACATACCTCGACTCCGCTTATTTGAATGCTATAGGGAGGTTCCCATCATTCCTTTGTTCATTTTGAGGGAATTTCTTTATCATGCAATCCGAGTCCCTGTGACATATGTCCAAGGATATGAATGAAAAAAGGGTCATTGTGGACAAGATCATTAATATTGCACATGAAAAGAAAGGAACTCTACTCTTCTTGCTATAATTGTAAAACGCTCAATGATGAAAATTAAGCTTTTCAAAATCCAGTGACTAGGTTTAGGTTGCCTCTCATCTTGCATTTCATTCTACATCTCATGAATTTTGAGTGATTTTGGTATGGTAACAATGATTTCTTTATCTTCTGAATGAGAGTTGGAGCATCATCATTTCTTAGCTAAGTGGTCTCTTTTCATCATTTCTCTGATCGAGTACTTGTGTACTGAGATGTTAGCTACATACATAAGCATGTAATATAGATTCATGCATTTATTTACATTCATCTTATTGCATAGAAAAAATGAAAAAAATTGCATTGCTCATTACTCATTCACATTCATTTATTTGCATATGAAAAGAAAGAAAAATAGACATCCATGATCATTTGCATTCATACATTCATATTGAAAAGAAATGCATACATATAGAATAAAGCATATAAAAGACATCTCATAAGCGAATCAACACAAGTACGATGAAATCAAATCGGATCTCGTATATATATATATATATATATATATATATATATATATATATATATATATATATATATATATATATATATATATATATACATATATATATATATATATATATATCATGTCAAGTCTAAGCGTACAAAATGATGTCGAATGACATATACAAACTCCCATCAGAGCAAGAATCATATAGGCTACAAAAAATGGGTGTGTCTACAAAATATATATCCGAGCTACAAAAAGAAATAATCTATCTCGCACCCTCTCCCTCATCGCCTGGTGGAGGAGGAGGAGCCTGATGCCCGGGATCCTGACGAGGTGCCTGAGCTCCCTCTAATCATGCCATATACTGCGAGTAGGGTATCACCTGCTGTGCAATAGGAACTGTGACACTATATGCTAGTACATAGTAGGCTACCCTACTACTCTAAAGAAGGACCTCCTATCGTAAAGCCTCTATCTCTGCTCTTGACTCTGCTCTCAATGATGTGATCTGGCGATCCCACTCGGCCCTCACCTCGGCAAGGTGGCAATCCCACTCGGCCCTCACCTCGGTAAGTTGTCGGTATCGCTCTACTAGCTGAGTCTAAGCCACTGTCAACTGTGACTGCAACTCTGCAAGACATGCCCTCATCGACCGCCCTGCGTCAGTCCCCTGCTCTCTCACAGGCTCTCCACCCCCATCTCCACCCATGGCTCCACCATTCTCATCCCGTCGCTACCGGACCTGTCTCGGAGCTGTTTGCTCCTCAGTCCCACCCAATCTCACTCCTACATGCCCTAGGGATCCGCCCTCACCCCTCTGTTGTCCAACATCAACTGGCACCCTACTGCTGTTAGCACCAGGATCACCACCACTCCATCATGGAGCCTCAACTCTCTATGCATGTCCTTGCCTATGGCCCTATTCTTGTCCCTATGCCGATGCGAGGGCATCATCCTCAACATCCTCAATATGAGGAGCCTGCTCACCTAGATTTGTGAATCGAGGGAATGAATGCTACTGAAAATAATCTCTATACTGGGGCAATACCCCCACATCCGCTACATCATCCATGTAATACCACCTTAGGCGGTGTAAACTAGTCAACTCCTGCATCGCCAAAGCATAAGACAACCATGGAGACCATCCCTATCTCTCCTCATCTACATAACATGCATACGTTGTGTACTCCTGCAAGATCCCCTGAGGCCAGCCATACTGCCTCATCACTCGAGGAATGACGAATCACTCCACAATAATCTGTGATCTCCTGATTAGTGGGCGTGTAATAAAAAGGTCCCTGCAAACCATCCGCTAATCATCCCACGGCTCTAAGCCTCTGTACAGTCTCCATACAATGGCTATCAGGTCATCTAGCTATCGTCTCCAAAAATCTGTCTTGCCTAGATGGGGCTGCGTAATGTATCCAACATACCTATATATAATCAGTTGCCTGAGCTCTCTACTGTCATCTACTATGGGCTGACAAACGAGAAGGTGCTCCCAAGCTCACACCTGCAAAATATATACACCAGCGGCCATGCTCCACCCATCTCTATACACGATCTCATGCATCTCTCAATACATGTGGGCCAATAAACACGAACCCCAGCCAAGTCTATGAGGGGTCTCTATCAACCTCTCTAGCATCTGACCCCATTGGCACTGGAAGCCCTGCTGCCCTCTGTCTGGCATCATAAAACAACCTATGAACCCTGATAGAACGTATGCTAGAGGAAACTCCTCACTGTACCTACTCATCAGTATGTCCCAACTCATGGAACGAGTCAAAATATCAGGATCACTTAAGACGTGCCTCACTGCCTGTAATCCTAGAAGGTGCCCTGAATCATAATCCACCTTATCCCCAGCAAAAGGGATATAGAGGATCCTATATACATCCTCGGGAGTGATAGTCAACTCCCCCATCAACAGATGAAACATGTTATGCTCCGAATGAAAACACTCTACCAATGTCGTGAGCATTCCATAGTTCACACGGATATCAGGTAATCTCAATAGATGAGTCAAGCCACACAAGTCAATATGAGCCTGCTCAACCTCAGATAAATGTTGAACTAATGCCATAGTAGGAGGATAAATGCATCTAAATAGAATAGGAGGTAATCGAACCTGCAAAAACCCAACAATGAAGCATTAGAAAACATTCCACATGAGCCTACAAGAGAAGCAAAACATCATGCAAATCCAACTAAGTCAAATGCAAAATCAAAATTTCACGTTTAGACCTTCAAAATGCTCACTGTCTCTCGAACGACAAAACACAGATAAGCAAAATTTCATACGAGTCAAGAATAAGTGTAGTACGACAAAACAACCCCAAACAACAAACTATTGGGTCTCGCACGACAAAATGGTCTCTTATGAAGGTTGTCGTACGATACAAGGGTGCATCTCGAATGACAATTCTAATGACCTTAAATGACAAAATAAATTATGCTAGTTACTCGTACAAGACAAAATCCTGTCTCGCACGATAAATCGTGACGCTTGACCCCAAACATGCGAAAAACTTGCAAAATGAATAAAAAAATTCAAAATTGAAAACATAAACAGGCTTAAGATCGATCACTTACTGCTGGCTCATAGTCTTAGGGTCGATTATGTCTTCTCTGGCACTCGAATCGATGTTGATGAGTGGGGACCACCATTTACTTCGCAGAAGGATTTTTGACTTGGAGGGTTAAAATGAATTGAAAATGACACTTTTGTCCCATATATAGCCAAAAACCTAATTTTTCAACTTGCTCTGATGGACATGAAAATTGTACCATTAGCTAAATAGGCTATCCTGAGTCCATTTTCGGGATCGAAATAAAAAATCGAGGTCATTTTGCTAGTCAATTTCATGATGTTGACCACTTAGCGCTTTCATCACAAGCTCATTCTTTCTTCTAATTGCGCTCAATTTCTCGTTAATCAATGCTGAATCTCAATTTAATTTCTACAAATCAACTTTGTGCTCAATTTCTTATCAATCAACGCAAATTTTCAAAAATTCCTTTGAATCAATTTGTGCTCAAATCATTATCATCGCTCAAAATTGCCTATAATCATGTGCCCTCGCTATCTTTCGATTTCACTCCCGAGGGGGCATACTCATGACCTTATGACCTCACATCTTCAATGTCTAGAAATTTTTCAAATCTTCATAAAAAGTCGAGCAAAACATCCTTTTCAACCAAAGAAAATCAAATAAGATCTCATTGCTAGGGGCATCTCAACTTCATCGCTTTATATCAAGTTGTGATTTCTAAATCAAATCAATCTCTAGGGGCATATCAGTTTCATCAGTTCAAATCAAGCTGATATTTGTCTTCATTTGAATAATCTCTTAACGTTAATCAATTTCATCGCTTTTTATCAAGCTAATTATTTGTTTAAACTCAATCAAGAGTTTAAAGAGTATCTTTAATCACACTCAATCTAAGCAGGTGTTCAGTATTCATTGCTTTGGATCAAGCTGGACAGTTTATCTTCACTCATCGTGTCTTGATCAATCAAATTCAAGATCGATTTTATCATCACTCACTGTGTCTAGATCAATCAAGTTCTAGATCAGTAAGATCCGCTTCTTGATCAATCAAGTTCAAGTTTAGTATCTTTTCTCTCTATCATTCCTAGTTCAATCAAGTACGGGATGGTATCACTTTAATCAGACTTCATTCAGCTTCGTCACTTCAAATCAAGCTAAACACCTCGCTTTTCATCTAGTTCATGATCAATCAAGTTCAGAACTGGTATCTCCTAGACATCAAATTTTCATTGAACCAACGCGCTGCTCGCACATTAATTCAAAGAGGGGCAAATGTAATACCCTAAAAATAGTCATCTAAACCATGAGCCCCTAATTTCGACAACATCACCAAGGTCCTAACCAAAGGCAATTAAATAAATTTTGAGCACACAATTAATTCTTTAATCATCAAATGTCACATGGCAAATTAATCACTCAATATTAATTAAATATTTATTTAATTAATTAAATCATTCCAAGTAAATCATTTTAAACAATTATCTTATTTATTTAATTAAATATATTTTTCTTATTTAATTAAATAAATCAATTTGTCATTAAATCATCAAAAAGAGGAATTAATTTGAAAAATAAATCAAATTGCCATAAATCTTCAAAAAAAGAAACAAATCAAGAAAGAGGAATTAGAAATTATGAGCACAAATCTTCAAAAAAGGAAATAAATCAAAAAAGGAATTAATTGACCAAAAAAGAATTAAAATTGGAAAAAAGAAATCAATTGGAGATAATCTTGAAAAACAAATTAAAAATTGATGAATAATCTCAAAGAAAGCAATTAAAACAACTAAATCTTAAAATTGAATGAAATAGAGGATAAATCATTTTTTCTTGATTTAATCTTAATTTTAGTTCAATTTCCTTTAAAACTGAGAAAAACATCCAATCGCATCAATTCACCTGGATTGTGCTTCCTCTTGGAAAATCTTGACCGCTCATCATCATTTGATCTCAGTCGTTGGTTTCTTTTTGAATTTTCTATAAATTCAGGCTCTCATCTCTCATTCAAAAAAAGAGGCTGGAGAATATATCGTTATTATACTATTTTTTCTCTAGATTCATTGAGAATATTGCATATTAATTATTTCATATTGATTAAATCATTTAGCTTAATATGGCTTAAATCTTGTTAGATTAATCTTGCATCCATCTAGTTAATATCATGCTCATACGGATAAATCCTTCGTCTTGATGTTGTCTAATCACTAGTATTGCTTATAATCTGAGAGAAATCTTATACTCGCATCTTTTAGAAGGCAATGGGTCGATTTGTTATGGTTTTCATATTCATGCTTATATCTGACTAACCATGCATGTAATGACTTAATTGAAGTGTTGTGTCTTGCAGATACAGATACAGGTCCACTTTTCACACACACAGGTCCAACCCACATTGCTTCAAATTTTCCATGGTTTCCTTTTTCCTATTGTCTAGCATTCCACGTAAGAACCCATTCTCCTTCGTGGAACTTCCTATCATTTGATTTTCAATCATGAAGAGGCTTCACTTGTGCTTGGACTTTAAGATTCAACTTTTGCGATTCCTGCCTCATTTCATCTAGTTATGCCAACTGTATGAACCTTTCCTCCATTGGATCCAGGAGGTCCTCCTCACTCACAAACTTGCAGACTGGTAACAAATTTTCCAATGGAAGCACAACTCGTTTCCCATATAC
Source organism: Cryptomeria japonica (assembly GCF_030272615.1). NCBI lineage: Eukaryota > Viridiplantae > Streptophyta > Pinopsida > Cupressales > Cupressaceae > Cryptomeria > Cryptomeria japonica. Next base: position 708,237,012 of record NC_081405.1, on the reverse strand, counting down.
TAGTTCAAACGGGGATTTCCCTTTGGATTTCTTAGTGGTAATTCTATTTGCCCAAAGAGCTAAGCTCAATTTTGAATCCCAAGCCCTTTTGTTGTTATCAAGCATCCTCCTTATGATTTTTAAAATATTCTTGATGCAAGGCAAAAGGGACACAAGGCACAAACACAAGTTCAAATGTTAATAGATTAGTGTTGAAATGTGGCGATTGATCAGTAAAGTACTATACACTCAGCACATATCCTTGCACGTATCAGATTAGTGTTGATGAAAACCGACATTATAATAAAACCCTAAAAAGGTCAACTTTGTTTGTTGCCCTAAAAATGCATGTTATAAGCGGCTGGGATGCTTAAGGCATGGTAATGTTGATGTAATATTTTTGCTAGATAATAAGAAAGATTGGATGGTTGTGTATGGTGGACGTAACCCATTCTGGGTGAACCACGTTAAATCTCTGTGTTATTTGTGTCCTATTTTATTCCTTTATCTTTTGTATTTAAATTTGCATATAATTGTTAGTTCATATTTGCTTCGGATCTTCTTGAAACCCGAACAACTGGTATTAGAGCGAGGTTTTCTATAAATTGGTAGGACTTTTAGATTTGAGTGGGAGCAATGGAGGATTCCAAATTCAAGGTCAAAAAGTTTTAACGGCCAGAATTATCAGTTATGGAAAATGCAGATGGAGGATTACCTGTATCAAAAGGATTTGTGGCGGCCATTAGAAAGAAAGGCAAAGAAAGCGACCACAGTGTTAGATGAAGAATGGGACATTTTAGATAGAAAGGCACTGGGATCCATTCGATTGTGCCTTGCACCGTCTGTAGCTTTCAATATAACAGAAGCAAAAACGGTTGTAGATTTGATGGTGACATTGGCTAAGTTGTATGAGAAACCCTCAGCTTTGAATAAGGTATTTCTTATGAAGCATTTGTTTAATTTGAAAATGAGTGAGGGAGGATCTGTAGCGGAGCACTTAAATGAATTTAATACAATTACCAGTCAATTGTCTTCGATAAAAATTACTTTTGCAGAAGAGGTTAGGGCTCTCTTGATTTTATGTTCTTTGCCAGAAAGATGGAATAGCTTGGTTATGGCTGTAAGTAACTCTATCTCTGGAAAAAATACTTTGGTATTTGATGATATTGTTGGTGTTATCCTAAGCAAGTAAATGTGAAGGAAAAGCACAGGTGAGACTCCAACATCATCAAGTAGTGTTTTGAATGTGGAGAATAGAGGAAGATCAAAGGAAAGAGGAAAAGGCCCTTGGAATGAGAAGTCACGAGGAAAGTGAAAGAAAGGATGCTCTTAATCTAGAGGAAAGAAAGATTACATTGGTACTGCAGAAAGCCTGGTCATCTAAAGAAAGACTATTGGTCTCGGAAAAACAAAGAAGGAGACAAAAATGAAAATAACAGTAAGGAAGCTAATATTGCAAGTAATACTTTACAAGATGCTTTAATCTTATGTTTGGATAATGTTAATGATTCCTGGGTAATAGATTATGGGGCTTCATTTCATGCTACACCCCATAGAAAATATTTTCTAGATTATGTTCGAGGTGATTTTGGATAGGTATATTTGGGGGATGATAAGCCCTGTCAAATTGTTGGAAAATGAAAGATAAAGATCAAGTTGCAGAATGGAAATGACTGGTTTCTGCAGGAGGTAAGACATGTTCCTAACTTAAGAAGAAATTTAATTTCTGCAGGGAAACTAGGTAGTGAAGGTTACATAGTTACCTTCTCAGACAGTATCTGGAAGGTCAATAAAGGATCATTAGTAGTAGCTCAAGGTGCGAAGGTAGGCACATTATATCTATGTACTCGTAACACTTACTCTACCTTAGCTACTATAGATAAAGTTACTGCAGGGACAACAACAATAGATGTTGCAAGAACAGATTCGATAATGTGGCACCATAGGCTTGGGCACACAAGTGAGAAATGGATGAAAATCCTTCACTCCAAAAATCTATTGCCAGGACTAAAGAAGATTTATTTAGAGTTATGTGAAAACTATGTTTATGGCAAACAGAAAAGAGTAAGATTTCTCAAGGTTGGGAAAGAGAAGAAGAGTGAGAAGTTAGAGCTTGTGCATTCAAATGTATGGGGACCGGCTCAGGTATCATCTCTTGGTGGCTCTTGTTATTATGTTATTTTTATTGATGACTCAACCAAAAAAACATGGGTATATTTCCTAAAACAAAAATAAGATGTTTTTTAAACTTTTAAGAAATGGAAAGCTTTGGTTGAGAATGAGACAGGAAAAAGGTTGAAGTGTCTCAGATCGGATAATGGAGGTGAGTATTGCAGTAAGGCATTTGAAGATTACTGCTCCTTAAATGGGATTAGAAAGTAGAAGATAGTTCCAGGAACTCCACAGGAAAATGGTGTGTCAGAGAGAATGAATAGGACTATCATGGAACGTGCGAGGAGCATGAGATTGCATATTGGATTGCCCTTACATTTTTGGGCAGATGTTGTACATACTGCTGTCTATTTGATAAATAGAGGACCCTCAACCCCTTTGGATGGTGGTATTCCATAGGAGGCATGGACTGGTAAAAAGGTAAATTATTCTTTTCTAAAAACCTTTGGTTATGAAGCTTTTGTCCATGTTGATAAAGAAAACAGAACCAAGCTTGATGCTAAATCTTAGAAATGTACCTTCATTGGATATGGGATAGATGAATATGGCTATTGGTTATGGGATTTTGAAAATAAGAAAATAACTAGAAGTAGAGATGTTATATTCAATGAGAAGGTTATGTATAAAGAACAGATGCAGGAAAAGAAGCATGAACAGGACAAGCAAGAATATGTGGTGTTGGATAAGATTCCTAAAAATGAAATGCCATAGGTACCTGATGCTCAGCAACAATAGAATGTCCCATAAAATCCTGCAAGTGTCAGATGTTCTACAAGGTCAAGTAGACCCCCTGAAAGATTTTCTCCTTCTTTGTATTCTATATTATTAACTGATTTTGGTGAACCAGAAGAATATGAAGAAGCAATGTAGGTGGATGCCAAACAACAGTGGGAGCTAGGCATGAAAGAGGAGATGGACTCTTTGATGAAAAATAAGACTTGGGACTTAGTCCCTTTACCTGCAGAAAAAAGAGTCGTGCCTAACAAATGGGTTTATCGGTTGAAGGAGGAGGAAGCAGGTCAGAAAAGATATAAGGCCAGACTCGTGGTAAAAGGTTTTGCATAGAAAAAGGGTATAGATTATGATGAAATATTTTCTCCAGTTGTAAAAATGACTTCAATTAGAACTATACTTAGTCTTGTGGCTACAGATGATTTACATCTTGAACAATTAGATGTGAAAACAACTTTTCTCCATGGAGATTTGGAGGAGGAAATTTACATGTTGCAACCACATGGATATGAGGTCAAAGGTAAGGAGAACTTGGTGTGTAGGTTGAAGAAAAGTTTGTATGGCCTAAAGCAAGCACCCCGACAATGGTATTTAAAATTTGATAGTTTCATGGCTGAACACGGTTATCATAGATGCCATTCTGATCATTGTGTATATTTCAAGAGATTGGATAATGGTAGTTATATTATCCTGTTGCTTTATGTTGATGACATGCTTGTTGTTGGGTCTAACATGGAAAACATAAATGATCTTAAACATAAATTAGTCAGGTCATTTGCTATGAAGGATTTGGGTGCAGCTAAGCAAATTCTGGGTATGACGATTACACGGGATAGAAAAAATAGAACCTTGAATTTGTCCCAAAGCGATTATATAAAGAAGGTGTTGAAAAGATTTAGCATGCAGGATGCAAAAGCAGTTAGTACACCTTTGGCTAGTCATTTCAAATTTACTAAGGAGATGTGCCCAAAGGCACAGGAAGAGGTAAAGAAAATGTCTAACATCCCATATTCATCAGTTGTTGGCAGTCTGATGTATGCAATGGTATGCACAAGGCCAGATATTGCACATGCAGTGGGAGTTGTGAGCAGGTTTATGAGTAATCCGAGTATGGAACATTGGAATGTTGTGAAATGGATCCTTCGGTATTTGAAAGGAACCACTATGAAGGCATTATGTTTCAAAGGATCTAATGTTGCTCTGAGTGGATTTGTTGACTCTAATCTGGCGGGTGATATTGATTCATGGAGGAGCACTACAAGGTATGTTTTTATTATAGGGGGAACTGCAGTCAGTTGGATTTCTAGGCTGCAAAAGGTTGTTGCACTTTCAACCACTGAAGCGAGCAAGGAGATGATTTGGTTACAATATTTTTTGGAGGAATTGGGTTAGACATAGGAGGATCGCCCATTGTATACTGATAGCCAGAGTGCCATTCATCTTGTGAAGAACTCTGCCTTTCATTCAAGGACAAAGCACATTCAGCTCAGGTACCACTTCATTCGGACTGTTTTGAAGGAGGGTCAGTTATGGCTTGAGAAGATTCACACAAGCAAGAATCCTGCCGATAAGTTCACAAAGGCAGTTCCACAAGAGAAGTTGATTTCTTCATCAATTTTTGTTGGTCTTCTTGATTGATAATTGTGGAATTTATACCAGTCGAGTCCTAGTGTTTTATCCAACAGATGTTGCATGTACAATGGTGTCATGTACTATCAGTCTCCAAGTGGGAGATTGTTTGATGTGGAGCCTGATCAGTCTCCAAGTGGGAGATTGTTGAAATGTGGCGACTAATCAGCAAAGTACTGTGTACTCAGTGCTACTAAAGATTGCTTCCTGCTGCACCAAGAAATCATTGCAGATTCCAAGCTAAAGCAACATCCAAAGGTGCTCTTTTTGTTAGCTACACTCCCAACCCAATCAGAATTTGAGTAGCCTTGTAGCTTTAGATCTATACTGGAAGAATATCTCAAACCATATCCAACTGTGCCACACAAGTATCTCAAGATATGCTTAGTTGCAACTAGATGAATTTTCCTTGGTTCACACATGAACTGACTGAGGGCACTCACTGCATAGCAAATGTCTGGTCTAGTATTGACTAGATACATCAATGATCCAATCAACTGCCTATACATGGTGGGATCATTTGAACTAGCTGCAGACTCACTCAATCTCTGTGTTATCTGTTTCCTATTTTATTCCTTTATCTTTTGTATTTAAATCTACATATAATTGTTAGTTCATATTTGCTTTGGATCTGTTTGAAACCCTAACAATTAGTTCCAACCAAAACTAAACACAAATGAACTCAAAAACATTAAGATGCATACCAAGATAGATATAAAGAAAACAATGAAGAGCATACATAAACAAAAGAGAGAAAGAAGACCCCCCAAGATACTCCCAAATATGCTCATAGATGTTTCTCCCTTGTTCCTCTCCTCTCCAAGTCTCACATGAGTGTAGCTCTCAGCTTTTAGCACTATCCATGGGTGTCATATGAAGATTCAAGATGGTTGTAAATGAAAAATAAATGCTTATGCAAGTGTAAATGATTTGCTATGAAAAATATCCTAATTAATGTCTATGTGAATCTTAGTATAATAACAATTCAAAATTCTTCCTCCTTTTCTTGACAAATGAGGTCCTTTTATAGGAAAAAATGTTGATTGAATGGCCAAGATTGAGTGGGCTTGTGAAGGGCTAGGATTGATGGGTTTGTGATCCATGTGATAGCTTTCAACCCAATCCCACGATGGCAAGTGTCAACATGAGATGTCTTGAGAGGAGAGGGAAGAAGCATTAAATGCTTGAGATGACATGAAGGTTACCCTAGGAGGGCTTGGTTAGGCTTGAGTTAGTGGATAAAGCTTTTATCCAAGGGTAATGCTTTTATCCAATGGATAAACTCTTGTGCAAGAGTTAATGGGGATAACCATGGTCAAAACAATGAATGCTTGAAGAGACCCATGAGTTAAATGAGGGTTGAGTTAGAGGGAAAGCCTCTAACCATATGGGTAAGTTGAGTTAATCATTAATGGTTATGTAAGAGCCATAAAGGCTTTGAAAGACTTTGGGGGTTAACTTGTTGAATAATAAAAGCCTTTAATGCATTTCAAAGATTTTGAGGCATTTTTGAGAAGTGACCTTTGTTTGAGAATGTGCAAATGATTAGAGAGGGAGATTAGGCTAATTAGAGGGGGGTTGGAAGAATTTAGAAGGAAGTTAGTGGGCAAGTGGGTTTGGTGGGTGAGAGAAAATAGGGTTTTATTTAGAAATAAAATATATTTATTGGTGCAACTTGCATTTGTAGGAAAATGCAAGTGGGGTGGGATTTTAAATAAATATTGATTTTTTTAAAAGGGAAATTTGATTTGTGTTTTTAAATAAATGTTGATTTACTTAAATGAGAGGAATGAGGGAAATTAAATAAATTAGATTTATTTAATAATTGGGTTATAGATAGGAATTTTTTAATTTATGTAATTTATTTAATTAAAATAGAAGAATGGGGATTGAATGAATTAATTAAATGTGAATTTAATTAATAGAGGAATATTAGTGTATCAAATAAATATTAAATATTTATTTAATTTAGTGGACAGATTTATGTGTCTACATTTGCCCCTCTTTGAGACGATGCAGTTTATCGCGACGTTTCAAAGAAAGAAAGACCGGTATGAGAAATATTCCCCGGAAATGTTAATTTAGTGGGTGGTATGACCCCTTGAGAGATGGGCCGAAAAATTTCAAAAAATTGGGCGATCTCTCGAAAAAGAGAAAAAAGTTTCGGGGAGGTAGAATAGAAGAAATTAGAAATAATGGTGAAACAATGGGAGAAGACAGATTGAATATGGAGAAATGAGAGGCTTCCAAAGTTCACAGGGACCACGTCGGTGAGCGGGGTGAAGTAGGGTTAGGGCTAGGGGGTGCATAATTAGAGGGGAAGGGGTAAAATTATCTCATTTGCACCTACCTCCCTGGTAGTTTGGAGCTCTGATAGTGACCTTGGGCGAAGGAGTGAGCAGCAGTCATCATGGTCATGCCTATAGAAGATTACCGGTTAGAGCGAATCTGTCCATACTAGCGGCCAGAGGACTATAGACCGTCGGTACGCAAATGTTTAATTTTGCTTTTGATGCAATTTTAGCTTGTTTTTTCAAGTGTCAAAGTCCAAAGAAGACAATAGCACTAGACCTATGTTTTAGCGCTTTTGTCTTGTAAAGTAGTGCTATGGTGCCGCAATAGCACTTTTGTGTAGTCGATTTAGCACTTTTGTTAGTGTAGCACTATTGTTATTTTAGCACTTTTGTGCTTCAGTGGTAGCGCTATTGTCAATAGAGTGGCGCGATTGTGATAGATGCCCTAGTGTTAGATAAAATATCACTTGATGTCTGTGTTGATTGATTGATTTGTTGTTTTGGTGAATCATAGCAGCTCCGTTGAGACTAGGTCATTGTGATAAATACTTGTTGTAGTCTAGGATTACCATAATTGATTACCTGTTGAGACCCGAAGATACTTGATCAAAAAGTATCTGTCGATAGTCTAGCTTGAAACTTAAGAAAGTTTGTAGCAAAACAATTGATATGTGTTGATATTTGTAGGAGGATCTACCCATCTTACAGATGTGAGATCGACATCCAACAACACAACAACTGTGAGATCAGTTGACCGTTCTGGAGATAGATTGTATATGTGTAGTCGGGTTATATGATATGATGCACCTACCTATGATTCAGATGAATCACAGATTACTGATAGCGTTGGCTGAGTGATGGCACAACAAGACATGCTCCTTTCATTTGGATATGGGAGAGATGACTGTGACATTGGAGGACGTCTAGAGGATATTGCATATTCTGATCACAGGGGAGCTCGTGATGTATGATCGCCACCTGGGGACAAAAGACTTACAAAGGATATTTGCCGAGGATATATATATTGAGGATGGCACTGTGGCTTGGGAGGACATAGCAGCACTCTATGAGCCACTACCATCAGTGCTAGAAGGTATTGTCAGGGGTTTCCTTTTCCCTAATCGATGTTCTCATGGATTGGTCGTTGGTTGGGGGCAGGTGTTAGAGAAGAAGATTACAGAGGGGACCCGTTATGCATGGGGTCCATGTGTGTTGGTGCACCTCTACAGGGATTTGCATGAGGCAGTGTATTGGGAGAGTAGATCACTAGGTGTAGGGATCACTTTGTTACACATCTGGGCTTGGGAGCACTTGCCAGTCACACGACTGGTGTGTATGAGGTTTAGGGAGATAGATCAGCCCTATGTATTGATGTTTGATGACCCAGCCCCATTTGGGGAGGTTGAATTTTTGGCGTTGTGCATTAGATGACTTAGATAAGGTCATATGGAGGCCTTACACTGATTGTGAGCCCTGGGAGGATGATGGAGAGGTCTTATCGTATATATATGTGACGCAATTTTTGATTGATCGTACATCCCATATTATGGAGAGATAGTTGCCAGGGAGAGTGATGAGACAGTTTGGGCAGCGACAAAGTATCCCAAGGGGTTCAGATGAGTATGCATGGGTAGTGTGGGAAAGATTTCAGTGGGGGCCGGTTTTGCCCTACGATCAGGGTCTTGCGGAGTTCTGGACATTACAGGTGAGACCATGGTAGATGAGGCTAGAGATTGCAGATGCAGGGGTTACAGAGGAGTATACACAGTATCGTGTCACTCATCTGATTCCAAGGATCTCAGATCCTGCAAAGCCCATACCATCATTTGAGGATGACAGAGCACCGCGACAGGGGAGGAGGAGGAGATTAGGCAGGGTGGTAGAGGTTTTGGAGGAGGAGGAGGAGGTGCAGGTGGGGGAGGTTTTGGAGGAGGAGGAGGTGGAGGTGGAGGTGGAGGTGGAGGTGGAGGTGGAGGTGGAGGTGGTGGGGGAGGTGGATCTGGGGGTGGAGCTGATGGAGGAGGATGGTTACAGAGGAGAGGTAGAGGTGGGCATCCTTTATGACTGTCACCGGGTCCGCTGATACAGGGAGCAACAAGAGAATGAGGGAGAGATGTCAGTGGTGGAGAGGGTGGTGACGAGGCGATGGAGATGGGATAGGGAGTCGTAGGTGGTGGAGAGGAGCCGATGGAGATGGGACAAGGAGCCGTAGGTGGGGGAGAGGGAGACCTGCAATATTTTATGATATGACGGTTGTAGACTCATTTGATAGCAGCCGAGTCACAGCTAGAGGACAAAGATGCAGAGATTGCAACTAGAGATGTCCAACTTTTTGCACGGGAGGATAAGTTGACTACAATTGTGCGAGAGAGAGATAATGTAGTAGATAGAGTGAGGAAGCTGCAGGATAGAGTGTGAGTTGTGGCAAGAGTACAAGGACAGGGTCCAATTGGGGAGGTGCTGAGGGAGATGCGGCAGGCTCAGGAGAAGATAGATTACTGGTGAGGATTATATGAGTAGGTGGTACCGAGTAGTCAACGAGAGATGAGCTTTTCCTGGATGCAACGGGCGAGATCAGAGCGGTCATAGAGGGTTTAGAGCAGTGGTGGTGTGATGGGTCCTTCTCGACAAGATGGTGATGGTGGTGGGGGAGCGACATCTAGTCAGAGTACCATTTGAGGTGCTTTTGTGTATTGTTACCTTGTTATTAGATTGATACTTTGATGGCTCTTGGTAGCTGATATTTTGGACATCATTGTATTCTGATACATGCGTTCTTTTTTATGCGATATATGATGAGATCTTAGTTTTGTGGTGATGATATGATATGTATCCATGTGATGATATATGTGATTTATGCAGGATGATGATATGATTTACATTTAGATACATGATATGGAGATGTTTGCTTTCTAGATGTACATGTTGATTATATGATTTCTAAATGTATGATATGGATGATTCGCTAACATGTGGATGCAGGTTAATAGATGGATGATTTTTTGTAATGATATTAATGTGATGAAATGATGATGATTTATGCTAAATGACGAGTTCAGATAATGAATAATGATATTTCATAGATAATATTGTATATGTTGAAATGATGAGTAAACTATGCATTTTTTAAGATGAATTTGAATGAATGAAATGTTTATAAAAATGTCATGTATGTTTTTAAATGAATGCACTAAATGGATAAATGAATGCACTTTATGATGAATAAACAAATGCACTTAAATGAATAAAATGAATGCACTTAAATGGGTAAATGAATGCAACTTATTGATTTGAATGCACTTAATAAATTAATTGCAACTAAATGAATGACTGAATGAATGCACTTAATGCAACTAAATGATAATGAATGAATGTATTTAATGAATAAATTCACTTTAAATGAAGGAATGAATGCACTTAATGCAAGTAAATGATAATAAATGCACTTTAAATGAAGGAATGAATGCACTTAATGATTGAAATGCAACTAAATGGTAATGAATGCACTTTCACGAGTAAATGAAAGCAACTAAATGATAATGCCATTCCTACATGATATATGAATGTCAAGTTGGTGGGAAAATGTAGCTATGGAATGGAGATGTGAGATGATGTATCAAAGAACTCCATCGTGATTGTACCCAAGACAAAGTTTATAGGCTTAGCTTTCTCATAGAAACCTGAATTAATTGCATGTGAGCGACATATATGAACAATGAATTAGCAAATGGATGGGTGATATGCAACAGAATGCAATATAAACACATGAGATGAAATGGCGATCCATGGCTTATTCACAATACTTAATTTTCATCATCGAGCATTGTAGTATCAATCTTGGTCGAGGTAGCAGAAACCAAGGTTGAGCGTTTCACTTGTAAGCAAACATCACAGACAAGGAAAGTTCCCCTCCATTTTGGTTCATGTACAAATCGTCAAGGTATACGTTGTAGTCAGTAAACCATAGTGATCCATGACTGTATTTTTGCATAGGATCACATAGCTTAGTGAGCTTCCCACGTAGACACCATTAGTATATGCCCCAGAACATCATTGGAATAATCCACAGACAACAAACAAGCAAAGAAAAAGATATCAAGAACCATCCCGTCCACTCTAATCACTCATGGATATCCTGGAGTAGAGTAGGAACCTGATATAAATAAATAAATAAAAAATCAACCAATTACTTATCAGCCAAACATAATTTTCTTGTCAAAGAAAATGTTACCATGTCTTGTTTGTAGGGAAGGATGCATCCTTGTGAATACGGTTGTGTGCAGATGTTTTGATTGGTTGGTTGATTTGATAAGTGGTCATCATTTGAGTAGCTCAAAATGTTGTTTTGTGTCTTTTGCGATGTGTATGTACAAGGAATAATATACTTCACAATGTTTTTTTATTGATTTTGATGTTTTTGTCATGTTTTTGGATTTTTTGAATGTTGTAAATGTTTTTGGTATTTTCTTTAGGACATTTTGCAAATGTTTTTGGGTTTTTCTAAGATTTTATGAATGTTTTTGGTATTATTTTAAGATTTTTTTGAATGAGAAACTCAATGAATCACAAGCATGGAGAATCCACTCCCATTAGTAGGTTAATAACATTGCCCCCAGTTAGATGTCGCTATGAAATTGTGATGTGGGACACATGAAGTAATAACCCTGATTGTAGATCAATAACAAGCTATGGTATACATGATGGATGAATGGATGCAATGAATGTGATCGCAATAAGTCTAAAAGACAGTGGAGCCATGGCCTTTACAAATGATGCATGTTTACCAGGTTTTCACCACTGTACTTACCCAAGGTGCCATCAGAGTGGTTTTCACCGTTTGGATCAATGATTTTTCTTTACTATTTTCTTGATTTTTGTATTTTTGTATTTTGTTCAAGACTATTTCCTAAATGTTTTTGGTATTTTCTGATATTGGATGAGCCTGATGCTCTGCACAACTTATGTATGAAACCTTTTGAGATGCATGTTGTTGATTGGATCTGCTAGGGTTCTCCTTCTGAAGTTGCTAACTGATATGCCCAAGACCCAAAGATGGCAGTGATGACATATGGACCCAACCAATTGGATTCAAATTTGCCTCAGTGTTCTATGTTCAGTTGATTGCGAGGATTCTCCTTGAGAACAAGATCTCCTACTTCAAATGTGCAAGGTTTGACCCTATGATTGTAGCTTCTTCTCATGCGCTGCTGATAGGCTTTTAGGTGATTGTAGGCAACTTGTCACTTTTTATCAAGCAGTTGCAAGTCCCGAAGATGTGAGAGTCAGTAATCTTCATCATTTATTAGATTGTGCAAGGAGACCCGTAGAGATGGTAATTCAACCTCAATAGGAAAGATGACTTCTGCTCCATAAACTAGTGAGTAGGGGGTTACGCCTGTAGGGGTTCGAATGCTAGTTCGATATGCCCATAATGTTGAATTCAAATGAATGTGCCAATCACGACCAACATCATTGATTGTATTTTTGAGGATCCTCAATATATTCTTATTGGATGCATCTGCTTGACCATTGCCTTGTGGGTAATATGAGGTGGAAAAACAATGTTGGATATGAAACTTCTCACAAAGCTCACAGACATCTTGAATTTTTAAAGGGAGATCGTTATTTATGATGATGGACATGGGTACACCATACCGGCAAATGTTGTAATTGAGGATGAATGAGGCAATCTGCTTGCCGGTGACTTGGGTGAGTGGAATGGATTCGATCCACTTGGTGAAGTACTTTGTGGCAGTAATGACAAATTTATGACCGTTGGATGAAGATGGGTGGATTTTACCCATAAGGTCAAGTCTCCATTTAAAAAAGGGCCATGATGTTGTGATAGGTTGTAATTCCTGTGCTAGGGCATGTATCAGATCTTCGTGAACTTGGCACTTCTTGCACTTTCTGACAAAGTAGTAGGAGTCTTTTTCCATGGAGGGCCAATAGTATCTAACTCTCATGATTTTTTTTGCTAGTGAAGGACTGCTTGAGTGAGCCCCACAAATTCCTTCATGTACCTCTTCCAAGGATTTTGTTATCTCATCTTGTTCCAAACATCTAAGGAGAGTACCATCAAGACTTCGTCTGTATAGGGTTTCGATAATGATGGTGTATCTAGCGGTTTGGCAGATAAAGGTTTTTCATTGGTTGTTTGATTGGTTAGGGGGAAGTGTGTGGTCACGTAGGTAAGTGAAAAACTCATCGTATCATGGGGAGTTAGAACCAATAAGGTGACATATAATTTCAAATTTAAGGATATCATAAGCGGCGATCCAAAGCTGTTCCACCAAGAACTCAGAGCGTGTTGAATTTTGTGGAAGATCTAGGAGAGATGTGATTGTAGCCATTGTGTCGGCAGCTTGATTCTGATCTCTTAGTATTTGCTCAAATGTGATAGCTATAAATGATTCTTTGAAACTATCCACCATCTTTTTGTACGACATGAGTTTATCATCCTTTGTTTGGTATTCATCAATGACTTGTCAGATGACCAGCTAGGAATCGCCATATACTTGTATCTCTTTTAGATTCCATTGCATGGCCAATCTAAGTCCTGTTATCAAGGCCTCATATTCTACTATATTATTTTTGCATGGGAAAGTGAGTCTGTATGACTTCAAGATACTGTCACCTAGAGGTGTGATTAAAGGAATACTTGCCCCTGAGCCATGTCTAGTGTATGAGCCATCAAAATATAGCTTACAGGGTTGTGTAGATGTGATCGTGAAAATTTTCTCATCCACAAAGTTGGAAATAAGAGGATGGTCACCTTTGAGTGTTGCATCAGCCAACTGATCTGCAATAACCTATCCCTTGATAGCTTTGTGGTCCACATACTCAATATCAAATTCACTCAGAATCATAACCCATTTGGCCAAGCGGCCTGTCAATGTTGCCTTGCTGAGTAGGTACTTGAGTGGATCTATCTTGGCAATATGTTGTACTTTGTGTGTTAACATGTAGTGCATTAATTTGGTGGCTGCCAAGATAATTGCTAGGCGAGCTCGCTCAATAGGTGTGTAATTGAGTTCATAGCCTACCAGTGTTCGAGGGATGTAGTAGACAACACATTCTTTTCCTTCCATGTTATGTTGTGCAAGCAATAATCCTAATGACGTGGTTGTAGCTGAAATGCATAACAATAGAGGTCTGCTTGGATCTGGTGGAATCAACAATGGTGTATTCATTAGGTAGTCTTTAAGTATATGGAATGCTTGCTGGCATTTTACATCCCATTGAAAGCGGATATTTTTATGTAACAGATGGGTGAAGGGATGACATTTATCAGCCAATTGTGCAATGAACCACCGAATGGATTGTAGCCGCCCTTGTAATGTCCTCAATTGACTGATATTCTTTGGAGGTGGCATTTCCATGATTGCTTTGACTTTTGTAGGATCTACCTCAATGCCTTTACTTGAGACAATGTATCCTTTGAGCTTCCGGAAAGCTACTCCAAAGACATAATTCTTTGGATTGAGAAGGACGTGGTATTGTTCTAATCTATTGAAGATTTTATCCAGTACTGCAAGATGACCCTCTCTTGTTAATGATTTAGCTAGTAGATCATCCACATAATCTTTCATTATTATCTACATCATGTCGTGGAAGATGGTAGTCATGGATCTTTGACATGTTCCCCTGCATTCTTTAGACCAAATGGCATTATATTTCAATAGTATGTTCCGCATGGACATGTGAAAGCAATTTTGTGTTGATCCTCTGGAGAAATTTTAATCTTGGTATATCTAGAAAAGCCATCCATAAGAGAAAGCATCACATGACCTGCTATTAGATCGACAATCATGTCGATGTTTGGTAAGGGAAAGTCATATTTAGGATATGCTTTGTTTAAATCTCTAAAATTTGTACAGATACAGATGCCCCCATTGGGTTTACCAATAGGTACAATATTGGAGATCCACTCTGCATAATCAATTGGTCTGATGAAACTAGCATCCAAGAGATTTTTAAGTTCAGCCTTGACAAGAATGACAATTTGTGGGTGCATCTTTCTGAGCTTTTGTTTGACAGGTTTAGCTCCTTCTGCTACAGTTAAGTGATGCATGACCAAATCTGGATCTAAGTTGGGCATGTCTACATAAGACCATGAAAATTTGATTTGGTGCTTCTGGAAGAATTTCACAAATTTTGGCTCTTCTTCAGGAGTTAATAGAAATGCCAAATGTATTTTGTGAGGAGTCTCAAGGGTCCCCACATTGAATTCTTTCATTTCTTCTATCAGGATGGTTGATCTCTCTTGATTTGTACTAAAGGGGAGGATGTCAAACCTTTCATCCTCAGGCACCTCAGAGAGGTTTTCACCTTTGGATACGCTCTTTCTTTTTACTCTTTTGGGATCAAAAAGTGTCACTGTGTGGTTTTCACTAGAAGATCTATGCTTTATTGTAATATTTTTGTAGCTGAAAGGTTTGGCATCTGCCCCAAAGTATGTTGTGCTATTAAGTTCAATGGCAAACCCAGCTTTATGATCTTCGCTTGGTATGTTATATCATAATTCTAGAAAGTCTATGAGTGCCTCATCATTTTGGAAATGGTCAAGGCATGGGGGATTTGGCAGGTTCCATTCAATGAGGTTGGGATGAATGATAGGCATTACTTTATCGATTAAGTTAAGTTTGTAGGAGGCATCGGTGAGGGTTAATATGGAGGCGTGAAGTTCATTGATGGTACTCTCCTTGTCAGATTCAAGCGTAGGATTTGACATAGGGCCTGTGGAAGTTTCTTCTAGCTTAGGATCCCAAAAAAATTTAATCCATGCTTCTCCATAAACTGTTATATCATTACAAGGTGGAGCAGGTGACGTTTCCTCCTTGTCTGAAGTATTTAAATGCACCGAATCCCATTCCCACTCATGTGAGTTTGTCTCAGAATCACTCTCTAGCATCTGATTACTGTACCAAACTGGGATGTTGTTTGAATTGAATAGTGCATTAGTTACTAGCTTATGTACTATTGGAGGTGGGGTTGTTGGTGTTCTTGGGGTTTCAGATATAGTCAAGGATAGCATCCTTGGGGTAATTGGTTGATACATAGATTTGTTGGGTTTTCCTTTGAATCAAAGCTTAGGAACAGATTCTCTTTGAAAACCTAGTCCAATTTTATCTCTTGGTTTCAACTTAGGTTGTAAGGGCTCTTGTCATCCTTTCTTGCAAGGTCCCAAAGCATTATGGCCATCATAGCCCATTCTTTACATTATAGTGAATCCTTTTTCATATTTGTTAGTGGGGAGCTTAGCCTTCGGGTTTTCTTTGTTGAGAGGGTCTGTGTAGATTCATTCTGCTAGGTCTTCATCCATGGTTTTCTCCTCTTGAATTTTACCAGGGGTTAATTGTACCAAAGTACAAGTTCTTTTGGCCAACAGTGATTGAAGTAAACCTTGGGTTTTGTCGTGAGTCTTAGGGGATGTGAGTAACTTCCCAACACAAAAGAGTTGGCTAAGAATATATTCACCGGGACCTTCCTCAACCATTTTCATTTTTAATTTCTCATGTTTTGGTGTAGGGGTTGCTAAGCTAGAAAGAGAGGTTGGATTAACATATGATGAGGAAGAGATAGCTTCCATGTTTCTAGGTATAGTGATCTCTAGCTGATGGTGAATATTATTACAATATGCAAATGGATTAGCATCACCGAGGATTGTAATTTCTACCCCATTATGTGGAAACTTGATACATTGGTGATAGGTGGATGGGACGGCTTGCATGGCATGTATCCAAGGTCTTCCTAACAAGAGATTGTATGGAAAATAAAGGTCTAGAACTTGGAAAACTATATGCTTCACCACTGGCCCAACCTTGATGGGTAATGTAACAGCTCCTTTGGAAGAATGTTCTGCATCATCATATGCTTTGATGGTAATCTTCTTGTTGACATCCACTGATTCAGTTGCATAGCCCAATGTTGTGACTAACTACAAGGTGCATATGTTTAAGCCGGCTCTATTATCAATCAAGACTCGCTTGATTCTATGTTGGTTTACAAACCCTTCAATATGGAGGGAGGCATTATGGGGTTGTTGGAAGGATGTGTTGTCACTTTCGGTAAAAGTGAGACATGGTGATGATTTTAGACTACCAACCATAGCTTGAAACTGATATGTGTTGAGTTTGGTGGGGACGGATGCTTCTTGGAGAGCTTGGTCCAAGATTATTTTATGTGAGGGGGATAAGCATAAAAGCTCTAATATGGAGATGAGGGCTGATGTCTTATCTAATTGCTCTACAAGATTATATTGTTTGGGGACGGGTGTCATTCCTGGTGGTGCCCCTCAAATAGTAATCTTTCTACGACACGTAACAATGTTGCGTGTAGTATTTTGATCTTTTATGGTAAGAGTTGCAACTTGTTCATCCGCATCATAAAGATGATTCACAATATAAATGTATGCAGCTTGAGTGTAATTGGTTGTGGTATCTGTGTTTCTCCCTGAGGTGGAATGACCCCTTTGATCATGTGATGGAAGTGGATTTTTGAACATTAAGTGATCATCATTGGATGTTTTTGGGTCATGCCCCTCAATTTTGATTTCTCCTCTATCAATAAGATCCTGAACAAGATCTTTTAGCCGATGGCAATTACTTGTTTTATGCCCTCTTCCTTGGTGAAATTCACAATGTTTGTGATCTTGCCACCATGGAGGTTTGACTTGAGGTTCATAATTGGATGTTTTTGGTAAGGTCACAATATTGGAGGATATTAATTGGTGTAAGATCATTTTGATAGGTTCCCCTAAGGGCATATATGTGTGTTTTGGCTTGTAGTTTTGATGCTTTTGTTTTGGTTCCTCTTGTTGTGTACTGCGACCTTGATTTTGTGGATTATTGTTGGTGTTGTTGTTAGGAGGGGGATTTTGTCCTGCAAACCTAACCACGGGTTATGCAATTTTTATAGTTCTCGCGTCCACTATCCCGTCATTAACAACATTCTTATTTTTTTTCCAAAATTTTGGTTTGTTGCTATTATAGTGTGGACGAGGACCATCTTTGTGTTCATTATCAATTTTGATAATTCCATTTTTAATGAGGGTTCTTTCACATTTGAGCCCTTGAGTTATCATTTCTTCAAAGGATTTTGTTCCCTTCACGTCCAAATGAAATTCCATTTCATCAGTTAAGTTGGAAATGAAAATTTCCACTAATTCTTGCTCAAGTAGATGAAGAGAGCATCTGCTAGACAATTGTTTCCACCATTGTAGGAAAGTTGAGAACAACTCCCCTTCTTTTTGTTTTGTGTTGCACAAATATTCCATGGTGATGTCACGTTCTATGTTGTGTGCATAATGAGCAATAAATTTTTGGACCAGTTCTTCAAATGTTCTAATACCACCCGACAGTCATGAAAACCATTGTGTCGTTGTTCCTCCCAAACTTTGAAGAAATAAGCGCATCAGATATGTGTCGCCACCTCTAAGCAAGCGAAGTGAAATTATCGCACATGGTCCCTAGGATTTCCTTTGCCTCTATATTTTTTAGATTTGGGTGTTTCGAATCCTCGTGGAAAAAGTGACATAAGCATGTTTTTGTCAAATGGATATGGACAATTGTCATTAAGTGAGAATCAATTGGTCTTCACACCATTGTTTAATTGTTGGGCGATATTTTCTACTTGTTGCCTCAACGTGTCTATTTCTGAAGGAGGAGGAGGAGGAGGAGGTGGAAGATTCCCTTGATTATTAGGGTCATAGAGGAAGTAGTCTCTACCTCCTCCACCATCGTGATGGCTATGTTGCTCGGATGTTTATCGTAATTGTGCTGTATCAAAATTGGAGGGAAGTTTGGCACCCTCTTGAGCGAGTCTCAAGAAATGAGCATTGGCAATGTTTCTAAGAATTTCATCAAAGAGTCTGTTGAATTTTGGATTATGTTGTGCTCTTTCTAATTCTTCTAGAGTTGGAGTGTTGAGATCTTCATCATTAGTGCCTCCTCCAAAGGCCTCATGAAAGTCGTTGATGTTTTCGTCCTCTTCAATTTCTGGTTGTCGATTTTTCATTGCTCTTATTTGAGCCATGGTTTAAAAGTTGATGTTGTGAAAATGACTATGAGGTGGTATTCCAAGATTTTGAAATGGTGAGGGTGTGATGAAATGGTTGATGGAAGATAAGTTTTTTGAAATGTTTGGTGGGAGATAGATCTCTAATACTGAAGGTTGGATGTCAACAAAGTTCTTTGTGAATTGCTTTTGTGTTTTTCAACAATTTTGATGCAATGAGGTATAGCAAGGTTTGAGATGTCTTATAATCCAAGCTACCTAGTAATGAGAGGATGCACTCATAAACTAGTTTTAACCTATCTAGATGTGTATAAATGCCTCTTAGGATGATTGATCCTAGATGTAGAGACACCCTAAAAGTGATTTGTTATTTTGTTTAAACAATATCTGAAAGGACTAAGGACAAGACCTCTTTGTGTTGAGAGTTGAGTGAATTTGAGATTTTTAGATGTGCAAGTGGATAGGATATGTGTCTCATTAAATTTCTTCCATTTCTGAGGGGGTTTCTACTTATTCCTCTCTTACAGGGGTTGGTGGTTCCTCTCAAAATTCATTGTATGTGATAAAAATTTTAGGAAAGAAAGCAAGATTGATCTTGCCCCCTTTGTTCTTTCGATAATCAAAAGCTCTATATTGTGTAAAAGCTCTATTTCTCAAAGGCTCTTTGTCAAATTCATTGGATTTTCCTTGAAGATACAAGCACATATGATGCAAGAATACTCTATGTGAGAGAAAGAGTTGTCTATTGATATAGAGAAATTTCCTTTTCTTGATAAGAGCCCTTGAACCAAGCTGTCTCTTCTTTAACTTAGTCTTTTGATGAAGACTTCTTTTTCTCAAGATATGAGTGACGATCATACAAAATGATCAATGTTGATGTAGATTTGTTGGATGGATACTTTGTTTCAATTGTTTTTGAATCCTTTGACAAGAAAATACGTCAAGCGCACAAACACATAGTCTTGCCCCTTTTCAATAAAGGCACAACAAGTGTGGATCTAAATCAACCCAATCATGAACTTTTTGACCCTTATAAATGTATGTATGTTCCCAGGCCTAAAGTCAGCCCAAATTTTTATTGGTCTGAAACAAGACGAAGACAACTCAAACACTTTTTATCCCTAAGGTAAATGGCTAGTTGTGATATTTTCAGCCCACAGCTTGATATTTCTTCAACTTTGGTACTACATACCCTATGTATCTCGTTGTGGCAGGAAAGGATGTGATATATTAAGTCTTGCATGAGCATAATAGATAGGTGATACCTATGATGGGGGAGTCACCACTTTCATCAAGCTACAAGTAGCCTTTCAAAAAGCCATGTTTCTACTCAAGGAAATATGTATGATGAGTATCTTGGGAGAAAAACCACTATGCTCTTGCACTGAAATTTTCACAAATATCCTCAATCAATACAACGGGTGGGCTTCTAAAATAAGAGGTGTCTAGTAATGTTTGATGTCTTTGGACATAAGTTCATTATGTAGTGACTCACTTAAGATCCTTGTAACTCACAGTGGGGTCCATATGTCCTTTCGGCAAGTTACACTGTAGGAACAACTACACCCAAAGCTACAACTTTTTCTCTCACCTAGTTTCTATAGCAGCTCAAAGGATTTACCGTGCAAGGTCGTCCCAAGAGTGATGTGTCTCTTGGTAGGCCTCTCTTAAAAATAAAAAATTTAGAGCGTTACTAACACTTTTCTCTTGCACCTAGGACCACGAGAACCAAGGGAGAGGATAGTGTGTGTTAGAACTAGGACCACTCTACAGATTTGCACAAGTGTGCCAAACACAAAAGACACTTGTTATTTTTAACCTTTATATTGCAGTGTGATCTATTTTCTATTTGGAGATGTTGCTCCAATAGATATGGTGTTCTTATTATCCCACAAAGCAATTTGTTTGTTTAACTAGGAAAGGAAATCCTGGTCAATGAAATGAAAGCATGTTTGCTTAAAAGTAAATTGCTTTGTAAGTAAATGGACAAGTTGATTGTTCTTTTTATAGCCCAAATTTTGAAGTGTGAATATAACCTGCAAAAAGAAATGTTAAAGTTGTTGTAAATTTTAGCTTTGCAAGTGATGTTCGTTTTAAGCCCAAAAGACAAGTTTTGATTTTTTTTAAAGCACCAAAACTAAATTGTGAGGTTCTTTTTACCAAAAAAGAGGAAATATGAATTCTTTTTAACCAATTTTTTTAAAAAAAGCTAAAACGAAATCAAAAGCCTAAATTTAACTCCTCCAACCCGCAAGAAATTGTTAAAAACCTGCAAATAAAGAAGTTAGTAAAATCCAAAACCTTATGTGGGTTTCCACAAGCCTAAATTTAGTTTTTTGGTTACAATTTTGAACTCTCTGGAACAAAAGCGCTACTCTATGAAAAAATCCAAGCGCTAATTCAGACAACAACGCCGATATATTAACAAAAATGCTACTTTATGAAAAAACCCAAGTGCTAATTCGGACAACAACGCCAATATATTAACAAAAGCGCTATAATATTAATAAGAGTGTTATTCTAAAATTTTTAGACATAATTGAAACTGATAGACAGAGAGAACAAAAGTCCTATATCAGTACAAACGTGGTAATTAATGTGTAAAAGTGCTAAAACCCTAACGAAAGTGCCAAAACTGTCAGACAAAGGTGCCAAACAGCGGAAAAAGTGCTAAAGCGCAACCTGTGCGTGAAAATTCAAGAAAATCACAAAAAAAATGATCAAAAGGTTGCGTGTTTGATTCACGTCGGGTTCACCGAATGATGCAAGGCAAAAGGGGCACAAGGCGCAGACACAAGTTCAAACGTTAATAGATTAGTTCCAACCAAAACTATACACAAATGAACTCAAAAACCTTAAGATGCATACCAAGAGAGATATAAAGCAAACAATGAAGAGCATACATAAACGAAAGAGAGAAAGAAGACCCCCCAAGATGCTCCCAAAGATGCTCATAGATGTTTCTCCCTTGTTCCTCTCCTCTCCAAGTCCCACCTGAGTGTAGCTCTCAACTTTTAGCGCTATCCATGAATGTCATATGAAGATTCAAGATGGTTGTAAATGAAAAACAAATGCTTATGAAAGTGTAAATGATTTGCTATGAGAAAGCTCCTAATTAATGTCTATGTGAATCTTAGTATAATAACAATGCAAAATGCTTCCTCCTTTTCTTGAGAAATGAGGTCCTTTTATAGGGAAAAATGTTGATTGAATGGCCAAGATTGAGTGGGCTAGGACTGATGGGTTTGTGATCCATGTGATGGCTTTCAACCCAATCCCATGACGGCAAGTGTCAACATGAGATGGCTTGAGAGGAGAGGGAAGAAACATTAAATGCTTGAGATGACATGAAGGTTACCCTAGGAGGGTTTGGTTAGGCTTGAGTTAGTGGATAAAGATTTTCTCCAAGGGTAATGTTTTTATCCAATGAATAAACTCTTGTGCAAGAGTTAATGGGGATAACCATAGTCAAAGCAATGAATGCTTGAAGAGACCCATGAGTTAAATGAGGGTTGAGTTAGAGGGAAAGCCTCTAACCATGTGGGTAAGTTGAGCTAACCATTAATGGTTATGTAAGAGCCATAAAGGCTTTGAAAGACTTTGGGGGTTAACTTGTTGAAGAATAAAAGCTTTTAATACATTTCAAAGACTTTGAGACATTTTTTAGAAGTGACCTTTGTTTGGGAATGTGAAAATGATTAGAGAGGGGGATTAGGCTAATTAGAGGGGGGTTAGAAGAATTTAGAAGGAATTTAGTGGGCAAGTGGGTTTGGTGGGTGAGAGAAAATAAGATTTTATTTAGAAATAAAATCTATTTATTGGTGCAACTTGCATTTGTAGGAAAATACAAGTAGGGTGGGGTTTTAAATAAATATTGATTTATTTAAAAGGGGAATTTGATTTGTGTTTTTAAATAAATGTTGATTTATTTAAATGGAGGAATGAGGGAAATTAAATAAATTAGATTTATTTAATAACTGGGTTATAGATAGGGATTTTTAATTTAAATAAATTTATTTAATTAAAATAGAAGAATGGGTATTGAATTAATTAATTAAATGTGAATTTAATTAATAGAGGAATATTAGTGTATCAAATAAACATTAAATATTTATTTAATTTCATGGACAAATTTATGTGTCTACAATTTTTATTGTTTGATTCAGCTTGACCATTTCCTTGAGGATGATATGGTGAAGCATGAGACACTATAATGCCATATTTTTCACAAAACTTATTGAATTCAAAAAATCTAAAACACATGCCATTATCTGTTATAAATCTAGAAGGACACCAAACCTAGTCAATTTATTTTCCATCAAAAATTTGATTACCACTTTGTCGGTTGCCTATTTAGTAGGAATAGATTCTACCCATGTAGTAAAGTAATTTGTGGCAACTAGGATCCATCTTTGACCCCCACTTGACTTGTCAGTAATCTCTCCTGTGAAATCAATCCCCCATTGCTGAAAAGGTTCTTCAACATGTATTGTCAGTAATGGGAATTTTATCAGTGACAACAACTCTCTCTGGGTCAGTTTTCTCTCCTTCCTTTAAAACTGTTGGTGTAAATAATTATTCATCATGGATATTATTACACTTACTTAAGTTTACTTAGGATAATGCATTTCATAGTAGTTTGGGTATGAGACACTTGGGTGTTTGTGCCACATTGGGATAGTGTGTGTAGGAGAAATTTCACCATTTTATGGTGTTGACCTTGTTATTACACTATCATATCCACTTATTGTGGAGTGATAATTCCACCTTCGGTGGGTGATCCACCTCATGTGGAATATTATATTATTTCTCCTACCTACCCACACCTATTTCCTACCTACCCTTGTTTCTTATTGAGCCACATGTCATGTTTGTGTGCTCATACATATCCCTAGCCTTGCCTATATAAGCAAGCCTCTATTCATTGTATGTAACTATTGAATCTTATTGTTGATCATTTCTATTGATGAGAATATAGTTTATTCTTGTCCCATATTATGTCTCTATTTTGTACATTTCATTGACCTCTTGATCTTGGCAAAATCCAACATGGTATCAGAGCCATTGGGGCTTTATTGATTCGTCTTGAAGAGGCATTATTGCGACATCAAGAGGCAGATCTAAGGAGCAGCATCTTTTGGAGGCGTCCTAGACCAGATCCGACCTCGCCATTGCGTCCAAAAGGCCATTTCCATGAATTTTGGTTATAAAGTCGGCATATTTTGGTGAGAAATTTTTTTTCTCCAATTTTGCTTATATCGTACGGATTTTTGGAATTTATTATTATTTTTTCAGAAAAAAAATAAAAATTTCTGAATTATTTTTTCAAAAATCAAAAAATCAAAAAAAATTGAAAAAAAAAAGAAGAAAAAAAAAAAGAGAAAAATCAATTTTTGGGGGGTCCGCAGACCGCCCCCCCGTGACCCCGCAGGTCTGCAGCGCAAGCGTACCGTACTCTATCGCACCGAGTTCTCCGTGCCTGCCGCACCCGTACCCTGGTCGTCGCCGCGTACCATCCTCACCGCCCACGCTCGCAGCCGCGACGGTCTCTGTCCGGACTCCGTCCACTCTCCGACTCCCGGCAGACTCCCTCGCCACCACTGTGCACGCCGCCGGTCCCCGCTACAGGTCCCCGCCGGCAACAGACCACCGCCACCAGCGGCGCCCGCCAACACCGCCTCTCCATGCCACGCCCGTCCACCTGGCTCCGCCAGTTCCTCTGCCATGCGGACTCAGTAGGACGACCAATCAAAGACCAGAGGACCGCGCTCGCCACGTGGCAGGCGGCCACTAGCCCGCGGTACAAACCGTACTGCAGAGTCAGATTCTGTACATTGTCGAATCAGCCCATCCAGTCAGCAAATCCGTACAGTACGGATTACATAGTCATCCTGCACAGTCATCCGTCCGTACAGTACGGACGCCCAGTCAGCAGAGGGCGAAGTTTTGCGATGGTCATACGGCCCTCAAATTTAATCGCTTGACTTGCTGATGTCAGCGCCACATCAACAGGGTTTGAAAATTTCTGGACCCCCTCTCATTTGCATTTTTGATTTTGCAGTTCAACTTCAAATGGCCATAACTTGCTCATTTTTGCTCCTTTTTGGGTGCAATTTTTTTTGAAATGGGCTAGAATTTCGTGCTCTTCATAGTGGTGAAGAATTTTTTTGATTTTGATGCATGGATTTTTCAAAAAATGCAGTTTTTGGTGACTGTACCTGAGTAATCCCAGTTTTTGCAACTTCAGAGGCTTCGTTTGGGGTCATCCGACCTCCTTTTTAGGTGCCATTTTTTTTTAAAGTGCGTATTTTTTTGTCTAATTTCACATGATGCTATCAGATTGATGCCATTGTAAGTATAAATTGTACTTTTAGATCTTGGCCATTTTTGGCTCTCTTGGTACTTGTATATTTGCTTGAATCTCAGTTAGATTCATTGCACTATTGATTGAAGTCTCTTGTATCTCATTTGAGAAGTTGTAAAATTTGCATCATAAGTCCACTTTGCCTTGTTTTGCAAGTGGCTCATTGTAATCGCACTAAGTATAAAGTGCCAAAATCATCACTTTTGGGGGGGTACTTTGATTGATTGAATTTGGGGGGTGTCTCTTATGCTTTTGTGCTCTTGTGTTCCTTCCTTTTTGCTGCTATGGGTTCTTCTAAGTTTCCTCTCTTAACTCCACATAATTATGCTACTTGGAAAATTGATGCAAGGAGTAAACTTATGGAAAAAGGACTCACTCATTACATTGATGGAACTATTGTTGCTCCAGCTGATCCTAAGGCTGATCCAGTTGGTCACTTAGATTGGCTCACTAAAAATATCATGGCAATTGGTACCTTAAGAAAGTATGTATCAAAGGATCTCATTTTTCATATTGAGAAATGTACTCTAATCAAGGATGCTTGGCAAAAGTTTCAAGACTTGTATGGTCAAGTTGATGAGATTAGGGGATATCAAATTGATAGTGATCTCACCATGTTAGATCCCAAGAAATTTGATATTGTACAAGATTATGTCACTAAGGCAAATGAGTTGAGGGCACAACTCAAAGATTGTGGCATTGATAAAAAGGATACTCAATTGATATTCAACTTGATAGGCAAGCTTCCACAAGAATATGTAGCATTTGTTTCTAGTTTCCAAACCCATAGGATGATAATGGGTTCAAGCTACACAATGCCTACATTTGATGCTTTCAATGAAATGTTGATGATGGAACAAACTAAGTTGATAAGCATGGGCATTCTTAAGGCTTCTAAGTCTCAAGCATTAGTGGCAAATCAAGGGAACAAAGGAAATCAAGGAAAGGACAACTCAAACAAGAAGAAATGGCAATCAAAGCCTAAAGAAAAAGCACCATCTTCTCCACAACAAGGAGATTCATTCTCTTCCAAGAGAGATAATTCACCAAAGAGGGAGAAACCTACTTGTGCTTATTGTAAAAAGATTGGTCATGAGGAGCATCGTTGCTATTCTAAGAAGATTGATGAGCTCACACATATCATCAAAAAGCATAACATTGATTTTCCTAAAGTCTACAAGAAGGATGATTCATCAACTTCAACTTCCTCACATTCAAAAGGAAAAGGGCAAGCATTCATGGCTTCTACAAGTGGAAAGACTCACTCTTTTGGAACAAGAAAAGGAAAAGCTCTATTTGCTACTATCAGTCATGATTCCGAGAGATGGCTTCTAGATTCAGGGTCTTCTCATCATATGGCATCTTCGCAGTCTATGTTCTCTACATTTGAGCCTTGCACTATGCCACAGATTTTGATGGGCAATCATACATACATGGATGTGATTGGGAAAGGATCTATTGACATTGGGGATAACTCCTTCAATGATGTGTTGTGTGTACCCCACTTGACAAACAATCTCCTTTCTATCTATCAAATCACACATGGCGCAACTAAGAGAATTGTGGAGTTCACACCTGACTCAGTTTTCATTAGAGACATGGAGACTAGAGCTATTATTGCAACTGGGGTGGTTGATCATGCATCTCGGTTATACTCCTTTTCAGATTTTGTTGATGATGATGATTTCACATTTGATGATTCTACATATGATGATCACACTTATTGTGATGGTTCAGACTTTGAGGAGAACTTTGGACACTTGAACATGGGGATTCTCACATGTGACCCCATTCTTGAGTCTTGTATTTCATCTCCTCATATTGATATCACATCACCTATTGCACCTGATGATGCGGATAGTGCGACAGTTTTGCCTTCATGTGATTCAGTGCAGCAGGATATTCATTGTCTTCCAGCTTCAGATTCATGGGATGATTACTTGACAGACATTGCAGGTTTCTTTGTGGAATCCTACATTGTAGATTTGGGAGACATCATTGATGACATTCATCTTCTCTTTGATGAAGATGATCCTTCTTCAATTGTTGCGAGGGCACACTTTGACCTTCTTGTTCATTCTCTACATGATCATTCTTTCGAGGTTGACATGATTATGGATACTTATGTACAGCAGTTGGAGGAGGTCTCTTTATGTTTTGAGGAGACATATGAATCTTTGGGACATGTTCTACATCCATCTCCACTAGATCTTGGAGTGCCTTTTTCAGCAGTGTGGCACAGTTTACCACCTTTGGAGGGGGTATCTTTCAGCATCGACATGGGGACACTTGAGCAGTTTTCAGAGATTCCATTCATCATGAGTTTTCTTCATACATCTTCCCTTCATGATTGGGGAGACTTCATGGATACACCTTTGGTTTTGTTTCTTCCTAAGGGGAGGAATGTTGTTCGACGTTCGTGGAGTAGTTTCTTCATACATCGAGCTTCTTCCATTGGTGTAGATTCTCCATTGAGGGGGGCTCACAGTTTGACTTCTCTTCTTCTCTCATATGGGGGGGACTTTTTCCTCACATGGGGTTTTGTTCCTCACATACTTCTTTGAGAGTTTTTTGTATAGCTTTCTTCTCTCTTTTGGGGGAGGGTTTTTTCCCATTGGGTTTTTCTCTCTTTCCCCACTTTGTGAGAGATTTCATTGCATTGGTTTGCATGCATTTGCATTTGTTCATGGGTACCTAACATGGCCTCATAGCCGGGACCCATCTTGCATTGCTTAGTTGCATTGTAGACTTAAGTGCATTCCCCTAAGTTGCACTTAAGGGGGGGTGTTGGTGTAAATAATTATTCATCATGGATATTATTACACTTACTTAAGTTTACTTAGGATAATGCATTTCATAGTAGTTTGGGTATGAGACACTTGGGTGTTTGTGCCACATTGGGATAGTGTGTGTAGGAGAAATTCCACCTTTTATGGTGTTGATCTTGTTATTACACTATCATATCCACTTATTGTGGAGTGATAATTCCACCTTCGGTGGGTGATCCACCTCATGTGGAATATTATATTATTTCTCCTACCTACCCACACCTATTTCCTACCTACCCTTGTTTCTTATTGAGCCACATGTCATGTTTGTGTGCTCATACATATCCCTAGCCTTGCCTATATAAGCAGGCCTCTATTCATTGTATGTAACTATTGAATCTTATTGTTGATCATTTCTATTGATGAGAATACAATTTATTCTTGTCCCATATTATGTCTCTATTTTGTACATTTCATTGACCTCTTGATCTTGGCAAAATCCAACAGAAACTATATGTCCCAATAGTTTCCCTTCTGTGACACCAAAATGACACTTCTTGGTATTTAAAGAAATACCATATTCTAGAGCTTTATGAATATCTTTTCAAGGTGGCTACAATGATCTTCAACTTTCTTTGAGTATGCGATCAAATCATCTTGATACACTATCATGATCACATTGATCAATTCTTCAAATGCTACATCCATAACTCTTTGGAAAGTATCTCCTGCATTTGTCAGACCAAAAGGCATTCTAGTGTAAACATATATCCCCCACGGGGTGGTAAATGCAGTTTTAAATTGTTCTAAATCTTTGACTTTTACCTGGTTATAACCAGAAAAGCAATCCATCATTGACAATAGCTCACACCCTGTTACTTTCTGCAATAGTGCATCCATGTTTGGCAGGGGGTAATTATCCTTTAAGGAAGACATGTTTAGATTCCTGAAATCAACACACAATCTAATGTCACCATTCTTCTTCCGTACTGGAACAAGATTTGAAACCCATGTTGAGTATCTGATTGGCTTGATTATCCCTACTTTTTTTATTTTTAATATCTCTTCATGCATTTTAGGAAACAGGGTGGGATTAATAGGTCTCGACTTCTGTCTAAATGGTTTTGCATCAGGCGTTAGTGGAATCTCATGATGAAATAAGTCCTCCCTATATGCTTTCATATCATCCTATGACCAGGAAAACACATGCCTATATTTCCTCAGCAATGCTATTAATTCCTCCCTTATCTTTGGTATGAGCCTTCTCCCAATGAGCATAATTTTTTGAGGAATTCTCTGATCCAAGATTGATCTCTTCTACATCTTCATCTTTAACTAGTGTTGCCTTTGTTTCTATCCTGTCATATTTATCAAAGATTCTCTCCAAGGCAACAAGACCTTTATGGATCTTGTTTGTTTTCAGTTGTACTACTTCTTTCCCAAATATGGTTTCTTTCCCATCAATCTTCTCCACATAAGCATTCAAATCAATATGTTGGGATTCATATTTATCTACACAATGTAAGAAGTTCAGTAAATCCTCATCATTTTCAGAAACTTGCCAACTGTGTATGTTATCTGAGACATAAGGTCTATTTTTAACTTCCACCTTGGATATACCACAACACATTATACCATCTTATTTGATGGCTACATTATCTAGAAAGTCTACCATAATGTTTTGTGATCTATCAATCCACTCTATTGAAATGACATCAAAACATTCAATAGTATCCCAAACCTCATTTATGTATCTCTTTAGTATGGTGTTCTTAGTGGTATATTTGGATTTGACATGTGAAATGATCAATTTTGAATCTCCATAAACACTAAGGAGTTTTATCCCATACTTGGATGCCAAATTTAACCCTAACAAAAGAGCCTCATATTCTGTTGTATTGTTGGTGCAATCAAATGATAGGAGGAATGAATATTTAAATGTTTTTCCTTTTGGTGAAATAAAAACAACTCCTGTTCCATTTCGCTCCTTGCTACAAGCCCCATCAAAATACATCTGCCATATCTGATTCATGCTTTCATGGGTACTAAAGCTAATGGGGTTTCTATTTTTTATCTCGGGCTTTCTCAATTGGACTGTGAAATTTTCCATGTTTGAATGATAGAAAGAGGTTATTTGGTTAGGGTCTGCCTTTAATGATATAAGAGGATCTTGGTTCCCTATCCACTCTTACTCCCTTTCCATTTATCAGTATAGTAGACTATGATAGGTCTAATTGAACAAGACCTCCTACCAGGCCTGACCATTGTCTAGACAATAACATCCCATAATTAGGGGGATCCACTATTATATTTGTTTTGTATGAAGCTTCAGGGCAGGCAACAATTTAGAATTCTATGTCCTTCATGACACCCACCACTTAGACAGACCTATTGTCCATGGCATAACAACTTCCATAAGTAGCATCCACCCACATCCCCAACTCTTTCATTACTCCAAAAGGAATAATATTCATGGCAGCTCCTGAATCTAGCATGCAATTTCCTACCAATTTATTGTTAATCATCAATGTCATATAAAAGGGATCTATTTGTGAAGGACCTTTTGTTATTGTGGTTCCCAAGTATACCACAAGTGTAACTTCCTCTTCTTGCTCCTTTGTTTGACCTTGGTAGTTTTGTTCTTTATACGAATTTGTGGGGACAACATATATCATCTTCATGGTTTTTTCTTTGTATTCAGCGAATTTCATCATCTCTAACAAAGGAACTAAAACTTTCATCTGTGATAATGCATTAATGATGTCGAAAGATGAAGTGTCTGGCTCAATCTTCTCAATGTGTTCATTCTTAAATGGCTTGACTAATTTAGTGTTGATTTCTTCTTTTTTTGGCCATATTTCCATCATGTGGTTTGGTTGTTGTTGTGGCTGATGATTTGGTTTTCATGTTGCTTTGTTTTATGAATAATCCTACAGTCTTCCCCTGATCTGGATTTACAACTCTGTTTCTTAGATAATAATTGCTCCTCGCTTGAGCCACAACTACAATGGTCAGCACCTTTCGTTCTTATTCTGTAGGCTTTCTTAACCTTGGGACTTCCTCTTCATCATGATCTGAAAACACTTGTTGCATGCAACACTGATGATTATACCTTCGATCATTTACATCGTATTCATAATCATCTTCAGATGAGTCATAATCATTTACCCCATTAAAAGGCTGATGTGACACTGTATTTATTGACTGAGTAGGGTCGTATTGATCACATGCCATTTCTTTGTTTTCCAGACTTTGAGCTACCACACATTGTGGTGGAGAATGTGGTAGATTACATGCATTACACCAGGGATTGTCCTCTATAATGTAATTTCCTTTACTTAGTGGATCAAGTAAATCCTTATTATAATTTTGTTTTGAAATTTATGGTTTTCCATCCTTCTAATTTGTGTTGTAAGGCATATCATGGAGTTTTGGTCTATCATGTCTATAAAAATGTGGTCTATCAGGTTTACCTACTTTAATAGATAAATCTTTCAAGGCACTTAATACTTTATCAAACTTGTCTTCCTCCTTATTCTGCTTAGGAGCTTTTGGGCTATACAACCTTGTGTCATCCCTCTTTCCAATTCTACAAGAAACTTTTCTATTATTTTCTATGGTGATTGCAATATTTAGGGCCTCTTGTAGGGTAGATGGGCTCTTTGATCAAATCTCATAATTAGTCTTTCTATCAAATGCATTTATATAATAGAGAATACTTACTTCATTTACTGGCTTCATGCATCATGGAATTTTGTCTAGCACCTTATTGAACCTTTTGTTAAATTCAATCACTGATTCATTATGCCCCTTTTGCATGGTAAAATTTCATGTAGAGTAAATTTTGAGCTATTTTGATCTCCATGCTCTTCCAAAAAGAGTTTTGAATTCTGCCAGGCTACTAATCGAAGCATCTGGTAATGATCTGAACCAATCCCTTGCATCCTCAGTTAGTGACTGCAAAAAAAAGCTCATCTTAATGCCCTTCTCTTATTACAACACCACTCCCTATGAATTTTAGAATAACAGTTCTTAGATCATTTGAGATAGGGTGTGGGTAACCTATGATTCCTAAGAAATTAAACTGTTTATATTAATCAGTGTTCACAAATCCACCCAAAACATTATATCCCATGTTTGTTTGATATTGACCTCCATAATACCGGCCTTGGTTTATATTGTTATAGGGATGGCTGAAAAGAGGTGTTTGATTATACTGTGGTTGAAAATGGGGATGCTGAAAAAATTGATTATATGAATTATATTGTTTTGATTAAGTAAAAGCAGGTATTTGAAAGGTACCCAAACCTTTTACAAGCCAGGAAAATAGAACTGCCAAAGAAAGTGCCTGATCACTTCAAAAAGACAAAATGAACCCACCGAAAGGGATCAACTTAACACAACATTATATTAAAAACTCAGAACAAACAGCAAAAGGAAAGCACAAAGATAGCAAAGAGACAGGACCAAGGACAACAAATGAAACTAAATACTATTCATAATTTCCTCAACGTGAACAACCATTTGTTTCATGTTGTTCGCTGAGGTCTTCAGATCCTCCAGCTCACGACCTTCGATGTCGCCTTTATTCTTTATGTTAGCTCTAGTCCTCCTTTCATGACCCTTCTTGTTCAACTGCTCTTTATCACCATCCTTCTCTGCATTATTCTCGAACCTGTTGATAAGGATGTTCATGTTGTCCACCGAAGATTTGAGGATTTGGAAATTTTGATGAACAATCTTCTTGACGTTGAGCTCCAGTCTGTCAATTCTGCTGCCAAAATCTTTCATTTTGTTTTCCATTTCCTTTCTATCTCCCATCTCATTGACCTTTTTTTATGTTGCTAAGATTTTTCCAATCATACATTCAATAGCTTCCACATTATGCAGAACGGCCACTAACTCTTTAACATGCTCCGCCAAGGCTTGTCACCAACTGTAATTCTTGCAATTGCCTGTGTATCAGTTTTCAGGCTGTTAATATCCTTCACCATAGTAGTGATGGTCTCACAGAAGTCCTTAATAGTATCTTTGTCACCACTGTCACTTTTATCCCCTTTTTCCTCCTTATGCAGACTTGTGGTGTTCACGGTCTCCAAATTGTCCTTAATCGGGTTACCCTCCCCTTCTTTATCCTGACAATCAATCCTCTTGTTTTCTTCAGCCTCCTCCTCAAATTCAACTAGAACATAATTGAAATCAGAATTGCTACTCTTTTTAGTATTCTTTTTTTGAGCCTTCTTTCCAGTGGCTTTCCCTTTCCTCTTTTTAATAGATTTTTCCTCAAGGGATTCAGTATTAGAATCTGACATTTCAGATTCCACAATAATCCTCCTCTTATTGGCCCTGTTCCTCCCTTTTTTGCTAGTTTCTTCTGACTCTCCCTCAGTAAAACCACTATCCTTACTTTTTGCAGTCTCATCTCTTGCATTTTTGCCTTTAATAGGCTTTTCAATGCACTTCCCCTTTAGCATTTTATAAACCAGGACCATAAGCCCCTAGTGGAGGGCATGATCACCTTTAGGATCCTTTTGGATCTCCTTTATAGTACGATCAATGGAATAGGCGAGGTAATAGGGAAGGCTAATCCTTTCTCCATGACGAAAATGGTTGAGAAGGACGAAGTGATGCCCATAGGCCTTGGTAAACCTACCATCTAAGGTAATGAATTCAATAGAAGCGAATAAAACAAACCTCCATGGCTTGCAAATTCTCTTCGGGGAGTGGTAGGAGTTGTCAATTATGATCATCTTTCTCCTCTCTCCATCCGTAACAGGAAACTTGTCTGCTGCTTTATCTAATATCCCTCTGTCCCTGTAAAATTTCATACCCTCGGTAGTCATCCTTGTGGCCTCGGTGATAGCCTCTTCATCGACATTCATCATATGTGATCCAATCAAAAAAAAATTGTTTTTCCAGTTCTTGATGAAGTAGCTAGTGATTGTGGGGTCTTTCCCACTTAGTCATTCCATGAAAACATTGAGGCCCCCCTGTTGAAGGATATCCTAGACTTCTTCATTCTTTCTCTAGTCAGAGCAAGAAGCAGGTTCAAATCTTTTCTTGTTTCCTCCCATTTTTCTAGCACCTTCCTTGCAATGCCTTTTCTCATTTTGATAACTTCTCCTCTGGTTTATGTGGTTATTCTGTAAGAGCGCCCAGAATCTGTGCCAAATAATAATGATAAGATACCTATTTAAGAGCTCATTATCTTCAAGCAAGCCCTGCATCAAAAAAGGCGGAAAGGTCATTAGAAATAATGATTAAAAGTACCACGTTACCTTGTATAGCTTCATTCCTGATTGAGCAAGGATTTCATTTCACTTGCAATCTCCATTTCACCATAACTAGTAATGATGTCTCCCGATTGGCAAGCCAGGTTGGCTGCCCAATCAACGCAAGAGTTAGCCTCCCTGTAAACATGTGTAAAAACACACATATCAAACTCTTCGCTGATTTTCCTAGTAGCTTTAATAGCATTACTAATTGACCAAGATGGCGGGAATTTCATATTTAAACAATTGATAATGTTTAAGGAGTCTCCTTCACACCAAACTTTAGTGCAATTGGCTTCCTTGGCAAGGATCATCCCATGATAAGCCGCCATGGCTTCGGCAACATGATTGGTCTGATTTCCTATGGGAATACATTTTATGATTTAACATATTCCCCATTCATCCCTTAGGACCACTCCACGTCCTGTAACCCCCGGGTTTCCCTTAGAGGCCCCGTCAAAATTGATTTTCATCCATCCCCTAGGTGGGCTGATCCATTTCACTCCCTCTCTAGGATTGCTCTGGATGCTTTCTTGAGCCTTTAATCTCCACTTTTTATAGATAAATTGGTCCTCCTTAGTGTTAGGATTATCAATACACCTATAATATTAATATTTTCCACTATACTTCTTCTTATTTTTTCAAACACAATTTTAGCCTTAGTAGTCTTTTCTCTGAAACTCTATCATTCCTCTCTTTCCATAAACCCCAACACATGTGGGGTAAAGCAATTTTCCATGATAAGGTTGTGGTTTTTTTTTTTGAAGGATGATGCCATGACTTGAAAATCTCCTGAAACGAGTTGGGGAAGCTCCAACTGATATTGAATTGGCACAGACAACTTCCCCAAACATCAGCAGAGAAGGGGCAATGAAAGAGCATATGATTTATAGTCTCCTCATTCTGCTTACAAAGAATATAGAAACTAGGCATGTTGATACCTCTTTTTTTGATATTCTCAGTAGTAAGAATTTTGTCTTGAAGGGCTATCCAAAAGAAAATGTTGATCTTGGGGGTGAGGCCTTTCACGCACGCTTTAGCCCAGCAAGGACTTTCCATATTGTTGTACTATTGATGATATAGAGAGGCCACTGTAAAAGTACCACTATCAGTGAGTTTCCAAATTAGATGGTCTTCTTCTTCAATCCTCATCATAGAGTTCATGACTTTATTCAAACTACCCAAAGACTGGTCCACTTGAGATAAGTCTTTCCACTATCCATATTTCCAGTAATCCTCCACCTTGGTTCCAAATCTTTCCTTGCATTGGTTCTGATATCTATTCCACTCAGGGTTTTCATTCAAAGGGGACTCCAGAAGCCAAGGGTCCTCCCAAAACTGAATAAGATTCCCTTTCCCCAACTTCCATTTTGTGCCTTTGATGATTAAGTCTCTAGTCCTAGAGACATTTTTCCAAATATTGGATCCAATTGGGATAATCTTCGCTTTGAGGAAACTTTGAAGATTCGGACATTGGCTTTTATATTTGTTGTCCCATTATTTTTTTCCATTCTCCTTGATTTCTATATCCTCTCCACATCTACTTAGCCATGAGGTAATCATTTATGTCTCTTATTCTTCTAAGGCCTAGACCTCCTTTATTCATAGCTTACATACCTTCTC
The DNA here is from genome assembly GCF_030272615.1 of Cryptomeria japonica. Classification (NCBI taxonomy): domain Eukaryota; kingdom Viridiplantae; phylum Streptophyta; class Pinopsida; order Cupressales; family Cupressaceae; genus Cryptomeria; species Cryptomeria japonica. Next base: position 708,201,161 of record NC_081405.1, on the reverse strand, counting down.
CCAAGCAATTAAATTCATTCTCTTCTTCTCCTCAATCCCTGTCCATAAAAAAGATCTCTGAATTTTTTCAATGGCCTCAGCATACTTAGTAGGAATCCTAAACAGACTGATGGCATAGAGAGGGATACTTTGAACAATGGTTTTTAGCGGTTGAACCTTACCTGCTTGACTAAGAAGAGCTCCCTTCCAACCAGACAACTTTTTGTGGAATTTATCCACCAAGGCTCCCCAAAAGGTATCTGGAGGATCTTGGCCTAAGGGGAGCCCCAAATAAGAAGCAGGCAGACTACCAATTTGGCCACCCAAAATATTAGTAATTTTAATCCTCCTCTCTGGGGTATTGATAATATAAACAAAGCTTTTAGACTAGTTTATAAGCTGACCAGTAGCCTCTCCATAATTATCCAAAGCCTTTTTTAGTCTTCTAGAATCCTTCATAGTGGCTTTTCCCATTATTATAGAATCATCAACAAACTGCTGATGAGAACATATTTGATCTGCCGAAGAAGGGTTCAAACCACAAAACTCCCTTTTCTCAACCAGCTTTCCAATACATCTCCCCAAACATTCTGCCATGATGACAAAGATCACTAGAGATAGAGGGTCCCCCTGCCTAAGACCTCTTGAGGCTTTAAAGAAAGGAGAGGGGGAATCATTCATTAACACAGAGAAAGAGGCTGAAGAGTCAAGTTGCCTGATAAGGCTAACACTTCTGGGAGTAAAACCAAAAGCAAAGAGAACATCCATCATAAAATCCCAATCCACTCTATCGTAGGCTTTAGAGAGATCAAGCTTCAGTAAAAAACCTTCTTTTTTAGAAAAAACCAGAGAGTGGATATTTTCATGAACAGAGATGATAGAATCCAAAATTTGCCTTCCCGAGACAAAACCGTTTTGCTGAGGCGAGATGATGGAGGGAAGCAACTTTAGAATTCTAGAGGTAAGGACCTTAGAGATTATCTTATAGAGAGAGTTGCACAAACTTATAGGTCTAAAAAGATCCATTGAATCTGCCCCCATCTTTTTGGGTATAAGAGCAATAAAAGTACCATTAACTTCTTTCAAAAGTTTTCTAGCACCAAAAAACTCTTTCACAACTCTGGTAACATCATCTCCAATAATATGCCAGTACATTTGGAAGAAGAACATCGGGAAGTCATCCGGACCTGGGGCCTTGTTGCCCTCAAAGGATTTAACAGCTATCATAATTTCATCATGGGAAGGGATGGCCGTCAAATGATCATTTTGATCATCCCCCAAAATGGTAGGTATACTATCCAGTAGTTCCCTTTGGGCCTATATATTCAAATTTTGATCCTTAGCAAGTAAATTAGAGAAAAAATCCATAGCAGCCTTGCTCATGGAATCATCATCTACAACATATCTGCCATTCACTTTAATCTGAACAATTCTATTTATTGCCTTATGTCTTAAGGTGGACATGTGGAAGTATTTAGTGTTCCTATCCCCCTCCTTTAACCAAACATTTCTCGATCTTTGTTTCCAACAGGTTTCCTCTTTAGCTATTATGTCATGATATCTCATAAGAATAACATCTTCAGTATCTCTAGACATATAAGTGTAACCATTATTCTGTATCTCATCCTGGATTTCCTTGAGCTCTAAGAGGGTTGTAGCTTTTGAGGTAAAGATGTTCCCAAAGCAATCCTTATTCCACTTCTTAACATTATCTTTAACATTCTTCAGCTTTTTGACCACTTTATACATGGCATTACCTTCAATACTGACCTGCCACCAGTCCTTAATCTTACTTTCCAGATCTGGGTGTCTAGTCCACATTTTTTCAAATCTATAAGGGAAATGTCACCTTCTATTCTTTACTTCAGCCATGAAGGTTATAGGGTAATGATCTGATCCTGCCCTTATGTGAGAAGATAAAGAACATTCATGAAGATTAAACCAATCTAGGAAAGAAGAGCCCTATCAAGTCTAACCTGGATCAAATTCTCACCACTTCTCCTATTAGTCCAAGTGTATTTGACTCCTTGCAGCTCCAGATCATGAATGGCATTATTTTTTATGAAGTCCATTAGGTCCAGTCTACTTTCCAGATTAGCTTGACTCCCTCCCTTTTTCTCATTTTCCTTCAAGGGAGTGTTGAAATCTCCCATAATTATCCAGTTGTCCTCAGCAAACCTACTTCTCAACCCAATAAGATATCTCCACATCTCACTTCTACCAGTCTTATTGTTGGGAGCATAAACATTAGTTAGGACCCAAGTAGTACAATTCTTAATGTGCTTAAATCTTATACAAGCCAGATTGTTGTACTAAATCAACACCTCTCCTTCTACATTGTTTTTGTTCTAGAATGTAACAATTCCTCCCGATGCACCTTCTGAACTACCTCCACTGACTCCTCCATTTTTGAACATATTCAAACTTTCAACTTTATCTTTTTCCATCTTAGTTTCTTGAATCAAAAAAATGTTAGGGTTTTTATCTCTAATCATATTTTTAACTAAATTATGCTTGTGAGGACTATTAAGTCCCCTAATATTCCAGGAGATGATTTTCATGGATTTTTAGAAATACTTGCCTCAAAGATGGTTCTTTGGGTACCATCTGCTAAATTCTTGCTTGTTTCCAATGATCTTTTTTTAGCATTTGAGTGTCTTCCTAGAGAAGTGTGTTGCGCTCCCACATCACCAAGCCTGCTTCTAGTGTTTCTAGTCAGCGTACTATTGACTGGGTTATTGTTATTCTTTTTTTTTAGCTTGTTCCTTCTTTTATCCTCTACTACTTCTTCATCCTCTTGCTTTGTTTCATTCTTCCCCAGTGCCTTTTTTATGTCCTCTTCATCTCCCCATTTTGGATCTTGTTCCTCCAAGAAGGTCAACTTTCCCTTTGCTGGTGTGGTTAGTGAAATTTCTGATAGCCCTTGGCCCAAAATGGTATCAGGTTGGGCCTCTTGGAACCAGTCTATTTCTTTATCTTGATCTTGAGATTTTGAAACAATGTTAAAGTTATCTCCTTCCTCTTTGTTAAATGTGGGCTTTTTATTTGCTTTCTCTAACTCTGTCTTGTCCTCTTTCTGATCCTCTTGCCGAGTGTTGTCTTTTTCTTTGTGCTATGAGTCCTTGACACTCTGCTCCAACATCTAAATTTTTAGTTCATTACCCACTTCACTGGTGATTTCTTCCTCCACCCGTCCTATCTGAGACTGCTTCTCCTGATTAGGATCATTGGATTCTAGGACTTTTAGTGGCTTGTCCACTTTTTTCCAGACCTTAGTTTGGAGATGGGGTTTATCCTCTATAGTTGGACATTTTTTAGCCCAGTGTCCGACTTTTTTACAATGAAAACAGGCAAAGGGGATAGTTTCATAAACCATATTCTACTTCCACTTCCCCAATTTTTATTCTATCTCTATTTCCTCTAGCATGTTCGTATCAGGTCCAACTCCAACACAGATTCTAGCATAGATCAACCTTCTTCTGGATGTCGTGATCTGGTCAATAGTGATAAGCTCCCCAAAGGTATTGGCAATTCCTGCAAAAACATCTTCCTCCCAGAATTCCATTGGGAGCCCAGGGAGCTTGACCCACACCGGGACTTGGACCAAAAAATTCTTTCCTTTCGCTACATTAGGGTACCACTTCTGGATGTACATGATGTATTTGCCTATTGCCCAAGACCCACTACATAGAATGTTTCTTTTATCCTCATCACAAGAAAAAGAGAAGGATAAACAACCTTTGTTCATTGCTACCACATCAACCTGACCTTTTAGGTTCCACTTTCTTTTGACAAATCCATGAACTATTTCTATATTAGGTCTGGATCCAAAAAAAATACCAATCAAAGTATTTTCCATTCTAGCAATGTTTTGATCAATGATTTGGTTTGGAACAATGATAGCAAACTTGCCCTGAGACACATTCGAGGAGTTTTTAACAGGAGGCGATGAAGACTTACCTTTAGGCTTAACCCCAAACAACGAGGACCACTTGCGTGTCTATCCATTGGGTCCCCCCTTAGGGTCCGTTGATGAAAGAACCTTTTCCGGATGATCTTTACCTTCTACCGTGTTCTCTGAGACACAAGTCACTTGCTGTCCTTGGGCATCTTCCGAGTTGTCGTCTTTTGTTTTTGAAGTTTGAACCTACCCTTTCCCGCTCTCATCTGCTAACCGCTCTTCATGAGGTGTTGGTCCTCCCCCTGGGTCCCCCAAATTCATGGGATCATCAAGGTCCTTACCCTCTAAACCCCCTCCTTCTGTAGGAATCTCTGAATCATCTGCCGCATGCTGTCTCGATGCCAATCTAGAAATTCCACTCAAATTTGAACTCTGGCACCGACCGCCCTCCATTTTTAGCTTGGTTATATTGTTGTTCAGGCCAGGTTTGGTTATACAAATTATATTAAGGAGGGTTTTGATTATGGGCCAAATTACCTCGCCTATGATTTTGGTCAGGTCTTTGATATAGAGGGTTTCCACATGCTCTGAAATTATGACCTCCACTGTGTGTCCCAGGTACAAAATCTCTTCCTTGAGGGGGTATTTGGGATTGACTTGCTCTTTCACCCTCCCTGTGATGTCTTTATAAATTATGGACCAAGTCATCTTCATCAAGTTTTATGCCTAACCTGGCACAAGCATCCAAGGCTTCTTGTGTCATTCCCTGATTTCTCATTTCAAGAGTTGTGTCCATAACCTGTTTTATTAGTCCTTCAAACTGCCCCAGTAATCCATTCGAGTTTCCTGAACTTGTAGAATTCATTCCAGAATCTCTTGAAGATGAGATAGAGGGTCTAGAAGAGAAACCAGGGGGACTACTAAATCTTCCTTGTGAATGAACTTTATGCTTCTGTTTTCGTACTCTATCTACAACAGTCAAATCCATGTCCTCACCTTCCCTGCCAGCTGAAAAGAGATCCTTTTGCACATTGAAAGATGGGTTTTGAATGCATTCTTTTTCAACATTATACTGATTATATCATTCATCAAGGAATAGATTTTTGGTCCCTATTAAATTGTTTGGTGAGTTGTTTTTCTTTTGACTAGTTTAATTTCTTTTTTGATCGAACTCCAATTGTTTGAGGGGATGTCCTTGTCTCAAAGACCTCCTTCCATACATGCAGATGTGTTTTCTTATATCAGAGTCACCATCTCTCTTCAAGAGGAATATTTCATTATTATTTTCTCCTGAGTCCTTTCCCACAACAGAGCTCTTTGTTTATTCTCCCCAACAAAGTCACCAATCTGTTGGTTCTCAAATCAACAAATTGGAGTATGCCTAGCTCAATGATCAAATCTTCTAATTGATTTAGCCAACTAATAGAGTGAACCTTTCAAGGCTGCTATCTCCCTCACTTCAAGCTCTGTAGAACCTAGGCAGGTGTACCTACTCACCAATTTATCTTCTTACTTGGTGCCTTTTATAGCAGATATGTACATTGTATTTTCTACCTATGTTGTTTATCTCTAAGTGGCATGTGTCTTTGGGATAAACCATCTTTCAATTATCTGATTTCTCCTACTCTCTTTGTGATCTTCTTTAACTGACTATCTTTTCTCTAATCTGATTCCTATTGTTTGCTGAACTATCCTTCCTTCTAACTTCTACTTATATCTCCTACTAACACAAAAAATGAAACTGAAAAAGTACATATAAGATTTAAATTAAAATTTGTATGTAATCAGACCAGTGCCTTATTTCTTTTGGGCAATAGAGTCATTCACTTGGAAACCCTATGTATAACTCTGAAAGACAATTTTTAAATCCTCCCTTGGATGGACCTGTCAATTACCTAACCCTTAATGTTTACAATTAGATATCTTCAATTACAATTAGTCTGATTGAATTTAACTCCCACAGAAAGACCAATCAGAATAAAATGCAAATAGTCGCCTTTTGTCTCAGATGCACTCAATATTTTTCTAACTTGCAATTACAACATAAAATCTTCACACAAGGATTTAAGATAACAACCACTTGCTTCAAATGGTTATAATAGAGAACTGATCTAAAGATGAAAAAATCCACAACACAATTTGAAAATAAAAGAACTGGTTCTTGTATTGCTTGAAAATATGTATTACAACAGTGATAATATCTTTACAATATCATCTATTACAAAATCTCCTGTTTTTCTAAAATCTCTATTGTTTTACATATAAATATCTTATACTAGGATTATATTGCTTCACTTCATTTGTCACATCTCTTAGGTTGGTGCCTTTCTAACAATTTAGTCGTTGCTGGAAACTATCTGTAATTCATGTCATTTCGACATAGGTTATACCGATGAGTTGTTACTGGTGTGATTTTGGTCTTCGGGCTACCTATGTAGAACACATCTTGAATGGTGCTTATCAAAAAAAATTCAACTATCGACATACCCAAAAATTGTCTGCCTGATTTCACAAGTTATCCCGATGAAGATCTTCACCTTTGATTCTGCCTTTCGCTATAAGTTATTCCGATACAGGTATTCGGTTGAGAGTGCACTATTGAAGTAGCTATTTTGATGTCATTGCATATACTCATTTCTGAGATAAGTTGTTCTATCGAATTATAGATAGTCCATTACTCTGATTTCATTAGTTATACCGATAGGGATATCATTTTCCTTCATCGCCATAGGTCTTACCGATATCAGCTCCTCAGTCATAAGTGCATAATCGAGATATTTTCCCTGATATCATTCCATTTACCCATCATTGGAATAGTTTTAATGATCGAAATCTTGTTGACATGCTATCTCGACTTCATCAGTTATTTCGATATGCTTGCATGATGCTCTTTTTGTATTTCCCTTCATCAGGATGACATAACCTGAAATGTGTGTGTGTCGGGATAGTTTACTTTATCGGTATTGCGAAATATTGTTTGTTTGCCTTTGATAACTATTCTGATAGACATCCACATGCTTGGGTCAGTATAGCTATATCGAAATAGCAATATTGGGATAGTTAGTTCTATCATAATGACATAGAATTGTTATCCCGCCTTTAGTAGTTGTTCCGATAGGTGCCTCAAACATCTTGTTCAGTATAACTATAGCGATATATTGCTTATCGGAATAGCTTGTTCTATCGGAATCACATAAAATTGCCATTCTGCTTTTGTTAGTCATTCTGACAAGCAACTAAGACTTCATGTTTGACATTGCTATCTCAATTTTCTTATTCTACATTGATTCATTGGGTCGGGCTAGCTATCCCAATATCAGTATCTAACATTGATTTATCATATCGAAATAGCTATTCCGATATAGTCATGAAATATTTACTTAGTGAGGTTATCTTACTTATCTTTCTTGTGTTTATCAGGAATTTTTCACATATCATTAGGGCATAATGGTGACAATATGCGGGATTCTATGTCAGGTAAAAGAAAACTTTTGTAGCTTCAACATTAAACAAAAAAACTTGGTGATCATGTCAAAGGTATTGTTATAAAGTGCGTTGTGAACACAATTATTTAATATTATTTTCTCCACTTATGGATGTATATAATAAGATATTTAATGACAAGGAAGTTGAAAAAGAGTGACCTTATGCTTCTCTAAGTGGGAGCATGGAAGAGGCAACATGTGTCTCTTGGTATCTAATCATTTATTACATTTAATGTAATGTTTATCTTGTAAGAATGGGCGCCTAAGTTAGAGGGAAAGTATAAGAAGATAAATAGGTTTTTTTATTAGTTCCCTGGAGGCATTCCAAGGTCGTTATGAATGAAGAGGATCCCCTTTAGAAACTTTTATTGGTGATTTTAAAGCTCTTGTCATTCTATAAATTTAGCTTTTAGGTTTAGATTTTATATGGGTAATAGTTGAATGTAGATTTCTCTGCAAGAACAAAGGAATGTTGGGAGGTGTAAAGAGGTTGTTCACATGTACATAGGTGCTAGTTATGATGAATGAAATGAGGATAATGTAAGTGATTTTATTGTAAGCACATCTATTGTTGATAATACAAGCTTGACCTCTCTTCTTGGTGGAGTTATTTTCTCGCAAGGGTTTCTCCACATAAATCTTGTGTTATTTGTTCATCTTATGTTACCAATTTATGCCTTAATTATATTATCTTATGTTGATGTTAATCATTATTTATTGCTTTTATAAGTTCACATAAGATATGTTTATTAAGCATGGTTTACAGGCTGATTTTTGGAATCATTAAGAAGAAGGATCTAATCATGGTTTTCCACATTAAGAAAACTTAATTTTCAAATTTGCATATGAATTTCAGATTTTCATGTTGTATCTATCCAAGCCTTGTATCTCATCCTTTTATTATTTTATTGAATAGAGATTGATCTTCACAATATTTGGTATTAGACATGTTTATTTCCCAACAGTATTTTCAACTAGCAGTTTACTCTTGCATGGTTGAGTAGTGTTATTGGGGTCACTCATGCAGATTCATGTGCCATTTGTATCTTTGACTGACAAATGTTTTGCCTTTGTTTTATATTTGTTCATTGTTCAAGTAGTGTCATTGGGGGCACTCATTTAGATTCTTTTCTTCTTGATATTGATCATCGTCTTGGTTTTAGATGAGGTTCTTCATTCAACATCTTCTTTGTGCTTTGAGGATGTTCTTCATGTTCCTATTCTTTTTTGGAACATTTTCTAGGAGGCTAATTTGTCCTTCATTCTCTTTTTCTCTCTTTTGGAGATGAGTTTTCTCCCACTATTTTTTTCTCCTTTTCTTTAGTTGTGAGAGATATTTTTTTGTACACGGGTACCTCATCAAGTCTTTAGTTGTCAAGACCCGTTCTTGCATTTCATGCATTTAGAGTTTTTTTACTTCTCCCTAAGTTTCACTTAAGGGGGAGGTGTTAGAGAATTCTATATTTAGAGACATGATTTTTAGCTTAAGTTCACTTAGTTAAGCTTTAGTTGAGCTTTATTTAATTCCTTTATGCTTTTTTTAGCTTTCCTTATATTAGATTAGGGCTTGTCTTGCTTCTATAAAGAAAGTCATTATGCATTGTATACATCTTTCTTGTTGGTCTCCTTTGTGGAAGGTTCTCTTCGTTTGTTGTTTGATCTTGTAGGTTCTTGTGTTACAAAATTCAACAAAAGGCACAAAGGCCTAATAATGGGAGGACCCATAAGAGGATCATTGCAAAGAGTAGGAGTATACACCACAAAATCACCAATGAAAGGGGTGGGGGCGACTGATGGGAGAAACAAGAGCTCCATTTCAAATATAAAAAATATATCTTACATGATATATTATGAAGTAGTTTGGTGGTCTTTGTTTGGAAAAAATAATCAGACCTATTATGATAATAATTGCATACACACATATCTATATACATGTCAATTCTAGTTGTGAGTTCTATATAGAGTAGTATTGTAATTTATTTTTGTTATATATATATATATATATATATATATATATATATATATATATATATATATATATATATATATCTGTGTGTGTGTGTGTGTGTGTGTGTGTGTGTATAAATATTCCATGATATTTGTGTGTAGAAAGTGCAAAGCATTGTTACAACATTCTTTGAGATATTTTGTTTGGAAAAATACAATATTCATTAATTTTGTTGGACAAAACTATGAGAAAATATAGAGCAATGTTGAAATATTCTTTAAAAGTTCACAATTTTCTTTTTTTAAACATTATTGTTCCTCTTTTGAGCATTAAATGAATAAATTATCTTTTGTTGATAAGACTAAGATTGAGGTGTGTGAACGACTACACACATCTCCATTTTAGATTTTGATATTGTATTATAAAGAATTTGGCTAAATTAATGTAAATTTTGCTTCTATTGTTTTTTCACAGTGTCTGATAAGTTGCATGTTAGTCAAAATTAACATACTTAGATAGAGGTTTCTTGTGATTTCTATGACAAATTGTATGTAATATAGTCATTAGACTACGATAGTTCTAAGATGGAATGGTATTCTTGTAGATTGCCTTATTTTCTACCTTCATGAAGGGTAAACCATTTCCAGATGAAAGGTGTGTCATGGATCATCCGTATATGGTTAGAGGAAAAACACCTAGATGATGCTCTCTCTTATAGTTGAAAGAATGTTGAATGTTTGATCACATAGAGACACATTTTATTTCACATGTTGTACTTGAAAACTTTTTAAATTGTATGTTTAAATTTGTATGCCACTATATTGATAATACTCTTGCATAAATGTTTAAATTATTAATTTTTGAACTATGCAATAACGTACATAAAGTGAAAAGTTTATTTAAAATAAAATATTATGCGTTAAGTGTTGTTAAATTATCATTGAATTCAAATAAAGTTTATAAATATATTTAGATTAAAAACAATACTTAAGAATTTTAGCCATTTTTTTGAGAACCAACTATCATTTTCTAAAATGAGACAATGCAATAGTTGTTGTAAGGAGAAGAGACAACACTTAGAGATGATGGAAAGAGGGAATCAAACAAAAACTATCATCTTGTGACTTGACTATGATATTTCACCAATCCTTATTCTAAATCACATCTAAATTTTAGCACTAACAAATCACGAAAAAATAATGAGCATCTTTAGATAGGTCCACTTGCTTTCATTTAATGCGTTTCATCTTTAGAAAGATGTGGATGTTAAATTTAGGTACATGAATAATTGACTCCTTTGGTTTATATAGGTATGGAGTGTACGGATAATATTTTTTAATATCATTTCAAACATATATGATATGGTGGAAAAGAATAGCAACTATGTAAATTTGAGTAGTTGAAATTAATGGTCATATGATTGGACTTTCAAAATAATAAATTTAAACTAAATAAAAAATAGCTAAAAGAGAAAACATAAAATAATCTTTTCATTCAACATAGACCAATAAGTTAAGAGAGAAAAATATAATGAGATAGAGTTAAAACTTTAGATAAAAATGCAATGATATAATTAACTAGTTGATAAAAATGCAATGACATAATTAACTAGTTGACTTTAATTCTCTTTAGATCAATGATTGAAATATCCCTACCATACTAGGGTCTTAAAAAAATAGAATGACTATTGACTTTGTTTATTTTAAACAAATTGGTAGAGAAATGTGCAAATGATTATTACATTGGCTAAACCTTATTTGTTTATTCAACTACTGAAGAGAATTATAAAAGAATTAAATAAATATTATGTATATATATAATTTATGAGAGAATGTTGTGGAAAAGATTGATCTATTCCATTAATGTTGAAAGTAATGTTATATTACTTAATTAAACAATCATGACTTATTTAGTTAAATTTGAAATTCCTAGTGTATTGACGACAAAAAGTACATATGAATCATAGGTGTCTATATGTATAATTGAATAAATCTTATTTGCTAAATTTTCCATATTCATTAAAAGTTTATGGAAAAAAACAATAGATGCTTGAAAATAGTAAGAATATAGGTAACAAAGGAGGGTGATGTTAAGGATAGAAGACAATATAAGTGGAGATGTCATTGACCAATATAAGAAATTGCTTAATATAATAGTGTTCCATATAAATTTATCACGTAGGTAGCGACTATTATTGTTGGCATGATTGACATAACTGATATAGATGAAGAATGATGACTGAACCGATAAAGGACTGTTTGTGATGACATTGTGATGAAGAGATTAAGATTGCATGATTGGATGACTTTGATCAGTTATTTGTGTTGTCATTGATGGCAACTGATGTTTACTATGTTGTATTTTGTCATCTAAGTCTTTTTGGTATACTGGAAATGCCTTACTGGTATTGAGGACAGTGAACTAGGAATTAGGAACTTAACTGGTAAACAAGGAAATGTTTTGATTAGATCTGGTGATTCGTGATGATTGAAGTGTTGCGGTTTGGAACGTGAGTTTGTATCATTGTAATATGTATTTTATCGGAACTGCATCATGCTTTGATGACTGGAAATCATGTTTATGATTTTTGTTGTATTTTTTCTAGGGTTTAAGAAGGGTTTAAGGACCGGTAAAGAATTCTTATAACCGGTAATGATTTTTGGTTTGGCGGTGATCTACATCAAGTTCAAAATGTTGGTGATGATGTGGCTGAAACCGCGTGAAGTATTTGAATGATGTTTTATCATGTTTGAAGAGCGAATTTATTGGGGGGAAACGAAGTGCTTAGCGAAGTGTTCTAAGGGTTTGACTTTGTATCAGACCGAGATGTGATGATTATTCAATGGTTGTAATTGATTTGTAATTGATTGTAATTATCCATATGATGATCAATGATGATCTATAATGAGTTGTAAAGATCTGCGATGATCTATGTTGTAAGTCTTAGGGTTTTGTAACCGACTAAGTTGTAAAGGTTATTTATGTCAGTACAGTTGATGTTTGTTGTGTCAGTGGTTTTTGAGAAAAGTGTGAAGCCGAACTAGAGTATGAGATCTGCAAGAGTGTAGAAGATTTGGAGCAAGAATTGGATCTGATCAAGCAAGCAGTTAAGTGCTATACCCAGATCATTCACTGTTGTTCTCTAACAATTGCAACAGTCCAAATCCCTTAACCGAGTAGGTCCTAACTGTGTGTGTGAAAAGTGGACCTGTATCTGTAAGCACAACACTTCAATTAAGTCATAACATGCATGGTTAGACAGATATAAATATGAATATGAAAACCATAACAAATCGACCCATTGCCTTCTAAAAGATGCGAGTATAAAATTGCTCTCAGATTATAAGCAATACCAGTGACTAGACAACACCAAGACGAAGGATTTTAATCTATATGAGCATGATATTAATGCTAGATGGATGCAAGATTAATCTAACAAGATTTAAGCAATATTAAGCTAAATGATTTAATCAATATGAAATAATTAACATGCAATATATCAATAAACCTAGAGCAAAAACAAGATAATAACAATACATTCTCCAACATTTTTTTGAATGAGAGATGAGAGCCTGAATTTATAGAAAATTCAAAAACAAACCAAAGGCTGAGATCAAATGATGATGAGCGATCAAGATTTTCCAAGAGGAAGCACAATCCAGGTGAATTGATGTGATTGGATGCTTTTCTCAATTTTAAAGGAAATTGAACTAAAATTAAGATAAAATCAGGGAAAAACTGATTTATTCTCTATTTCATTCAATTTTGAGATTTAATTGTTTTAATTGCTTTCTTTGAGATTATTTATCAATTTGTTTTTCAAGATTGTCTCCAATTGATTCTTTTTTGGTCAATTAATTCTTTTTTTGATTTATTTCCATTTTTGAAGATTTGTGCTCATAATTTGCAATTCCTCTTTCTTGATTTGTTTCCTTTTTTGAAGATTTATGGCAAATTGATTTATTTAATTAAATTAATTCCTCTTTTTGATGATTTAATGGCAAATTGATTTATTTAATTAAATATGCTAGGATATTTAATAAAATAGATAAGATAATTGTTTAAAATGATTTACTTGGAATGATTTAATTAATTAAATAAATATTTAATTAATATTGATTGATTGATTAATTTGCCATGTGACATTTGATGTTTAAAGAATTAATTGTATGCTCAAGATTGATTTAATTGCCTTTGGTTAGGACCTTGGTGACATTGTCAAGATTAGGGGCTCATGGTTTAGATGACCATTTTTAGGGTATTACATTTTCCCCTCTTTGAATTAATGTGCAAGCAGCGCGTTGGTTCAAAGAAAATTTGATGGCTAGGAGATACCAATTCTAAACTTGATTGATCATGAACTAGATGAAAAGAAGGGTGTTTAGCTTGATTCAAGGCGACAAAGCTGAATGAAGTCTGATTAAAGCGATACCGTTCCCGAACTTGATTGAACTTAGGAACGATAGAAAACAAAAGATACCGAACTTGAACTTGATTGATCAAGAAGCCGATCTTACTGATCTATAACTTGATTAAACTTAGATACAGTGAGTGATGATAAAAATTGATCTTGAACTTGATTGATCAAGATACGATGAGGGAAGATAAATTGTCCAGCTTGATCCAAAGCGACGAATACCGAACACCTACTTAGATTGAGTGTGATTAAAGATACTCTTTAAACCCTTGATTGAGTTTAAATGAATAATCGGCTTGATGAAAAGCGATGAAACTGATTAACGTTAAGAGATAGATTCATATAAAAGACAAATATCTACTTGATTTGAAGCGATGAAACTGATATGCCCCTAGCGATTGATTTGATTCAGATGGTTGAGAAATCTCAACTTGATATAAAGCGATGAAGTTAAGATGCCCCTAGCGATGAGGTCTTGTTTGATTTTCTTTAGTTGAAAAAAATGTTTTGCTTGACTTTCGATGAAGATTTGAAAATTTTCTCGACATTTGAAGATGTGAGGTCATAAGGTCATGAGTATGCCCCCTCGAGAGCGAAATCAAAAGATAGCGAGGGTTCATGATGATAGGCAATTTTTAGCGATGATAAGTTGTTTGAGCACAAATTCAGAGGAATTTTTTAAAATTTTATCGAGAAATTGAGTGCAAAGTTGATTTGTAGAAATTAAATTGAGATTCAACATTGATTTATGAGAAATTGAGCACAATTTGAAGAAAGAATGAGCATTTGATGAAAGCACTAAGTGGTCAATGTCATGAAATTTTGATGAGAGAATTGACATCAGATTTCGATTTTGATCCCGAAAATGGACTCAGAACAGCCGATTTACAAGCTTGTGATTTGATTTCATTGTACTTGTGTTGATTGATTATGAGATGTTGTTCTATATGCTTTATTCTATATGTATGCATTTCTTTTCAGTATAGATGAATGAATGCAAATGGAATATGGGTATTTATTTTTGTTTCTTTTTATATGCAAATAAATGATAATACAAATGAGTAATAATGAAATGTATGAAGCTATATTAAATGTTATGTATGTAGCTAACACCTCAAAACACAAGTACTCAATTGAAGAAATGATGAAAAATAGACCACTTAGCTTAGAAATGATGACGCTCCAACTCTAATTCAGAAGATAGAGAAAGCATTCTTACTATACCGAAATCACTCGAAATTCATGAGATGCAAAATGAAATGCAAGATGAGATGCAACCTAAACCTAGTCACTGGATTTTGAAAAGCTTAATTGTCATCATTGAACATTTTACAATTATAGCAGGCAGAGTAGAGTTCCTTTCTTTTCATGTGCAATATTAATGATCTTGTCTGCAATGACCTTTTTTTCGTTCATATCCTTGGACAGATTTCGCAGGGACTCAGATTGCATGATAAAGAAATTCCCTCAAAACGAACAAAGGAATGATGGGAACCTCCCTGTAGCATTCAAATAAGCGGAGTCGAGGTATGTGAGGCGATTCCACCTTAACGTGAAGGCTCTTATCACAGACACCCAGCTAATTTAGATGTTTCCAGATCATTGGGATCATTCCTACAAGTAGAAAACAAGAAAATATTATGCCCCCAATCCTTGCTCCTCTTAGTCAAGATAGACTTCCTCGAGTTACTTAGAGGGATAATAATCGAAAACCAATATAAAAGAAAACACACAGAAAATTTCCCTACACAGCTCAAACTGTTTAGTGATTGTTTTCCGATATGTTGTTTTGCTTGTTAACTCAGTGATAAAACTCTTCAGTAGTCAGGAGACAGGTGATTGACTCAGAGTGGACGACCACATTTCATTGACGTAAGATTGACTTGGTTGACACTGCTTAGGACATGTAATGTGCTCTTGTTGATTAACCTAAGACTATGACAATGATCGGTTTAAAGCCATGAGGGTTCCAACGAACTAGGATGTCACAAAAGTGACTGAAATATGTACAAGCGAAAGCAAAGATGCATGAAAGCGGGAATACCAATGTTGCATTGATAGATGGAGCACTTGAGTACAAGAGGCACTTGTTTACCAGGTTTTCACCTTCTTGGGAGAGATTCATTTTTTTTTTTTTACCGAGGTACCTGTTTACCAGGTTTTCACCAAGGCATTTTCTCTCTTTTTTCCTTTTTTTTCCCTTTTTTTTTTTTGAATTTCTTCTGGACGTTTTCTAATTTTTAGGATTTTTTCAGGACTTTTTCTAATTTTTAGGATTTTTTCTAGGACTTTTTCTAATTTTTAGGATTTCTTCAGGGCTTTTCCGTTGTATAAGCTACTGGAGTAGAGAATATTTAGGTGAAGAATTTCTTCAGATGGATGGTGTTAATCAGTTCGCAGAGCTGTTCTCCTTCCAATGTTGAGAGTTGATAAGCACCAGAGCCAAAAGTTGTAGTAACAATATAGGGACCTAGCCAGTTGGGTTAAAACTTCCCTTTGTTGTCTCGAAACTGTTGATTTTTAGGATTTTCTCTTAGAACTAAGTCACCAACCTAAAATTCTCGGTGTCTAACCTTTTTGTTATATCCTCTAGACATTCTCTTTTGATACACTCTGAGATGATCAAATGCCACTTGTCGATGCTCATCCAGCAATTCGAGCTCTTGAAATCTAGATATTCTATGGTCTTCATCAGTAACA